>NC_081560.1:142709341-143009341 GCF_022355385.1 Mustela nigripes | reverse complement strand
CATTGTTTGATTTGGCCAGCCAATTTCATTGTGATATAGAGTGCAGCCAAATTGACTTCTATTTTTGATAAAAATGAGGCTCAGGAAGGCCATTCGGGCTTCTGTGCGTATGAGAAAGAGGTTTCAGGGAGGAGTGTTGGTGTTCTCGCGCAAAGAAAGAGCACTGCTGGAGCCATTCTGTCACTACAGGCTTGGCCCTGAAGAACCAAAGAAAGCATGAGTGAACGCAATCTTATCCGTTAGGAGCTTGCGGACTGATGTGGGGCATATCTCGTGCCCCTGCACAAAAGGGTGTCAATGGAGGTGGTGAGGACCTGCCGTCTTGAGGGCCAACGAAACCCAAACACAGGGCAGGAAAGCCATTCTCCTGGAGACTCAGGAAGCATGTCAGCCTTGTTAGGGATGGGGTGCCTCGGCTCGTCCCTGAAGAATATAGGTTTTTATAAACAGACAAGGACAGAAAGGGTAACAGGAACAGAGAAAGGTGACAGGGTAGAGAGCATGTTCACGGCAGGTTAAGGAATCTTTCTGGAGAGCCTTCTCCGTGCATGGAGTTCCCATCTGGTGAGGGGCATCAGGGAAGAGCTTGGTACAAAACCAAGCAGTATCCCTTGGGCTTATCTTCACTCCTTACGGGAATTGTTGAGAATAGTAAGTGTCTTTAATTGTAGTAATTCATTTAATCATGACAGCAACTCGATGAACCAGAGCCACAACAGTTCTCAAATTAGAGAAGAGGAAACCGAGATGTTTGTAGTTACGTGACTTGCTTAAGTTCCCGCAGCTGGTACGTCACGTCGCGGAGATTCCCACCTGCTCGTCGTACCGTGGGGCTTGTGCCCTTGGCTGGGGCACCTGACGCTGCCACTTCTAACCCCGAGCGGCAGTGACTCACTTCTCTGCCCACCAGAGCGGGAGCCGCTTGACAGCTTGACAGCGGGGACGCATTTTACCCCTTCATCCTGGTTATGGAATGAACTGTTGGTATGTGACCTGAGCTCAGGAAGGGTATACTGAGAACCAAAGATTCACTCTGTGGACTCGAAGCAGGGAGAGATCACATCTGGGTTTTGAGGGACGGATTAGAGAAGGTAAGGGAGGGGAGGGCATTTCAGGGTGAGAGAAGAACATGAACAAATTGCTGGAGTGGGTAAGTAGGAGGACTGTGCCCGGGAAGAAGGCTCTGGGGTTCTTTGGGTTTGGCTGGGTACAGCTAGGGAGCTGGAGGTGACCCGGGAAGGGGGATGCAGGCCTTGAGTTCTGGTGAGTGCTGGCACCTCTGCAGGACTTCTCAGGACCTGAAGGATTGGGTTGGATCTCTGGCCTCCAAGAGCGTATCAGATGACTGCGTTCCCCCCAGCTCACCCTTTGTGTCTGTGTCGAGACAGAGTGTGGGACTGAATGCCTCATGGCCTGGATTCCAGGGAGAATTTCCTTGGTTAAAAACATGTATTGAGCAACTTAAAGGTACCACATTCTGTGGCTAGAGAGACATCTAAACATTACTCACTGGCTAACGCTCTTATCTGTATGTTGGGCTGTTGGTGCTTGCTGCCATGGAACCCTGGGTGGGTGGTGGGGACAAAGACCTGGCCGGAGGGAGTTAGGGCTTAGCAAAGAGCCAGCACGGTGGTCTGACAGAGTTTCTCTGGCCCCAAATTGCTGCCTGCAGGGTACACAAGTCCTGCTCGCTAGGTTTTGGAAACTGAGATAAGCAACTGAAGAAATCAACAAAAACATCACCAGATCAGGTCCTTGATAAGGTATGATGAAGCATGACATATGAAGGAGGAAACAAGTCAATCATCCCACCTCTACCTTAGCCCCCTGAAATTGTATCATTTATGAATGAGATTTTACTTTTCAGAAATGGAAAATTCCTTTTCAATGAATATTGGGGTATACCCTCCTTAGTTTCTCCTGCCTGGGTGTGGTCAGGGCTGGGGGTTGGAGGCCAGGCCTTTAGGAGGTGAGGTTGGTCTTTCCTTCTGAGCCAGCACTGAGCCAGCACTGACCGTGGAAGATGAGTGACATGAATGGCCTTTTGGGGAGAGAACCCCAGAGCCATAAGCAGTCAACACCCCAACTTCTCCTTCCTTCAGCTCCAAAACCAAGGATGTTACACCAAACCCGGGACAAACTTGGACCCTGCTCTCCCTGTGGACCGTTGGGTCATTGATCAGAGAAAGATGGGCCGGTTTCCATCATCGATGGACTTTTTGTTAGGAAGCTGGCTATCATATTACTCTGACTTCAGATCTCAGAAAATTAGAGCAACGTGGACTCCAAAGGCTGAACGTTTTATAACCATTTCTTCTTGGGTCAGACTCTCCAGGACCAGTCCCCAGAGATACTGCCTTCTGAACCAGTGTCCCTGTGTGAGAAATGATACCTACCCAGGCTCTCTTGGGTCTGTGTTTGCCAGGACCTGGATTCCAGGGGCCACGTGTGTCCTCATCCATCTTTCTGTGAAACTGGGCCAGTGGTACATTGACCTGATTTCTGACAGTCTTCAACTGCTCACAGTGGAATCAGCTATGGTCAGGCCAGGATGGGGCTGAGCAGGAAGAAGCCCAACCTGGGAGTCCAGGGAGCAGTAGCAAAGGGTCAGGACCAAGGAGGAGTGGACAAAGACCACTGAGGCCAGGCTCCGAGTGGTCAGAGGTCAGCAAGAGCAGCTCTGCTTGTGATTTTGGCACAGAGGTGCCTCTTAGTCCTGGACCTGTGAGCAATATTTGTAGCCAGAAGAAGGTTGGAGACTACCCCCACCCCCAACCACAGTGCTGCTGACTGGGTAGCAATAACCCATTGTTATTTCTCTTTTATGGAAGAGGACGTTGAGGTGATTAAATGACCTGCCAAGGCTAATTAGCCAGTGAGTGCAGGGCCAGGGATTCAACCCCAGGCTCACTAGCTCCATGCTGAGTTCAGTGTCAATGATGCCATCGGCGACCTTGGGGATGGACTCAGCTCTTGCCTGGGTGGGGCTGGGCTGACATACATTTGATCTCGCTGCAGAAATTGCCAATCTTCTCAACCTTTGGAAAGTCTGAGAAGTGGAACTGCAAAGCTGTATCACAAGAGCATGTCTCCCCGTTTGCTGAATTTTTTAGGAGACGTTTAACTTTCTTTTTTTATAGCAGGCTTTCTTGCCCAGTTATAGGAAACCGATAATTGCCTGCCTCTGTCTTGGCTGTCTTCCACCCCTCCAAAAACTCCGCTGCTCCCTGAAGTCTTCCTTTGAATCTCATGGGGGCCGTGCACCTATAGTCAGAGCCAGATGGCAGGGCTGGACCAGGCAACACAGGGTGGCTTTTCCAAGGCCAGCCCCGTGCAGCCCCGTCACCAGCTCAAGACTGCTGGGAAGTGAGTGGGGACGGCCATGTGTTCCCCAACGAGGGAGATGGCGGTAGGAGAAGGCAAACTGTGATTAGCAGCTGATTGGCCCAGGCCACCCAGTCTTTGTCCTGCCTGGACAGTAGTCCAAACTTGGATGTCAGACAAATCCTGGTGTCTTGGCTAGCTTTGCTTTTAGGAGCCTGGAGTCAAGGAGGCCCTTCACAGATGTAATTTCTGACTATGTTGTGGTTGGGTGGGCCGGTGCTAAAGTCTAATGGCCTGGGCCCATTAGTGAGCCATGTGACTGGGGCCACTTTCAGCAGGATGGGCTACCTAACCTGTGGGAGCCAGTGCTGAAAATTCGAGGTCCCTTGTTGAAAAATTGCTAAACAGATGTGGCGTATAGGGACAATGGAATATTACTCAGCCATCCAAAAGAATGAAATCTCGCCATTTGCAACTATGTGGGTGGAACTAGAGGTATGACACTAAGCGAAATAAGGCAGAGAAAGATAAATACCATATGATCTTAGTCGTATGTGGAATTTAAGAAACAAAACAGATGAACACAGGGAAAGAGAAGGAAAAATAAGACAAAAACAGAGAGGGAGACAAACCGTAAGAGACTCTTAACCCTAGGAAACAAACTAAGGGTGGCTGGCAGAGAGGTGGGGGGCATGGGGAACTGGGAGACAGGCAGTAAAGGGGGCACAGGATGGAATGAGCACTACGTGTCAGATGCAATGATGAATCACTGACCCCTACCTCTGAAACGAATAATACCCTATATGTTAATTAATTGAATTTAAATAAGAAGAAAAATTACTGAGGATTTTAAGATGGTGATGGAAGAGCATTAGGCCAAGTCTGGGGACCTATGGGCCTGCTTAGTTTGTTTGTCAAGCCTCAGGTGCCTCATCTGCAATGTGGAGATAATAAATCATATAGCCTTCAGGGGCTTGTTGCAAGGTTTCAGCATTAGGCCACATGGTGAGGGCTTGATAAAGTTAGTGTCTGTAAGTGCCGTGTCAGAAATGGACAGCCTTGTTTTGGGTCATGTGCAGAGGACTGTGGAGGGCAGCGGGACCCTCAAGTAATGGCTCAGCTGAAGAAACACTTTGGGCTTTGTCCTCTGCTCTCACCTGCTTGTGGTTCGAACTTTCATCTTTGCCAAGAACAGAAGCCTCCATTGAGGGAGCGAGAAGCTTCTCACATGTGCGCAGGCCGTGCCCTGTGTTCCGCGAGCCGTGGGCTGGAGGGCGGCCAGGAGAAATGGATGCTGTCTTTTTGCTGTATTCATTTTTAATTTGCTGAAAAAAGCCAATTCCTGACATCACGGAATTTCTAAAGATTTTACTATGCCTCTCTGAAAAAATAGGAGGATTTTCTTTGTTTTTTTAAAAGATTTATTTATTTATTTGAGAAAGAGAAGGAGGAAAAGAGAGAGTGTAAGTGGGGGAAGAGAGAGGAGAAGGGAGAGACAGAATCCCAAGCAGACTCCCCACTGAGGTAGAGCCTGACGTGGGGCTCAGTCCTATGACCCTGATCACAACCTAAGCCGAAACCAAGAGTCTGGACACCCAACAGACTGAGCCACCCAGACGCCTCAAGAGCAATTTCTTATATATGCACAGTCACATTATTATAGACCTTGAGGTTTTTTATAAAAATATTAATTTAATTTATTTTTTTTAAGATTTAAAAAAATGTTTTAAATTTATTTGACAGACAGAGATCACAAGTAGGCAGAGACAGGCAGAGAGAGAGGAGGAAGCAGGCTCCCTGCCGAGCAGCGAACCCGATGTGGGGCTTGATCCCAGGGCCCTGAGATCATGACCTGAGCTCAAGGTGGAGGCTTAATCCACTGAGCCACCCGGGCACCCCAGGTTTTGTTTTTTTTGTTTTTTTGTTTTATTGTTTTCTTTTTTTCAAACAGCATTTAATGAAAAGTTTAGCTAAGTATTTCGGGGGAGGTAAAGTGATTAGTATAGATTTGCTTTGCTGGGATGAAGGGCTGTTATCCAGATTCAAACTCTGCATGCTTGTTTATATTTCATTGCCATTCATAGGAGGTAGTGGCTCATAATTTTGGTAACAAAGAGCTGGGGACACTTGCCTCATTGCCCCAGTGGGTGAGAATGAAAACCACTTCCCAGAAGGAGACTCTGTGTCTGATTTTCTCTCCTGGGTCCTTATCTCTCTTTCACGTAACCCATACCAGGGACCTTCTAAAGGGTTTCCTGGCCTTTGGAAAAACACCCATTCGGCCCATCCTCCACAAACTATGAAAGAGGTTGATGATGTCACCTGGACCGTGAGAATGTCCCCTAGACTCGTCATTCATTTTATGAAACCTTTCAAAACCTTCCCAGTGCCTTCTGCGGAGATCAGCTGGCGACCTCAGTCTCTGTGGCCCATGAGCTGAGGATTGGTTTATACATCTTTCAGTGGTTGGAAAAAAACAAAAAGAAGAGTATTATTTTTTGACACATGAAAATCATGACAGATTCAGATTTCAGTGTCTATAAATAAAGTTTTATTGGAACATAGCCATGTGCATTCATTTTCATATTTTCTGTGGCTGCTTTCATGTAACAATGGCGGTTGAGTAGTTGCCCAGATCAGTTACAGAGAAGTTTGCTGACACCCAAGCTGTAAGATAAAATTCATGCCTTTTTGGCATGGCATCTAAGGCTTCAGTCCCTGCCTCCTGCCTGCCTCCCCACCCCACCTCACTTTACTTACCCTTTATGCTCTTAGGAACTTGTGGTTGCTTCTGTCTCCTGCATGGACCATTTTCACTTCTGTTCCTTCTCTTCTCTCTATCCTTTCCCCTTCCTGGCCTAGATGTCACTGACTCATTTCTGCAGAAGTCATCTCCTCCAGGAAGCCTTCTTGGGCCACCTCTCTGGTTTAGTGGTTCCCTGCTTGGGGATTCACTGTTTGGATAGAAAAAGTAGGGAGAATCCCAGAGGTTCTGCGAATTTGGGAGCCAGATGCTCAGCCCAGCAGAAGCAGGGCCTGGAGACATGACCGTGTGACTGGTCCACACCATGTACTCCAGAGATAGAGAAGACAGAGTTGGGCTCTGTCCCTTTGGGGCTAACATTCCAATGGGGGAGACAATGTACCCATTAACACATAAGTGAGAAAGAGTTTCCAGTCCTCGCTGGTGCTATGGAAGGGGGGTAGGAATGATGGAGAGGTGAGTTGTCTAGATCAGGAGGCCAGGAAGGCCACCAAGGAGATGGCCTCCAAGTCCTGAATGAGCAGAGCACTGGCAGCCAGAAGCCCTGGAGTGACAGGGAAGGATGAGCTCTCTTCCAAAACTATCTCTTCCTTTCCCTCTTCAGCCTCGAGGAAATGGCGAGAGGCCATGCATCTCTCCTCCCCAGGCCCACAGTACAGCGGCCTGAGAAGTCACAGCGGGCTCTCAGGTCAGATTCCTCCCTGGTGGGTGGGTGGCACCTTCCCCAGGCCCTTGTCCAGAGCTTCCTGGCATCTATGTCAACCCCAGGACATCCCCAGCAGCACCCTGTTGAGTTCTGCAAAATGGCTGGGAGGGACTTCAACAATGGACCCATCTGACCACTTTATTTCATGGGGCAAAACCAAAAGCCAAAGAAGTAGGGTCCCTTGGCCACTGAGCTGATCAGAGGCAGAGCCAGGACCAGACTCCCGGTTCCTTGGCCCTCAAAGAAGGGGATCACTCATCTTCTTTTGACTTGATTAGGGGATATCAGGATATTGAGAATTGAGCTAAGGCCACTAGAGGCCATTGGGAAACCCTTGGATCAAGGTACCATCCAAGAGAAAGGCCGACTGGCTGGGACTCCTGTGAACCAGGACTGCTCTTTGCTGGAGGTTGGGAGGCACTGTGCGAGGCTCTCGCCTCTAATCCCATTGGCTTAATTTAGCTGCGGTCCTGGGGGAGGCTGCGCTAATTATAGCCAGTTGGCCATGCTGGGAGCTATAAATAGGGTGGGAGGCACCTGTTTGGTCATTAGTAGGCATTTATCAAGGCACCTACAAAGGATTCAGTGATGGCGCTGGGCCTGGCGTGGGCACAGACGGCATCTAGAAGCCTTGAACTGGGCTCTGAACTGGTAGTTTAGTCAGAGGAAGCCACTGTGAGCAGTGGAGTGGGGCATCAAGAGCATGGCTTGGGAACAAGGCCGTCAGAGCTCCAATCCCGGCTTTTCACAGCTGTGCGCCCCTGGGAGAGTTGCTGGAACTCTCGTCCTTCAGTTTCTCATCTATGAAATGGAGGAATTACTATCTGCCTAATAAGGATGTTGTAAGATTAAAGAGATACGTGCACCTACGTACACTCCTTTGACAGATGTATTTATGTATTATAATTATATAATTACATATTCTGTTATATAATTATATATAAATAATTTACATATATATGTATGTATTATTTAGAATAGCCCAGTACCTTGAGTCAACTGAAATTGTGTGTTATTTATTACTACACGAGGACAGCTCCAGAAGCAATCTGCTTCTGAGTGACCATCTTACACAGAAACCTTGATCTTGGAAGAACGTTGGATCTAGGTGCCTCCCAGCCTCCAATGGGACAGGACTGCGTGGCAGTTGAAAGTGTAGCCTTATCAACCTGGAGTTCAACTTTAGCTCTCCTACTCCCTATTAGGCATGTTACTTCCTGTCTTGTCTCCGTTCTTCATCTGTAAAATGGGCCACCACAGTAATGAGCATTCTTTGGGATTTTGGTAGGATTAAAAAGGTGACACACCTGTAGAGCACTTGAGAGCTCCATGTCTAGCACACAGTAATGTGAGACAACGTACGTATTGTTAACCCTCTTCTCGTCTGCCTTTGGCAGCACCTCTAGGCCGATGTTGCTCTCCTACCTGGGCCTGTACCCCAGATGCCCTGGCTTGAAGATGGGCAGCTGGGGCTTCTTCCCTCGCAGTCCGCTTGTTCCAACTCTTAGTGTCCCTTCTCTGGAGCTCTCATGACACCCCCTCCTACAGGAATGCTATTTCTTCCCTTGCCTCGGCCCTTGGGTCCGCAGACACAGCACATGGTATAGGCATCCAGGAAGCACACCGCTTGTTGAGAGCTGTGTTTGCTGTGACAGGGGGAGAAGAGATAAAGGGACGGGAACTATGGGATTTGTATGGAGAGAAGCCAAGGGTGCAAGGAAGGACGAGATACCTAGGACATCTCCTGGGACAGAGGCACGTTCGCCTTCTCCTGTGCCACAGAGCAAGGACGTCAGAGTGGGAGTGTCGGGAAGGCAAACTCTGTTAGAGAAGGGGCGAGTTCCCTGGCCTTACCCCCGCCTGCTGTGAGAAGTATGGGAAGAACGTGACCCTGAGTGTTAGGCATGGTGGTCTGGGCTTGCCACACCAAGCATGGTTAAAGGACCAGCAACATGGGTCCCACCCCAGACCTGCTGAGCCCGGATCTGGAGTTCAGCCAGGTTCCCAGGTGTGCGTGTGGAAGCTGGGGAGCTCGGCTCTAGAGCAGTGCTTCCTAAGTGAGGAGTTCTTCTTCCCCACCCAGAGCTGAGAAAACGAAGGCTTTTATGTAGGCTCTGAGTCCTGGATCTCAAAGTGCTGTTGCTCTCACTGGACCACCAGGGAAGCACCGATTCTTTCCTGGGAGCAGCATCATCCTAGAGGCTTGTTACAAATCAGAAGCCCTGGGGGTGGGGTGGTCCAGGAGACTCTGGGGCACTGGGGAGATTGAGAACTGGGGGAGCATTGGCCTGCAGCCCTGGCTGCCCGGTGGAATCCCTTGGGAAGATAAAGGAAATATTGGGGCCACTGAAGAGCATGTGCGTGTGGCAGGGACCCTGGGAAAGCCACAGGCTCCCCGGGTGATTTGGACATGAAGACAGCATTGAGGACCAGTGCTTTAGGCCCATGCAGTAATAAGCCTCAGTTTTCTCAGCTGTCGACTGGGGAGAATTGGGCAGAATAACCCCAGTTTGTGTGCCACAGAGAGCCTTTCTCTGAGCTCCCTGGGGCCTGGAGAAGCGCCTAGGGAGGCGGGCCTCCATCTGCCAGGAAAGGTGCCACTGAGATTCCTGCTGGGGCAGAAGTGGGATTGGATGCCCGCAGCGGGCTGAGGGGTGGAATTAGAATGTGGCAGTTTTGGATCCAAGTACTAAGTGCTGTAAAGTCGATACCCTGCTTGCTGTAATAGCGATGTTCTGGACAAGGCGCTCACTAGCTCCCTGAGAGCCCAGTTCAGGAATTCTCCTCGCCTCCAGCCACCACCTGCCACCTCCTGCTTCCACCTACAGCAGGAGCCTCCCTGTGGTGGGATCCTTCTCTCTTGTCTTGGGACATACTGAAGTCGGCCTCATCCCAGGCTCCCTTGGGTTGGAATGGGGGGTTGTTGGGAGACTGGCCCCCTCATTCTGAACACTGGTGGTGGCAAGAATGAAGTTTAGAGAAATATTTACCCGGAATAATCCCTCTGCTATGCCACTGCCCGTCTCCCAGGAGGCTGGGTAACAAACACAGAGTTCTGGTCATAATTTATGGAGGGGATGAGCTGAGCTTTTCAAGGGCTAAGATGAGGCACGAGAAAGGGGGATGGTTACGGTCTCCAGACCCAAGCTCTGCAGCTTCGGGGTCCAGGGCTTCTGAAAGTAGCCATTGGCTCCAACAAGCGGGTGAAGCTGTGTGTGCGTTATAAATACTGGACTCAAAAGCATCATGAAACACCAGATGTGGAAAGTAATCCTAATTTAATTTTACAGACAAAATTACATGGCGCTTACCAAGTGCCCGAGACTGTTAAATATTATTTCATGGGATTCTCATGACCATTATTTCTTCCATTTTATATGAACATTTGCTCTTGGTAGAGGGCGTCTGCGATGGTCAACCTCCGCATTTCAGAAATGGGGAAACTGAGGCCCGGAGATTAGGTATGTGCCCAAGGGGTCATAGTGAGTAAGCAGCAGAGACAAAGTGAGAAGTCAGGTCCTTGTCATTAAGGCACATCTTGAAAAACGAAGGGTTTAGCAAAACCTCTTCTTGCTTTTCAGTCTGGGATGACCTTAGTACAGACAGGCCTGGTTTATGTAACTCTAGAAGAAATCATTCACAGGGTATATGTTCGGAAAGATTCACAAGAAATTCTTTTTTTAAAGAAATTTAAGTTCAGTTAATTAACATATAATGTATTATTGCTTTCAGAGGTAGAGTTTAGTGATTCATCAGTTTTATATAATACCCAGTGCTCGTTACATCACGTGCCCTCCTTAATGTCCATCCCCTGGTTATCCCATCCCCCCACCTCCCTCCCCTCCAGCAGCCCTCACTTTGTTTCCTGTGCTTAAGAGCCTCTTATGAGGGGCACCTGAGTGACTCAGTGGTAAGCCTCTGCCTTCGGCTCAGGTCATGATCTCAGGGTCCTGGGATCGAGCCCCGCATCGGGCTCTCTGCTCAGCGGGGAGACTGCTCCCCACCCCCCACCTGCCTCTCTGCCTACTTGTGATCTCTCTCTCTGCCAAATAAATAAATAAAATCTTTTAAAAAAAGAAAAGTTCTCCTATGGATTGTCTCCCTCTCTGGTTTCATCTTGTTTTATTTTTTCCTCTTTTCCCCTATGAGCCTCTGTTTTGTTTCTTAAATTCCACATATCAGTGAGAACATATGATAATTCTTTCTCTGATTGACTTATTTCACTTAGCATAATACCCTCTAGTTCCATCCACGTTGTTGCAAGTGGCACAATTTCATTTCTTTTGATGGCTGCATAGTATTCAATTGTATATATACACACCACATCTTCTTTATCCATTGTTGATGAACATCTAGTTTCTTTCCATAGTTTGGCTGTTGTGGACATTGTTGCTATAAACATTCGGGTGCATGTGACCCTTCGGATCACTACATTTGTATCTTTGGGGTAAATACCCAGTAGTGCAATTGCTGGGTCATAGGGTAGCTCTGTTTTCAACTTTTTGAGGAAACTTCATGCTGTTTTCCAGAGTGGCTGCACCAGTTTGCATTCCCACCAACAATGTAGGAGGGTTCCCCTTTCTCTGCATCCTTGCCAATACCTGTCCTTTCCTGATGTTGATTTTAGCCATTGTGACTGGTGTGAGGTGGTATTTTATTGGGGTTTTGATTTGTATTTCCCTGATGCTGAGGGAAGTTGAACATTTTTTCATGTGTCTGTTGGCCATTTGGATGTCTTTTTTGGAGAAATGTCTGTACAGGGCTTCCATTTCTTGACTGAATTATTTGTTCTTTGGGTGTTGAGTTGATAAGTTCTTTATAGATTTTGGATACTAGCCCTTTATCTGGTATGTCATGTGAAAACATCTCTCATTCTGCTGGTTGTGTTTTGGTTTTGTCAACTGTTTCTTTTGCTGTACAAAAGCTGTTTATCTTAAAGTCCCTATAGTTCATTTTTGCCTTTCACAAGAAATTCTTTTTTTTTTATTTTTTAAAGATTTTATTTATTTATTTGACAGAGAGAAATCACAAGCAGGCAGAGAGGCAGGCAGAGAGAGAGAGAGGAGGAAGCAGGCTCCCCACTGAGCAGAGAGCCCGACGCAGGACTCGATCCCAGGACCCCGAGATCATGACCCGAGCCGAAGGCAGTGGCTTAACCCACTGAGCCACCCAGGCGCCCTCACAAGAAATTCTTTAGCAAGTAAATTTGGTGGTTTTAGACCACGTCCCACAAAAAGAAACACATTGGACATTGTGTATGTATGTGTGTATATATATATGCATGCCCACATGTATACATATATGTGTATATAGCATACTAGATTACATATAGGAGTATATATGTATATATCTCTACATCTGTCTATCTATATACCCATATATCACAGAACAAGAATTTATGAAACTGTTCTTACCACATGGGCCAACTTGATGTATTGGATTTATTCTACTCCATCTTATTTCAAAAATATCGCTCATACTCCATTAAGTAAATTTCTTGATCAATGGATGGGCTAATTCCTGCCATTTGTAAATTACGGGTGGATCTGGCTCCTCACACCCACTGGGAGGAAGCTGTGGCTTTGTTTCGCATTGTGCAGCACTGTCCCAGCTCTGAGACTAGAATACAGCTGTCCTGATGGCCGTCTTTCACCCTGCCCAAGCCTGACCATGGCACCCGAGACTCTGCTAGGGACAAGTTGGGGCCATTTCCTGACATGCTCTGTGGTGTTATGCCTGCAAACCTGTGGTTTCTGGGGTTGGCCAGGCTCAGGCTCTCTTTGGCCATCCCCCATCTCAATGCTTTTCTCCTTTTCCTGGTCACTGTTCTTGTCTTCTTCTTCTGGGAACCAGAGCATGAATTTTGCAACTGAGTCGCCAGCAGTTTTGGGCTGGGGATTTAAGTGTGAAGGGTTTGGAGAGAGAATCCATTGATCTGGCTCCACAACACCTTGTTTACAACTTCCAAATCTCCAAAGCTCTGAAAAGTAAAGGTTTTCACATAATCTTGGTATGTGTGTGTGTGGGGGGGGGCAAACCTGCCCCAAACTGATGTGAGGTTCTTGATGGTGTTTATTCATCCAGCTTCGTTCAGAGGATTGTGTGTCCCTGTAGAAACTGTAGTGTGTGTGGCCATGATTGGTGGTCCCAGCCCCGAAGATTCACCTGATTAATTTTCTAAAATCTGAAACAGTTGGAATTCTGAAACATATCCGGCTCCATGGTTTTGAGGAAGGAAGTTTGGAGCCTGCAGACACAGTTGAAGTGTCTGTGAGCGTGTTACTGAGTAATCAGTGAATGCTTTTGAGAAGAAAGAGTGGTAGGTAGAGGAAAGTGGGGAGGACCCATTATCAGAACATTGACTGTCAACAAGCTGTGAAGAACAGAGGGTGTGTGTGTGTGTGTGTGTGTGTGTGTACGATGTGACTGAAGGTTATGAAATAATCAATGAAAACTCTAGTGGCCTGTACTGATATCAGGTGTTTGGTGTGGTCTGATTTCTTTAGAAAACTGAATTGTTCTCTAGATGATGCACTTATTTCCGGCTTTATCAAAGGCCCACGTCGTGTGTGTGCTTGCATGCATGTGTGCATGTATACGTACACACGCTGAGAAGTTGACATCTTTATTTTGCTGTGCCACAGATGAGGAATAACCAGGCAAAATAAAAAGACAGGAATGTCTCTGCATTCTTTGTAGATTCCTTTCACGTCTACTTGGCTCTGTTCTAATATTTCTTCCTCTTTGTTCTCTCTTCTTTATAATTGTTCAGATGCTTTTTTTAAAAAAAGATTTTATTTATTTATTTATTTGACAGACAGAGATCACAAGTAGGCAGAGAGGCAGGCGGGGTGGGTGGGGGGAAGCAGGCTCCCTGCTGAGCTGATGTGGGACTCGATCCCAGGACCCTGAGATCATGACCTGAGCTGAAGGCAGAGGCTTAACCCATTGAGCCACCCAGGCACCCCAGTTCAGATGCTTTTTAATAGAAACTGCTGACTGCACAGTGGAATGCACTTTTCTTCATTACTGTTAGCCTGGTAGGTCATTAAAACCTTGCTGGGGCTGCTTCTTCCCCACCCCAAAAGGTTTCAAAATCTTAAAGTTTTCAAAGCTTTTTAAGGCAGACACCTAAGCTCAAAGATATGCTTTAGAGGGCCATGGGAACTCCAGGCTCCTGAGATAAGAGGAAGTGTATCCAGCTTTCAGTGAAGTACAGTAGAAGGCACAGATCCAGACCATCAGAGATTCTCTCATATGTTTAGGAAGAAATCAGGATGAGGGAGTGTCAGACTTTATGCCAGCATTGAAAACGTGGTCTTAATGAAGGCCCAGGAGACCAGACCTTGGGCCCTTGCCAGGTGGGAAGTTAGAAATGAGATTCCTTCATAAAGCCAGCCCTTGGGAGGTGGTGGGAGGGGCTATATCCTCAGGGAACAGGTGGTCCAGCAAACATTTGGGAGACGATGGAGAGTGGTAGGGGTAGTGTAAAAGGAGAAGATAAGAGACCTTACCTTTTTCTCTTTTGACATGGTTGAGGGAAGGTGAAACCATGTCTTCTGTGAGAATTTGTCATCATAGATCTGCCTTCATGAGGTTCAGGTTTGAATTAATACTACCTGTGTGACCCGGGACACCCCAAGCTGTGAAACAAACCTGATGTAGTTTTGGGTTGATAGCATTCCATAGGGTCTCTCAGAATCAAATGAAAAATTTTCTCTAGAGGGGCTTACTCATAGCTCAAGCATTGAAAGATTCCTGTAGGTAAAAATCAGCCATTCAACCATGGGCCTTTCCCCGCAAATTAGAAAACAGACAAGGAAACAAGTCACTATGAGTGAAGGTCAGCAGAAATAGCAAATAGAAGCATCAGATCTCCAGGGGCTTCATGGATAAGACCACTTGGATATATAACATATTTTAGACGTTAAAAAACTAAGTTGTTGACAAAAATGCGGAAGAAACATTATACTGTTTTGAAAAATGTATGGATATTTGAAGAAGAAAGGAATAAAACATCCAGAAATGAACACTATAATAACTTAAATTGAAAACACGATATTCGGCATTAAGCATGCACTTTTACAGGTTATTAGGAACATAAAGGGAGCAATTCTGGAAAAGGGTACATCAGAGACAACATTAAAAAAATCTGCAGTTTTGCAGAATTGAATGTGTTTATAATGTACTGAAAAAAGCGTGTGGGACCCAGGTGGGCTTTCCTTTAACGGCCATGGAACCTTAGGTTACTTCTCAACCTCTCAGATGCAGTTTCCTCTTCTGTAGTCTAACTCCACAAGATTTTCTCTGAAGGCTCTATCTGATAGTTTTTGAAAGGGTCTTGATTCCCCTTTTCCCTTCATTTCTCTGGATTCCGACGAATAAGTAGTCTCTCCTGTTTCCTTGTCATTCGGGAAGTGTCCTAGAATTTATTAAATTATAATTTAATAAATCTAATTTCAGCCAGACTGGCTGAAAGGCAGAGGGGTCAGTCTCCGAGAGTGAGGCCCTGGTCAGACCTTCTGTCCGGAGGTGGGGAATAGATGGTGGGGATCTGACTTTAAGCGGGATCTGGATTTGGTTAATATGGTGACAGATATGGATCTTTGGTAAGGCACAGCCTGCAAATCCTATTCCCAATGCATCTCATCCCAACCCATGTGAAATCTGAGTTTTGCATTGAGCTTGGACTCTATTTTTGGGCTCAGGCCAGATCTGTTATGTTGTCCTGCAGGCATGGTGTGCCCTGTCCTCTTGGTCTGCTCTACCAGAGGATATGACCTGAGCTCCTGGAACAATGGGAGGAGGAAGGGAAGGAAAGCTCCTGGAAGGGAGGTATCTGTAGGGCAACTCAGAGGCTAAAAGAGCCTCGCATGCGGATCTTCTTTCTCGCTCTCTCCCACCTTTCTTCCTTTCCCCTTCGTCTTCTCCCCGCCCATTCTTCTGCTTTGGCTTTTGCTCCCTTTTTCTCTTTCCCTTCTTATCTTTGTATTTTTCTCCTTCTCTCTAGCAGAGGAATGCAGACCATTTCTTATTCATCCTGTGAAATGCATACAGTGAGATTTGAGGGTGTAGGTCTCATCTAGAATTGCCTGGACCCACAGCAAGGCTTGGAATATACTAAGATTTTAGAAATTATCTAAGAGGGTTGTCCTGGGCCTTGGAAGAATTTCTGGACCTTTGTTGGTGTGAATCCAAGTCAGGACAATGGGATTCTACCCAGGAAGGGAAGCAGTGATACTGAACACGGCTGGCTTCAGGAGGAAATGGCAGGTTCCCCCTCCCCAGTGACATGGGCCCAGCCCAGCCTTGGAACTCAGCACAGTCAGGCCTGCAGATGACGTCACTGGCCCTCCGTGGGACAGCTGCAGCCAGCAGCAGGACACTCCAGAAATGCCAGCAGTAATTGGAAACTTTACTTTCAGATGCTTCCCACAGCATTCGTGTATGTGGTGAGAAGTGCTCCGGCTGCTGGGCTTTTCAGGTGGCTGCCCTGAGCAGGTCCCTGGGAGCTCAGGGGGAGCTGAAGCCAACCTCCAGCTTCTCTGGAGCAGAGCTCCTGGGGGTGGGACGCAGGGACATTCCCCGGAGGGCAGCAGCTTCGTGCCGAAGGGATTCCATTTACATAGGCCTCCAGAGCCCACGGGATGCATTCCTAGGCAATAATTTTCTTTTATTTTTTAAGATTTTATTTATTTATTTGATAGAGAGGGCACATGAGTGGTGATGGGGGGGAGCAGAGGGAGAAACATGCTCCCCGCTGAGCAGGGAGCCTGACTTGGGGCTCTATCCTGGGACCCTGGGATCACAACCTGAGCTGAAGGCAGAGGCTTAACTGACTGAGCCACCCAGGCGCCCCCTAGTCAATAATTTTCAAAGCTCTCTCTCTCTCTCTCTCTCTTTTTTTTTTTTTTTGCTATTTGGTTTAAAGAACACTTCCTTCTTATTTAGCTATCTCTGATGCCTCATCTTCTCTGTGCAGCAGGTGAGTGTAAAAGAAATGAAGGGAGGGAGAAACACAAAGAAGCATTGTAGAGAAGAGACTATTTTGTGGAGACACGGCAGTGGCCTTCCCATGTCTGAAGGTCTGGGACGGGGAAGAGGCATCAGCCTGTTCTGGGGGTCCCCTGGCGAGAGAACCAGGGTTGGAATCCCAGTGGGGAGCCGGGGGCTCCTGGCGGTGCTCCTGCTGGGGGACACCACAGTGCAGGGGGCTTGCTGGTGAGCCTTGGGAGTCAGAGCCAGTTTGGGCTTGGGGGGACAGCCTCTAGCAGAGTACCTCCAGCAGGTCACCCGCCCACTTAGCAGTCACAGCCCGAGCGCCCAGTTCTGCACTGGTCAGCCATCTAATTCTCACGACTGCCCTGTGGGCTGGGAACGATCATTAACGTCATTTTACACGTGGGAAACTGACTCACAAAGAGGCTAGGTGCCCAAGGTCACAGGCTAGGAAGTGGCAGGTGCTGGATTGGAATGAAGGCGGCCTGTCATCAGAGATCCCTGTGGTCTCACTGTTGTTTAAACAGAATGTGCGTTAACCTTCCGGCCCTTTCTTTCCCACTGTTTTCTCTACCTTCTTTTCTAATCGCAGCCTTAACTGTCCTATCCACATGTTAGCTTCTGAAATCATCGGGAAGATACCACTTTGGGAAAAGGCGCTCAGCTGTGGAGGCTCTCTGCCTGCTCCCCCCCACCCCCCACCTCACCCCCTGTTTATCTCCTTTAAGGGAGCGCATACGATGGGAGCTGTTATCTAAAAATGGACTGGCTCAGCCCGCGCGGGACTCAGGCGGGGGAAGGTGACCACTCTCGGGAAGCCGGGGCTGGGCGTCAGGCGGGAGGACGGGTGGACGTTTGAGGTCCCCTCTAATGAAGACGGTGGCCGAGTGTGGCCGTGGTGGAGCTCCTGCTGCCTCTGAGACGGGCGCTGCCAGCAGTGGGATGCGGCACGCCGGCCCTTCTCACCACCTGCTTGAATTATTGCAGTTGCCTCCCGACTGCTCTGCCAGGTTACTGTGCTTCCCGCTCCAGGCTGCCCTGCACACAGCTGCCACAGCCATCTCCACAAATACTGATTTGGTGACATCACTCTGAACTCCCTTTGCTCCTCTTTGTGCTCAGAAGCCTGAAGGTCTCCTCTACCCCAGCGTCCGCGCCTCCGCCCTCAGACCTCGGCTGGCCTTTCCGAGTGCCCCTTCCTCCTCTGCCCTCCACGAGCCTCCCTCTACCCGGTGGGTCTGCATCATGCCCTGAACAAGCCCTCCTGACCTGTGTGTTCTTCCCTGGGACTCTGTCCTGCTCCCTAGGTGCCCGAGTCCCTTGTTCGTTCGGGGATCTGCCCATCCTTCTGTTCACTCAGTGCTCCTCCTGATGAGGCGACTGGGTGCCAGGAAGAGGCTGGGAAAACCAAGGCATACGAGACAGGCCCCATGCCCTGAAGACCTCTTGGTCTTGGATCAGCATGGTGAGAGCCACTCTAGGTGAGGTACAAAGACTCCTCTTCCAGGGAGCCTTCGCTGATTGCTCTGCCACTGAGCCCTATAGATCCCAGTATGTATTCTTCTCTTTTAGTGCCTTGTTTTCTGCCTGACGTTATTCATTTAATGCCAGTATCTCTTGGACTTTATCCTAAAGGAACATACCGCACTGTACTGCACTATAGCCTATTAATAGGAATACACGTTTATGTTGAGGGCTGAGTCCCAAGTGGGCTCGCTTCCGTGATTCCCCTGCCTCTCAGAACAGCACTGTGGGGCAGCCAGGACAGATGTGATCAGGCCCCGTGTGCGGAATGGCTGCGACTTGCTCACAGGCACATAGTTTGTGAGTGGTAGAGGCAGGACTTGGGCCTGGGTTTTGTCAAGTGTGTGGTACACAGGCCCCTCCCCCACCCCAAGGGTGGATGGAGGCAGCCCCATGACTGTGGGCTCCCCTCCGGGCCAGCGGTGTGTGTATGTGAAGCAGGATAGAGAGTGGAGAGAAGAATCTTGCAGCTGAAATCCAGGAGGTTCATTAAGGAGGAGGGAGGCACACGGGGTTATGGGGTTGGTTAGGTAAAGGGTGATTTGCACTCCTGATGCTTCTCCTCCAGGTGCCCTGCCCCCACCCGCCCTTCTTCCGTGGACATGGGAGTAGCTGGATGGATTGGGAGTAGAAGGAACAGTGTGGGAAGGGGCTGGCGTGGGTAGGATGGATGGGAAGAAGGCAGGGCCTGGGACAGAGGCAGTCCTATCCCTGTCCCTCATCATCCAGGAAAAGCTTCAGGCTTAGTTTCAGTTTCAAGATTTCAGAATTCTATGTGGTTCTCAAACTGTTTAGTGGAACTGGGGACAGAAAATGGTATCCAGAAAGTGGAATCCCAGCTCCCTCTCAACCTGGCTATTGATTTTTGACTTTCCAATTACAGCAAAGGGGCTGCCAGTGTGAACACTAGCTAGTTGCAATGTTTGGGCTTTTGAAGCTCAGTTGTGTGAGTTACCTATGTGTTAAAAAAAAAAAAAAAAAATCTTACCCTGCTTTAACAAGAACAAAGTGTGTTTCTTTAGCCCGGGTATGAATCAAAAATAGTTGAACTTTTTTTTTTTTTTGGCTCATGTTTAAAAATAAAAAAGTCACCTTTGGGCTGAGATCAAGAATGGAAAATTTCAGAGCATAAGAGTAATTTTTTTTCCATCTGCTCTGTTAAGGGATGATAAGGTGTTTTGATGGAAGGTTGCAAGTCAACGTGGACTGTGAGTCCCCCTGGATTGTTGCCTTTGCTGTGTCTACTGGGTGGAGAGGTCCTCAGTGAAAGGCCTCTCCCTTTCCTGGCACAACTGAATGAATATGCAGAGGACAGGGGAGACAGTATAAGGGAGTCTAAGCAATTAGCTGGGATAGACAAAGAAGGCGCTGATGAAAATGAACAGACACTCAGCTTCTGCAAAGGTGGTTTTCTCACATAGCGTATAGGTTGGCACCCCAAATTGTTCAATTACTAATGCTCTAGATTGGGTAGTGACAAGCGTCTAGAGATAAGTGCCAGGCCCAGGGAGCTGCACTAGAAGTGAGAATAAGGATGGGCACCCTTCGGAATTTTCATTAAATACAAATCTGGACTGTCCTTGACTACTGTGGCTATTTTCAAAGGACATCGTGGCGAAAGCTTTGCTTGTTTGAGATGCCTCATTTTCACAGCTCAATATTATTAAGGAATGAAGGAACTGTTTTATGGATGTCAGTTGTACTGTTTCTGACAACAGTCAAAGTGTACATTTGTGCAACAGACTGCCTGGGATGTTAATTCTAAATTTAGAAGCTGCCTCCAGTGGATGCTGAAATCGGTCACACAGAATTCAGGTGCTTACTCAAAACATCTAAATACGCATGAGACTGGCATAGTCGCCGGTGGAAATCTGGACAGCTGAGCCTGTGTCTCAGGATCCCGGGATTGTCCGGGTGTGCCAGATCAGCTGTGGGCTGGGTTCTAGACATGCATATTAGCTAGTTACTGAGCAGAGTCAGCATGGATGGAGAAGAGACAAACCACCATGGACAGACCCAGGAAGTGACCAGTCCCTGAGCCCTAGGATTTCCTCTTGACTCTGTCACTTGTTAGCTGTGTGGCCCTGGGCGTGACACTTCACCCAGACGCCCTGGTTTCCTCATGAGTAATGTGGTGGTATTGAATGATATATGTTTTAGGGTCCTTTTCAGACCCCTGGCCCTATAATTAACAAACCAAAATTCAAAGAGTCAAGTAAGAGCGTTAGCTCTCTCTTATCTGGGCCATTTGTAGTAGTCAACAGTGATAATGTAATTAAAAAACTTCCCTTCTGGTTGAAAGAGCCGTTGTCAAATATAGTCAACTGGATTGTAGTAGTATCGTATGGCGACAGATGGTAGCTACCCTTGTGTGGTGAGCATAGCCTAACATACAGAGATGTTGGATCACTGTGTTATCCTCCTGGAACTATCATTAACATTTGTGTCAACTACACTCAAATTAAAAAAAAAAAATTAAGAAACAAAATAAAATAGCTGTTGTCCCAAGTTGTGTGAGTATCTCTATCACTCTGGCTGTTTCACTGAAAGCCTCTGGACCTCCCCCAGGGGGCAGTTATTGAAGACTTGAGGTTTGGCCCTGACAGCTTCTTCAGCCCAAGCCCATCCATGTTGGTTCTGATGCTCATGGCCCTGCCTTACCCACAGATAAAGATGGTAGCTGTCTCCCTGGCTTACAGGTAGTCTCTGGGTAGAGTCAGCATGATGACTGGACTCATCTGGGTCTCTGTTTCTGCACCTGGAGATGGAGCTAATCATAAACAGTAGAGGTAGATACAAGGTTGGGCTCTGAAACTTGACTGGGTTCCAGTCTTGGCTCTGTCATCCATTAGTTGTGCAATCTCAGGTAAGTCATGTCGCCTCTCCTACCTCAACTCGTTGCCTGCAAAATGGCAGCATGATACCACCTGCTGTCTAGAGCTGAGGGCAAGATTGGACAATGCATATGGGATGCTTAGAATAGAACACACATGATAGAGATGATGGCTCTGTGTGTGTGTTTGTGATATTAACATTTAGGGCTTATGTCAAGTGAGATAACGTAATTATACACTGGGGGAGATAGTATGTGTAAGCCCCTGGCACGATGCTTGCCAAATGGTTAATTTTCAATGAATGTTAGCTCTTATTGAACCAGGTCCTTTTGGAAAATGAAGTTATGTTTTTTATGTGGTTTCAGGAGTCTCTCCTCCAGGATTTATGCTATTTCTCATTGATGAACATGGGTCTGAAGGCAACTTTGGAGGTGGCGGAGGAGGGTTCTGGAGGTGGAGGCCGGACATGAAGCACATGGCCCTCAGCCTGGCTAGGGGAATGGGAGGCCCTGACAGCTGCGTCTTGGTCAAGGCCTCCTGGCTGGGACCAGAAGTTCGGGTGCTAAGGTTTAGCCTGCTGATGAAAGTCAGAGCCGTACTAGAGACCACTTGAGTGCCGCTCTTGGGGGTTGAAGAGCTGGATCCTTAGCATCCGGGAAACCTGATATCCATGTCCAGAGCCAGAGCTGCTTCCAAGAGGAGTAAAGGCTGCACCCCATGGGCTGTCAGCCACGTCCCCCTGCCACGTCCTCCGGTGGCCTTGCATGGGTCAGTTTCCTCATCAGTGGCAGGGTGGGATTAGCTGGATTGGGGTTTTCAGATTCTGTTTTCCCCCTTGAGACCCACAACAAGAGACACTTTTTCTTTCTCAACTCACTACCTATATCGGTGAATATGATGAAGCCAGAGTTCCAGGGCGCCTTTCCATGAGGTAGACATTCTGTTTTCTGTGCTGTTCCATTTTTTAAAAATTTATTTATTTATTTATTTGTCAGATTGAGAGAGAGAGAGAGACCGAGCGCGCGCAAAACCAGAGAAAGTGGCAGGTAGAGGGAGAAGCCGGCTCCTGGCTTGGCAAGGAGCCCAATGTGGGACTGGATCCCAGGACCCTGGGATCATGACCTGAGCTGAAGGCAGACGCTTTAACTGACTGAGCCACCCAGGTGCCCCTGTCAGGCTGTTATCTGTTTCAGTTGAAAAATGTTGGTTGCCAGCTGTGAAGTTGGTCCTGTGAGCCACTGTTGGGTCCTCACGTGCAGTGTAAACACGTAACCCCCTGAGGGCTGGTGTGCCATTAGGACATTGGTGGTGGTGGTGGGAGACAGTTGCTTCTCTCTGTTGGGCCAGAAACAGTGTGACACAGTAGCCAGTTGTTCAAGCCCAGAGGTCGAGCCAGGTGCTGCGGCTCCTTTTTTTCCTCCCCCTTTCCTCGAAATCAAGTGGATATTTCCATAAACTCAAAGGTATGAACAGAACATGTGGGGCTATAGTTGCTTCCCTAGTCCCCAGTCCCAGAAGAAATGCAGGGAGGCCTCTCCCCAAGTGGAGAAGGATAGAAATGGCCCTGGGCACAGCTGGGTCCAGTAGCCCTTCCGCCAGGGCAGTGCCCAGGGCAGGCGTGGCCCTGCTGGCCGCACACGCTTGGAGGGTTCACGCTGCCTTGTAATCGCCCAGCCTGTGCACCCGTGCGGTCCTGAGGAGGCGCCCACCCGCTGCACACCTGGCGCCAGCGCTTCAGCTGCAGGATCGCTGCGAGGTCTGGGGTCGCGTGGTGGGGGGGTTGCGGGGGTGGGCAGCGTGATGGTTTTGCGCACGCGGGGGTTCAGAGAAGCACCTACTGACTAACGTGGACGGAGTGTTTCAGTATTTTAAGCTGGTGGATCTGCACCCGTGCGAAGAACGTTCCAACCTTTAGCCCTGTTGGGGTTTCTCTAGAGATTTCCACCCCCAGCCCCAGCCCCGCAGGTCCCCGCCTAATATGGACTGACTGAAACCGGTCTGAATGCCCTCGGAATGTTCGGAATGTTGCGGGGCCACAGGGGCTGGGCTGCCCAAAGGCCTGGAGAGGGGCGCTCCTCTAGGGCTGAAGCCCCAGGCAACAACAGAACCCATCAGGCCTTTCCCAGCACGTGGCCGGAATCCGCCTCTCCAGTTCTCGTGGAGCGCGGGAGCCTAAGCACACACAGCTGCGTGGAGATGGAGCTGTATCACCTGCGCTCCGCCGGGGGCTTATAGGCCGCACCATTTCAGCATCACTCATCAGAAAGTGGCGTGGCTTGGAGAGCGCACGGAGACTGTGCTGGCGGCTCTGTGTCCAGACGGCTGGCTTGATGCTTACTTCCAAGCCTCTGCATCTGGGGTTTATTTTGCGCTTTCGCCTCTCCCATGTGGGCAAGCAGCGACCTTGTTGGAACTCCAGGGCTGCTGTGCGGGCCACCTTTGAGATGCAGCAGCGTTTCTGCCTGGTGAGGGGCAGGTCTGTGGACAAAAGGTGCACAGTTGATAGTAACTTTGTCAGAGGAGCCTCTCTCCTTGGGACTGGCCTGGAGACTGGTGTCTTCTTCCTTAGGGTCTCTGGCGTCTCAGGTGAGCTGCTGAACGACGCGCCGGCGTTCTCCGTTCCCGTCTGGGGCTCTATTGTTCCTGTCTGTTCTCGCTTCCCCTGGTATAGCCCTGGTCACATCCATCTGGTCAGATCTCCTGAGCTAGCTCTCCACTCAGGCTCTGCCCCTCCGGTCCCCACAGGGGCCACTTGAGGGCCATCTGACTCAAGAGGCCTGTTCTGCCATCGGTGTTCTTATTTTTGTAAGACCAGAATTACAAACATTCCGGGACTCATCTGAAATCTGGAGAGGCAAGAACCCATTTTCTGAGCCTTTTTTTTTTTTTTAAATGTATACCAGGGGATAAGAATACCCACTTTACAGGTTTGTTGTGAAGGTCATATGAGGTAGAACTTTGCAAATTATTCTGCTGAAGGTGGAAGAAAAGAATTCTTATTAATATTGCTATTCTTTAGAATTTCTTATAGCACACACATATGCCTTGTTTGGGACAGTCTTCCTATAATTCCAGATTGGGATGTTAACTTACTTGCTTATAGAATGGTGTAAAGAAAAAAAAAAAAATCACTTTGCCCTGGCAGTCTGAATTTTTTAACTTGGCCAGACAGTTTAAAGTTTTTTTGAAAACACTGGTGATGGGGATTCAGGATCATCCAGCCCCTCTGCTAATAGCACATTGTTACTGTCTTTTCTGGGTCTCCTCTTCATCTCTGGAAGCCCTAAAGAGCATGAGAATGATATTCTGTCACTGCTCCAGAGTCTCCCATGAACCATATAAACAGGATTGAACAGCACACTTGTTTCTCGTAAACCCAGATGGGCTAGTATTAGAGGCCTGTTTCTGTCCCCTCTGGCTGTCTGGGTATTTGTTATTTATCCCCACATCCTTTATGCCCTGGGCACATGCTGTGTGGGACGAGCCTGTGCCCTCCCAGCCGGAGGATGCTCGGAACTCCTGAATTCAACATTGAAGGGCTAACCGTGGGCCTTCATTCATAGTGTTCTTGAAAGCTTTGGGGCCAGAGTAAACTGCCTTTTGGCAGTGATTGTCAGCTGCCAAGATTGAACTAATGAGCCCACAGCCCTGATTCCCTGCAAACCACTCTGGAGTTAATTTCCTTGCAGAGCTCTCCCTACCTTTGAGAAACCTGCCTCTTCTGCTCCTTTGTGCTCCGTGCATGTCACATCCATCTCCTGCTCTTTTGCTAGACTTAATTGCCAGAATTATCTGAGTGAGTTATTTATATTAGTCTCCAACCAACCAGCAATTACAGCTAGAGGACCAACAAATAGAGCACATGATTGTTTGCCTCGGTGATTTTCGGTCTTGCCCTGGGAAGGCCCATGGGAGATGGGTTTGAGGCATTGGAGTTTGATCGTGTCTGTGATTGATGGGCAAGAGGCTGGAGCTGGGGAAATGCCCCAGTGATTGCATTTTTTTGGTGTGTTTTGGCACACAGGTGCATCGTCACCACATAACCATGGGGTATTGATGAAAGACTGTCCCCTGTTGTTGGGCAGGAGACACTTGGTTGGGTGTGTCCATGACCCTGCGACCCATGGTTGTCATGATCCTGGGTTTTGGATGGATCTGGTTCATATCCCCAGGGTCCTGTGTTCAGCACGATACAGCATGATCATGGCTTTGAGATGAGTGAGGAGTGTCCTTGTTCTATCACGGTCTTTGTTGTCATCGACAACACTGATGATTCTTTAGGAGACAGACCTCTGTCACCTGAATTACGACTTTCAATTCAATTTCTCTTGTTCATTTTTGAAAAACTGTATTTCCATTTTTTGGTATTTCCATTTTTTTATTTTTATTTTTTAAAAGACTTTACTTATTTGACAGAGAGATCACAAGTAGGTAGAGAGGCAGGCAGAGAAAGAGAGGGGGAAGCAGGCTTCCTGCCAAGCAGAGAGCCTGATGTGGGACTTGATCCCAGGACCCTGAGATCATGACCTGTGCCGAAGGCAGAGGCTTAACCCATTGAACCACCCAGGCACCCCTGGTATTTCCATTTTTAAAGATTTTATTTATTTGTGTGTGTGTGTGAGAGAGAAGGCAAGTGTGGGGAGGAGCAGAGGAAGAGGGACAAGCAGACACTGCTCTGTGGAGCATGGAGACTGATACCAGGCTCGATCTTGGGACCCTGAGACCATGACCTGAGCTGAAATCACTAGTCGATGCTCAACTGACTGAGCCACCCAGGTGGCTGTATTTCCATTTTTTAAAGATGAAGAAACAGACTCAGCGAGACTCACTCACTTGTCCAAAGTCCCCCAGACGACAGGTAGTAACAAGTGGCTTAGAACCTCGATCTGAAGCCCAAGCTCTTTCTGGCCACACCACGGAGCTCCTCTGGATTCTTGCCCAGCCCTTTTTGAGAGGAGCTCAGAATGCTTTGGAAAACCTGCATTTTGCTATTGCTCATTTATAGGATGTCCGTGTTTGCCTAAGTTCTTAGGTCGTGATGATCAAGAATCTTATTCTTTGGGACTTACCTAGTTGACCCTAGCACAGAACCAGAGGCACAACCAAGCTTCCTGGCTTCTCTAGCACTAACTTCATTTCTAGATGTCACCCCTGTGAGGCCTGTGTGTGTGCAAGGGGCATGGGGGAGCTAAGTTTGGGTCCCTGTACTGTTCCCTTCTCATCGGTTTAGTTTAACCTCCAAAGTCTTATTCCACACTCTCTGTGCCAAATGGAAAATGATGTTTTTATATGGCTTCATACATCATTCTTACTCCAGCGTGGGGACTGGGATCTTGGAACACTTCAAGACGCGCGGTACAGGACTCTGCTTAAAGCTACAAGAAACCCTTAGATTTTCTTGTCGTGAGGTTGGCTGAAGTAAAGTTTGACAACTGTTTTTTATGTTCGGTTCAAAACACCAAGGTTGAAAAAACAGGTGACACTGAAGTGTCATTTGAATAAACGATTTTTATTTTCTCTTAGAAGGGAGGTTGGCTGTTCCCTGATTTTAGTTTTCAGGTTATTTCTTCAAGATACATAATTCTGTTTCCACTCCCTCCCCCGCCCCCGACCTGTGGGCTTGTCAGCCTGGAGACTCACATCTTATAATAATCAGAAGCGACCCTCAGTTTTATCTGGGTTCAAATCAAGTCTCCAGAAGCACCAAAGGTCTTGTGACTTTGTCATATAATGACTGTGGTCCATGAAGAAGGGCCCTGCTGATCCTTTCCTTCCCTGATGTCCATCAGACACCTCTCTCCATCTCCCTGTTTCCCCATTACTCTCCCCGGGAAGGAATGCCCTCCTCTTCCCGATCAGGAGAGCTCTTTGCTCCATATTTCTGTGGTGCACACCTGTGTGTGTGTGCACGCGCGTATTTGTGTATGTGTGCAAATATGTGTGCCAGAGTGAAGACATGATAGGGGAAAAGGTGTTGTCGATAAAGTTTTTGTTAGCGTATGTTTTTTCTCAGAAAAGTCACATTCCCTTGATGGGGGAGCTAGTAAGAGGTCATTGCCAACCCCACCCGACCCCTTTGTGATCGACTCCTCCTGCCTCCTCCTTGTTTCCCACCTTCCCCAAGTCCCTCAGGAGCTGCCTAGTCCACAAGGATTCACCTTGGCGGTTGACTCCGTGGGCTTTGTGCCGTGATGGTGAAGTCGGGGCCTTTCAAGTGCTGGGAGTCTTTGCCGATGACAATGTTTCCGGAATAGGAAGGCCTTGTGAAGTATGTGTGCTCGTAAGATGGAGGCCAAAGTTCTTTTGGACTCTCTCTTGGTCTTCTCCATTTCTAAATTGCAGAAGTAGTTTCTGTGGAGTCTTCCTCACCTCATCAGAGAGGACTTTCTTCTCAGGAAATGTCTTCAGGGCCCCCGTGACAGTTGCTCTGTTGGGCTTTCAGAGGATTAAAGAAACAGTAGGCTCACCCCCAGAGGTGGAAAATCCGGCTCTGAAGATGTTCAGCTTATTTCAAAGGCTTGTATTGCCACACAGAGGGCTCCCTGTGGGCTTCTCTTCCCATTGCTTGTAGAGAGGGGCCTAGGCCAGTGGTTTCTAGTCATGGCCGTAAGAGTCACCTGTTAGGGGCGCCTGGGTGGCTCAGTGGGTTAAGCCGCTGCCTTCGGCTCAGGTCATGATCTCAGCGTCCTGTGATCGAGTCCCGCATCGGGTTCTCTGCTCAGCACGGAGCCTGCTTGCCTCTCTCTCTCTCTCTCTCTCTCTCTGCCTGCCTCTCTGTCTACTTGTAATCTCTCTCTGTCAAATAAATAAATAAAATCTTTAAAAAAAAAAAAGAGTCACCTGTTAGAACCTAAAAAAATAAAACCCCACTCAAGTGCTCCTAAGTTGCAACGTCCAGGAGTGGAGTATGAAATCTGTGTTATTTAGACCAGCTCTGTGGGTGGTTCTGATGTGCTTCCGTGTGTCAGAACCATGGGACTCTCTACTCATCAACGAGGCAGGGGGGCAAGGCAGAAGGAGGGGCCCCATGACCTTCAGATAGGATCTTATGTCTTTGAAGTTACCTTGACCTCACCTCTGGCCACCACACCTTTCTGTTTGCTGCCGACACTGAGCCCTGAGGGTGGGTCAGCAGGATGCTCTGGGCCTGGTATGGGCGTGCCCCTGGGGACAGGCCTGAGACGGAAGCCGCTTTTTGGGAGTGGGAGGCACCTGAGACCTTGAGGTGGGCTCATTGTTGAACAATTTAGTGGCTCCTGTGGGCCACAGAGGCACTTAGGCTCTGGCTAGGCGTGTGCAATGGATGAATAACTTGGTCCATGGCGCAGGGCACCTGGCTAAGTGCCCAGCAGGAGGTGGGCACACTTCTGGACGAGGGCTCACCCTGCACCCAGTGGGAGAGGAGCTTTTGTCTTCGTGGGGAGGATCACCCTGTCCCTGTCCGCTGCTGCCTCATTGCCCCAGGACTCCTTTCTCCCGTGCAGGGGTGAGGGGAAGAGCAGGGCCAATGGCAAGAACCATTTACTCATGAGGGCCAGTTCAGGAACATTTAAAAGAGGGATCGGCCACATTTTCAAAAATTCAAAACAAGTGGGGTGCCTGGGTGGCTCAGTGGGTTAAGCCTCTGCCTTCGGCCCAGGTCATGATCTCATGATCCCATGTCCTGCCTGCCTCTCAGTGTACTTGTGATTTCTCTCTGTCAAATAAATAAATAAAATCTTTAAAAAAAAAAATTCAAAACAAGTAATTTTATGGAGACCCAAGTGACCAAAAAAAAAAAAAAATTTAGACTTCATATTTCACTCATCAGTAATTCGCTATTGGGAAAATGGGCCTTGCCTTCTTGTCACTAAAATGTGAATATCTGTGCTGTTGGAGGGGGTAGTAATGCAAAGGCTGCTTCCTACCTTTTGCATTTTTTTAAAATTCATTTGAGAGGGAAAGCACATGCAGTGGGAAGGGCAGAGGGAGAGGGAGAAGCAGGCTCCCCAGTGAACAGGGATGCAGGACTTGATCCCAGGACCCTGGGACCATGACCTAAGCCAAAGGCAGATTCTTAACCGACTGAGTCACCAGGTGCCCCACTACCTGATGTTTGAAACACAGAAGAGGAGCAGAAAGCTGTAGTGCATGTGTGCATGTCCTGCCTGCCAGGACATGCCTGCCTGCTATGTCCTACCTGCTGTCAGGTAGACAGCAACCTTTGTGGGTATGTGTCATAGCCACCATTTGGAGGAAGCCAAGGGCTCAGCCTGCATTCCCCGTCCTCGTCCTCCCCACACACATAATGTCTGTACACAGTTATTGTCCCTGGTTTCAGATGAGGAAACAGACCCAGCGAATTAAAGAACCATAGTAGGGTCGCACAGCTGGTGAATGGAAGAGTTAGGAGTCAAGCCTCATCAGGGGCTTGAACCAGCAGAAGCCCCTGGTTTAACCAGTGCACGTGCTGCCTTTCCATAGCGGAGGCGAGCTCAGGTCCCATCCTACGCAGTGCCGTCTGCTTTCCTGCCACCCTGTGTCCCGGCAGGGCCCTCTGCTCCTAGGTCTTTCCTGTCTCTCTGGATACAATCTCTCCAGCCTTCTGTTATCTGAGCCCTTTCCTTGTTCTTCCAGCTTTCAGAAGTGCCTGGAAATTGCAGATCTGTCCAGGGACTAATTTCTTACTGAGGCTCCGGGAGGTTGGTGCCTCTGTTGCTGACAGTTGTTCTCCTCCTTGCCACCCTGGCCTTTTGGTGGACTCTGCAAGTATCTGTCCTGTTTGAACCATGGAGGGTCCCTTTGCAGAATCAACTTCCCAGTGTTGCTGGAGGGAGAGGGTGACGTCCAGGTACCACCTGGCATCTTAGCGGTAGCTGGAATAGGCATGTTGGCCAGGCTGGAGGGTAGGGTTTCTGCCCCCCACACACCGTGCTCAGAGGTTCTTTCCTAAAGGATCAAGTCTATACTATCTGCTGAATACTGGCTGGGATCTCAGAGTTTGGCTGCGCTGAGCAGAATTATTTAGTTAAGGGTGCATCTCTATGCCATGCTGTCCCAGTCACAGGGCAGGGTAAGTTCAGTTGCAAACGGTTCCTGGTTTCTTAGTGGGACCCCGTAAGGTGGAGTGATACTTTGCTGAGAAGAGCATTGATCACAGGATTCAGGGGCTTTGGATTTTAGTCTGCTTCTGTTCTTTTTTTTTTTTCTTCTGGGTCTCAGTTTTCTCATCTGTGAATTGGGGACATTAGAAACGATTACAAAGTAATAACCTTAAACTCCCACCATGTTACGTGTCACATCTCAGTAAAACTGGAAAAAAAAAATGCTTGGTGCTTTTGAGAATCTCCTACTGAAATCCTTTAAGGCGAGAAAAGAATAAAAGGCAAATGGGCTCTTTCTCCATTTGTCCCCTCAAAATATAGGATCATTATCCAAAGTTGTCTGCTCCATGCACACGTTTACTTTATGAAGTTGTACAAATTTTTCCTGTCCCTCCATGATGTGTTTTATTTAATACATTAATAATACCGTCTCTACATCCTTGAATCAATTTCACGCTCCATGAATATATTCCGAGTGGTCTTATATACCCTGACACCGAAACCTTGGTTGGGGCCTTCCGTCTGGGAGGCAAAGGCCGGGGCTTGTGCCACGCTCAGGTTGGGGGTCGACATATAAAAATAGTACCCCACGTGCACGGTACCTTTTCTGCTTGTCTCAGGGTCTTATTCTCCCACTGCTTCTAGCCTCTTTTCTTCACGGACTTAGCGATGATGTCAGCATCTTCCCTTAGAAATGCTCCCCTTTTGAAAGCAGGCTCAGGACCAGCACCCCCAGCCCTCCCCACTCCCCAGCCTCGCTTCTGCCTAGACACAAGACACAACCCGGTTTCCGGCGGAGAGGCGTGCCCGAGTCTGAGATGCTTGCTCGGGAATGTTTTCCAAGGCCCCGTCCAGCTCCTGTGTTCTGTACGCCTACATGAGGTCACTGAGCTAAGATGGGCAGGCTGACAGCCCTGTCCACTGCTCAGCAGTATGTGAATCCAGGAGATAAAAGAGAAAGCGAGGCAGGAGGAAAGAGTGTGAAATCCCCGAGGCAGCCCGAGGCCCCGGGGCTTTCCCACTGTTTCCAGCGGCAGAATGCAGACTGCTTGGGGCCCAGCACACTCAGCACCGGACGAGGCAGTTCCAGCTAGAACCAGTGTCAGAGGGGATCCCGTCCGGGCCTGGGAGCCCGGCCAGTCTTCTGTCCTCTCTGATGCGCCATCCTCCCAATGGGTAGCACCAGGACTGCCCAAAGAGAGGGTTTTGTCTCTGCCTTCTTTTCCTTTCTGCTTTGCTTCCCTGGTGCTGGTGACGGGCACATGAGGCGTGAACACCATTGCCCGGCTCAGAAGAGTCCCTTGGATGTCTGGGAGGGGGATCCCCGACAGTCCCCGAATCTCAGCCCTTCCCCCATGTTCCATTCTCTGCCCCTCTTAGCATCCTCCTCTTCTGAAAAGGAAGCTGTTCTTTCCCTCAGGAAGCCAGGACTTTGATCCTTCAGCATGGGCGGTGGAGAAAAATACTGCATGCGGGCCAAGGGTGGCTGCATATCCCTAGCTCCTCCAGTTGTGCCTTTCCCTTGAGGAATGTCTCACCTGTTAGTACTTCCAGCGAGGTACTAGCGAAGGGGGCACCATTTTCCTCTAATCCTTGTGGCCCAAGCTGGGTGGCCTGGCTTTTCAGCCTTTCCTTAATTCCTGGTGTTGCTGGACATCTGGCCTGGGACATTGATACAGGGCTTTACTGAAAACAGGGGCTGGCACTAGGGAAAGAACAGAACCAGATCACTACCTTACGGGGCATAACGTATCCCTGCCTGCATCCTAGTCTTGGCCTGCCTCCGTGGGCAGGGGTCACAGCTTTCATGGCGGCCTACAACGAGAGGTCTGCCTGTTTGGAGATGCCCAGCCAGGAGAGGGGCCCTGGGAGGGAGACGCAAGGACCACCTCCCGGTCAGTTTAAGGCCTCTCTCCTGGGTGCAGCTGTCCTGTTAGAAGCTGTCCTTTCTTAGAAGACCTCCATCCTAGAATGGAGCTTCCTTTCTTCCTTCTGGGGGCACTCCTGCTAGCCTGGGGTGGCATGGCCTTACTCCTCCAGTTCATGATAGCAGAACTCGGCACAGTAAGTTCAGCTCCTCTAGCCAGCATGGGAGCTATCAAGAGGGGCAGGACAATTCATTTCTTTCTTGGTATAGGCAGGACAATGCAGTGGTTAGTATGAGTGTCCTCGTAGAAGAATGTCTGCATTATAAATCTTCTCGCTGCCTTTTCCCGATTGTGTTCTCTTGGGAAGATGGGGTTTCTCTGCTCTGGGCCCCAGCTTGCTTGTTTGTGGGGTGTGTGTTTATAGTGCCTTGTGTGGTGTTGGGAGCTGCTTGTGACTGTACGGTTACTACATGACAAGACATGTAGAACAGTTCCTAGTCAGTGACTATGGTCGGTGATGGGTTCCCAGCAGGTCTGCTGTGTGCGTGAGTCCAGTCCATAATTGGCCCAGAGTGGGAAGATAATGTCCCCCAACCATGTGCAGGTGTAGCACATCATGGTTTTTCAGAGTATTCTACATGCATTTCTTAGAGGCTTCTATCCCAGCCCTAGAGAGCGCACTGCATGGGGAAGGGCTTTTACCTGTTGTGTTTGCCACGATACCTCAAATGCTTCAGAAACCATGTCTGGCCAGTCATAGATGTTCAGTAATAACTTGCCTTATGTCTGAGCTCTGTGAGTTAGGCATAGTGGGTGGTATTAGCCCATTTGACAGGGGGAAAGGCTGAGGCCCTGACATACTACCTGACTCTTCCAACGTTGTATGAGTTGTTAGCAGCAGAGTCTGTGGGCAGCCCCCCTCGTCTCCTGAGTACCGTCCCAGTGCTCCTGTCCCCATGTGCCAGGGCCTTGATTAAGAGTCATGCCCATGTGTTGGCCCGAGCAGGGGCTAAATAAAAGGTAGGTTTGCTTGTAGGTCAGCTTCCCAGATATTGAGCCAGCCCGCTGCCCTGGACCTCCCTATGTGCGCTGACGTGTGTGTACCCTGTACGTGGGAGGCTCTGGAGCGGGTGGTGTCTGCTGCACGGATCCTGCTGGGGAACGACATCAGGCGGACTTCTTGGCCCCTCTCTGAGTGGGGTGGCGCAGATGACTGCTTGCTTTCCTGATGCTTTCGGGTTCTGGATGTGGGTGGAGGGTGAGGCTGTGTGGTTGTACAATGTGTTGATCTGGCCTCCCAAACGGGGTGCACGGATTGCCCTTCTAAATAGGACGTCTGTCATGTGAGGCACGGGGTACCAGGCATCTTGTCTCTTTTTGGCTCCCTGTGGGGCTGCAAGGGCCCTGCAGGGCTATTTTTTCCCATTCTTTTACCTCCATGCAAGACTGTACCAAATATATTCCAGAGATATTATTTGCTTTTAAAAAGACTCAGGAAATAGGCCCAACCACTTCTGAAGTTTTTTCTAAATTGAGGGTTGCAATTTTTTTTTTTGCCTGTAAAGGGCCAAATAGTAAATATTTTAGGCTTTGTGGGCCATGCTGTTGCAACTACTCAACTGTGCCTTTGTCGCTTGGAATCGGCGACAGACAATACTTAGCAGGCGAGCATGGCTTAGTTCCAATAAAGCTTTATTTACAAAAACGAAGGCCGGGCCAGATTTGGCCCGAGGGCTGTTGGTTTTCCCAGCCTTTTTCTGATTGATCCCCTTTCAGGTCAGCCCATTTCCTTGGATCTTGCCGGTTCTGGGTCCTGCCTGAGTCAGGTAATCCAAAGGGAAGGCCATGCCATGTTGACCTCCCTTCTCGGTCTCTGCTTCAGACGTCTTCTCAGAATACCTGTGGAGGAGAGGTGCTGGGAACATGTGCCTTCCGTGCAGGAGGCTGACCGTGCATGGAAAGATTGGCTGTCCGCCCAGGCTCCAGTTGATCTGGAAAAGCCACACGGGGGTGGACCTGGATGGGGGCGCCGGCCTGGGGTGAGGCTGGGTCATTGTAAATGCTCAGACACTTGTGTTCTTGGCTCCACATCACCCTCAGTGCCTTCCCGAAGCCAAGAAAAATGAAAAGCAAGGGCTGTTTGAAGTTGGGCATCATATTTAAGGCTTAGTGTGTAGAGTGAAATATAATTGACCCGTTCTTTTCCTTTCGCTAAGCCTTGTGTGGTTCCTCAATAATTCATGGTGAGGATTGCAGGTTGGTGGGGAAGCAGTGGGGCTCTTCAGCTGGTGAGGACTGATGTCTGGATTCCAGAATGTACTGGCTTCTAAGAGGCAGATTCAGCAGGATTTTTTTTTTTTTTTTTTCAGCTCATCTTCGCACAAGGAGATTTTTATGGAAATCTGAACCCTCCCAGCTAAATACTCTTGCTATTAGCATCTTTCATTTTGACAGAGGAGTTTTCTTCTTCTGCCCTGATGGATTATTCAGGCTGGGCTGGGTTCCTGTATGGAGTTATGGGCACTCTTTAGGGGAAACATTTGGTGTGGTAGGAAGATCATGGTTTCTGGGACTAGATTTATGTCTTGGCTGTGTGCCATGACTTGGAATGGTCTGGGGCAAGTTCCTTAACCTATTTGAACTTCAGCGCTCGCCTGCTGGAGAGGGTGCTGATACTATACCCACTGCTGCTGGGAGACCGAGGGTCGCTGTGCAAACGCACCTAGCATGGCGCCTGACTCATAGCAGACAGTCTAGAAAGACAAACAAAAATTCAGTTCAACTCTCCAGGTTTGGTTCAACATCTTTGAGGTTGGCCGTGGGCCTCCCTGAGTAACCACCCAGCAGTAATGTTTTAAAATGTGAAGGAGGTCCTGAAAAGACAGATGATTGCCTGGTGAATAGACATGTTTGAGAGTTGGACCATCCCTTCCTCTACCCATTGGAAATACTCAGCCACCTTGGGGCCTGGCAGCACCAAGGAGGAGGGCCGCATGTCTGTGAATCTTGGAAGGTAACCTTCTTGTGGGAACTTTTCCAGAAGAACGGGACAGGAGTGGCCCGGGACTCGGATGTTTTGGGCTACATGCTTTGAAGAGCTTGTCTTGCCCTCCCCTTGTGCTGGTGTTTTTGTAGATTCTTTGAGGCTGAGATGTTCTTGCATTGTTCTCTTATGTGAGCGCCCCCCACACCCGCCCCGCCCTACCCCGCACAGTGTACCTCTGCTGTCTCCTGTGTCCGGTATGTCTGTGCTGGGCAGTGGCAATGTTCACCCTTTCTTAATGGGGGGACCAGAGCTTTCTGCCTGTTCCCCATGGGGCTGAGTGTCCCTAACACACTGTGAATGAGAGGGAGGCCATAAACTGGGGATTCAGCGGAGGGAGGCCTCGAAGGCACAGAGAGGGGACGGGACAGGGCGAAGAAAGAGGAAGAGGAGAGGGCGACTGTTGAGATAGCTCTCTAATTTACGGCAGAGACTGTGTGATCCCAGCCAGCCCTATACAGACTTCCCTCCGAATGAGAAGGGAGTGCGAAAATGTAATTTTAGCGTCTGGCTTTTGCCTGATTCCCTGTGGAGGTTCCTTCTGGGCTGCGGTGTTGGGTGTCTCCCCTCCCCTGCAAGGGACGGATGAACAAGTGAGTTCAGATTTTGCCTAGGGAAAAGCCATGGGAGGAAGTAGAAAATCTTGCCTATACCCAAGGGGCCTATGGGGCCTTGGATCTGGGGACAGGGAGATGAACTCAAGGACAATGCAGGAGAGGATCAAGGACACCATAGGAGAGGACTTAGGGACAGGGTAGTGGAATCAGCGGCTTGACTCCGTCTGGGCTGAGCTATATTGGGTCTCTATTCTTACACCAAGGCATGAAGCCATGTTTTCCAGGCCCTGTGCCATGGCCCCACTGCCAACACAGGTGTGCGTTTTGGTGGAGGCCTGCCAACCTCTGTGTAAGACCAAAGTAGTGGAGTCTTTCCTTGGAGCAAGACCTTGCTGGGAATTGCACACTCCTAGGATAATGTGTTCTAGGCAGGGCCTGGGGGACCCCCTGTGCCTGGGTGTCCTGTGCCTCCTGGCATGGGAGACGTCAGGTAGTGTATGCTACTGGCTGGACAGGCTGGTGTATCTGGCTGTGTGTGGAAATCAGACTTGGGTGCTTAGAAACCGAAGACCGCCCTCCCTCCATCCCAACCCTATGGCCCCCACCCAGCCCAGAGAGTTCTCAGCGATGGTGTAGGGAAGATTTACACTTGGTGGGAAAAATTTCCTTAGCGTTTTCATCCTGCTTTCCCTCCCCTCACTGTCAGTCAGCAGGCGTTAAGGGAGTAGAAACTCATTTAAATATGAATCTATGAAAAAATATAATTAGGAAGATAAATTGGAAAATGCATATAATACACTTCTGTGCCAGATATAAATTACTTTATCCACACCACTACACCCATCCATTAACCTGCAGAGTTGGGAGTTGTCTGTGGCATGAAACTCTCTTGAGAGATTTTCCCAGGGAACTCAACTCTTAGGAACTCCTTAAAAGTGGGACTTAAATGATAGCATATAGATAAGAGCATCTTGGAAACTTCATGATTCCATGTAAATTCATCATTCAGTGACTTCATAACAGGTCAGAAGAAAACTGCAGGTTTCTTTTTTCCTGTATCTTCTGCACCTGGTGTGGGATCACCTGGGGAGAAAGAAGCTGGGCAGAGGAGGGTTATGGGATTTTCGTCTTCCTATACTGGAGGGCAGTGCCATATGGAAAGGGGTTAGCCTTTTTTGGTGTATCCCCAGGGAGCAGAGTAAGTGCCATTGGTTAGATGTTATAGAAAAAGATGGACCTTGGACCAATACAAGGGACCACTTTCTTTTCTTCTTTTAAAGATTTATTAGAGGGAGAGAGCGCACATGCCTGGGTGACTGGAGGGAGGGTCAGAGGGGGAGAATCTCAAACAGACTGCCCACTGACTGGGGAGCCTGACACAGGGCTCGATCCCACAACACATGAGATCATGACCTGAGCCGAAATCACGAGTCGGACGCTCAACTGGCTGAGCCGCCCAGGCCCCTCCAGAGAGCAATTTCTAACAAAACATTTTGGTTAAAAACATGGACTTGAGAGTTTTGGAGCCCAGACCTATGACCTTCTGGCCTTGGGGCCTTGGGAGAATTCACTTCTCCAGGGCCCAGTCTGTTTGGTAGGAAATAAGAAAAACTCATGAAACCTTGTAACTTCATCGGTTCACTGTGAGGATTAAAGAAGAATGTAGAATATCGTGAGGGCAATTCAAGAAAAAGTAGGTATTATTTCTAGAAGACCTGATTGCAAGGGTAGCAGCAGTGGGAAGATTCGCTGTACTGTGCAGTGAGAGTCGCCCTGCGGTGGGGGAGGAGACTGGAGATGAGTGAGGGCCTCATCCTCCCTGGAGATTTTGGTGGGCCAAGTGGCTGGCTGCCTTCCAGGAGGGCTGCACGGAGATTTCTGGGCCAGATTGAGCGGTTAGATTCCTGGGCTGCATTCAGTGGTCCTCAGACTTGGCCATGACCATCTCAACCACCTGAGGGTTCCTTCCTTTACAAATAACAATTATTTTTCAAAATAATCACTACAAAAAAAATTCACAGATTGTAAAAATAATTTAAAAAACCTGCCACCTTGGTATGATAATCTTAAGCAGTAGGAGGAAATCACTGAAGAATCTTTCTATGGATATATATGGCTGGAAAGATACATAGACCATAGACTGATGGGAATAATTTTAGAATAATAGGATCACACTCTCCATTCTAATTTTAAAAAGGATTATTCACTTACTTTGCTTGATTTTCTAAGAGGAAGCCTCTAAAGAAAGTGCTGCCCTCTGGATTAATATTTCTTCGCTCAAACTTATTTTCTAAAAGATCTCACTGAGATGGCGAAAAATATTGAAAGGTTGAATTCCTTCCTTTTGGTCAAGGTCTGATTTTAACTTTAGACTTTTCAGTGCATGCTATAAAAGATGCAGCAAGGTACACTCCCATACTTTCTCCTGTCACCTGCCTCTACTCTATTTTAGTACTACCATTGTTTTTATATCGTCAAGGTTGATAATATCTAGTAAGTCCCAGAGCCTTCTGGTCTTGAGCCTTTCACCTACGGAGGAATTCAATTTTTACTGGTCGTCTTTCTGTGTTCAGTTTATGCCACAATCTAAAAGAAGGTCATTTTGGTCTTCAGTTTGTTTTCTTTGCTCTAATTTCCTGGTAATCTGACTTTTCTTGTTTTAGTGAATATATATTCCGATTAATTTCTCCTATACGTTAAACATATGTAGGGAATTTCCTCTGTTTCTTTGGTTCTCTTTTCTTCAAGATGGGCTCTTTGCCTTCTGTATGCTGGATTCCTTATTTTTTACCCTGGCTAGTATATATATACAAGTACCATGAAGCTATCTTGCTTAGGCTGAATTTAGGCAGCTTTGTCTAAACCTTCTATTTGCTCTGATATTGGACAAATGCTTATTTAAAATGACTTTCAATTTTTTTAAATGACTCCTTTTGTAACTTATTCGGAACCTCTACCTTGGTATCTGAACTGCAGTTTGAGATGATTTCTGATGCTCAAGAGTGTTGTAGGAACATGGGGATGAGGGAGGGTGGGAGCTCAGAGCTGCGTGTTCCTTCGGTTAGGACAGTGTGCTGCTCTCCCGAGATTTTGTTCAGTGTCCTGTTCCCAAGTTCATTCTGCTCATGGTGGGTGTAATGTCTTCTGTGAGGGTATGTCCTTGACATTTAGATGATCCCTTGAATTACGCATTGAGCCTTTGAGCATATGCTCATCTGAAAGGGAGGGAGGGACCCTGAATAATTGAAACCACAGCTTTCAAGTGTCTTCTAGCAGTTTCCAGTTTATCCTTTCAACTCTTTCCTGTCAAGTCAGACAAAGGGGAAAAAAATAACATTGCAACCATGGTCTGCTTCTTTCTAAAGAGTAGGAATAGTTGTGTAACAATGATAGCAATTCATAAAAGGTCTCAGGATTATGGCCTCACCAAGAATGCTTCTTGGGGGTAGTGTGGGGATAGCCGCTTCATAAGGCACACCAAAGCCTGTTCCCCTACCCTCCCCCCAGGTCTTCCCCTTAGATGTTGATAGCATTCCTTGTTTGATAAATGCTGGTTCCTACCCTTCTCCCCTTTTCTTTGAGGAAGGTATGTGTTTTGTTTTTCTTAATTATGTGTTAGTACACGGAGTTATTGTGATGTGGCTTCACTCTACCATCTTTCTCCAAAAGTCTCTGAATATCTTTTAAAAACTATTGTTTCTCAATCTTGGGCCAGTTACATGGACTCACACTCCCCTATCAGTAGAACACAGAGATCTATAATGAATCCTTGAACAGGGCAGAGGAAAGGGGCGCCAACCTTCTGTACAGTCAGACATCTGGGTATAACCGTTGACTCCCCCAGACCTTCAACTACAAATAGCCTACTGTTGACTGGAAGCCTTACCAATAACACAAAGTTGATGAACACATATTTTTCTCTGGGTTATATATAGTATACTGAATTCTTATAATAAAGTAAAGTTGGGAAAATGTTAAGAAAATCACAAGGATGAGAAAATACATTTACAGTATGTTACTATAAAATATCTGCATATAAGTGAATCCTCACATTCAAACCCATGTTATTTAAATGCCAACTATATATTTTTATGAGGTTCACAAGGCAGTTCTTACAGTCAGCCAAGTCTCTAGGCTCCGTTTGAAGTTTCCTATAAGATTCTTCCACCCTTGAGATTCTGTGATTCATTCTGTTCTCTTTAAGAAGCAGGGAGGGGGTGTTAGTATAAGGATTCTGTTAGCTCTTTTCCCACATAGTCCCAGATGTGATTTCCCTCATCATATGGAAGAAGGGGTCACATTATCTCTCCTTGTTCTGAAGGTTTTTGCTTTTTTTTTTTTTTTTAATCTATTGGTTTTAATCTATTGGTTGGAGAGATAAGGAGGTTGTAGGGTCATCTAATTTCTGCTTTCCACAGTAACCTAAAACTGCCCTCTGTCTTCTAACAGGCTGTCCTTGAGTATGTGTACAGTTAAATTATTCCCAATCCTGCCTGCATGTTACTGTCACTTTGGGAGCTTTTAAACTACTGAACACCTGGGCCATGGGGCTCTACAGATGCTGTATTGATTGGACTGGGATGGAGCCCAAATCACCAGCCTTTCTTAGAACTCCTTAGATGTTCTAAGTAATCTACTTCCAGCACTGAGAACCAGTACATTGTTCTTCTTTCTTAAAGGACTCAGAATACTTTCTCCATTTTCCTTACTTATATGCTTGCTTATGTCATAGGTATTTCCTACACGTTAAATATTTCCCAAGGTAATGTTAGAACAGTAGTGTGTGGTGGTTGAGAACATGAGATTTGGAGTGATAGAAACCTGAAGGTGGATTCTCTTTCTGCCCCTGCTGCCTGTGTGACCTTGGGCAAGTAACCTAATTTCTCTGTTCCTCAGTTTTCTTATGCAAAACATGGATTTCAAATCTACAGTATTTTGAAGGTTTTTTTGAGGACCTGTAGTAGTTTTGAAGGACATTAATTACATGTTATATCAGTTTTCTTTTGGTTAGTGTTTGCCTGATTTATTCTTTTATGTCCTTTTATTCAGTCTTTTAATGAGGTTTTATTTCAGCTATGTCTCTTGTAATCAAATTGTTTAAACCAGTCTGACAGTCTCTGTCTTTTAATGGGTAGGTTTAATCCGTTTATGTTTATTATAATCACTGATATAATTTCTGAGTTCTTTTCCCTACTGTTTTATTTTAGGTCTCTTTTTACCAATCCTTTTCTTTTTTCCTCTTTTTCTTTTTCTATATTGATGGATATTTCCACATCCCATTCTTTATTCCTTTGCTGGTTCACAGTATATAGTTCATATTCTGTTCTTAGTGATTCCTTTTAATATTTTAAACATATAGACATACCTTGTCTTATTGAACTTTTATTATGCTTTGCAGATACTGTTTTTTTTTTTTTTTTACAAATTGAAGGTTTGGTTGGCTTCATTTTCTCAACACCATTTGGTTGCTTTGGGTTTCCATGTCACGTTTTGGTAATCCTCACAATATTTCAGTCTTTCTCATTATTATTATATTTGTTATGTTGATCTGCGATCAATGGTTACAATTTACCAAAAGCTCAGATGATGGTTAGCATTTTTTAGCAATCAAGTATTTTTGTTTTTTTATTATTTTTTAGATTTTATTTATTTATTTGACAGAGAGAGAGCACAAGCAGGGGGAGTGGCAGGCAAAGGGAGAGAGAGAAGCGGGCTCCCTGCTAAACAGGTAGCCTGATGTGGGTGGGGCTCGATCCCTGGACCCTGGGATTTAGGACCTGAGCTAAAAGCAGATGCTTAACTGACCTAGCGACTGACCTAGCCAGGGCTCGATCCCTGGACCCTGGGATTTAGGACCTGAGCTAAAAGCAGATGCTTAACTGACCTAGCCATTAGTTAGCCAGATTCTTAACTGACCTGAGCTAAAAGCAGATGCTTAACTGACCTAGGCACCCTAATAATCGAATATTTTTAAATTAAGATATATACATTGTTTTTTAGACATAATGCTGTTACACACTTAGTAGACTCTACTGTGAGTGTAATGATTATATGCACTGAGAAACAAAAAACCTCACTGACTTTCTTTATTGTGATATTTACTTTATTGTGGTGGTCTGGACCCAAACCCTTAGTATCACTAAGGTATGCCTGTACTTTACTTGGCCAAAAATGTTTCTAAGAACATTGAAAGTGATACAGGATTCTTATTTTTTTTAAGATTTTTTTTTTTTTTTAATTTTAGAGAGAGAGAGAACATGAGTGGGGGGAGGCAAAGGGAGATGAAGAGAGAGAGAAGCAGACTCCCTGCTGAGCTGGAGCCTGATGTGGGGCTCCATCCCTCCATCCCAGGACCCTGAGATCACGACATGAGCTGAAATTAGGAGTTGGATGCTTAACTGACTGAGCCACCCAGGCACCCCGATACAGGATTATTAATAAAATTCTATATGTACAGATCGTGCATAGTGCCTGATAGTTATTAAAATGCATGATAATTTCCAGTTACTAGTGCTGCTCTTACAACTGCCAACACTACAATTAATATTAATATTATCATTTTACCCAAAGAGCTGCTAAGGATTATTTTTACCTGTGAGGTTGTTATCAAGAACCTGAACATCATGAAGATTATGCAGAAAAATTTTTAGTCTGAACAGTGACAGTTTTTCCCAAAGGAGGGTCTGCCTGTTAAGCAAGATAGCATTGCATCCTGGTGTATTTTGTCCCTGAGCTCATGACAGCATCTTTATACGTGATTTTTTTCTTATTTGTAAAATGTTGTGCTAAGTATTCAATGAGAAAAGTTTTTGCAAAGCGGTTAGCACAGAGTGGGTGTTCAATAATTAGGGGCATTTATATGGATACAAAGCTGAACTTACCTTCTCAAACGTGCTAGCCTTGATGCATTACCCTGCCTTAGTTCCCTGAGAGCCAGTTCTTGGTGCATGTGCCCCTTTGGCTTCAACCTCCTGACCCACAGCTCCGGTGGATTGACATGAATGTGCCTGCTCAACTCCCCCTGGCTGGGGCACCGCCAGGCAGGAGGCAGCCTGGCACTGTGAGATCAATCATGATGATTCTAGGAGGCATTATTGGTGAATTAGTGGAATGCTGTGAGGGATGGTCCAGATGGAGGTAGGTGTAAAGGAGAACTTGGCTGGGTGGAGATGTTTTTGCACAACATATTGATCTCCTTGGGATGGGAGAAAAAAGAAACAGCAGCTCCTCGACACCCTCCCAGAATGGCGGGTGGGAGAGGACAGGTGGGAGTCTGTGGGCCCCCTCAGCTGGCTTTTTTTGGATGTACCATCAGGTACTGAAGCTGCATTCCCACTGTTCTCCTGGCAATGCAAAGGGCAGATTACTAAGCAGGGCTGGGCTGGCAGTGAGCTACTCTCTGTTTTCTGTCGGCGGCTGTGGCGTTCCTGGAGGTAGGTGGTGCAGATACTCTGGGAGGGGGTGACGTTCACGGGGTGATGTGCCCACAGACTGAGCTCAGAACAGAGAAGTATGGCTGAGAGTCCAAGCCATGGCTCCCCAGGGCCTGGGTTGTCTTCCTCTGATGGCCCCGGAAATAGTAGGGGACAGGAGTAGGGTAAGCCTGGACATTTGGGGTGAGGGATGCTGTCAGAGCTAGGTCCCATCCTTGAAGGTATTGCCCAGATCTGCCTTTGGAAGGATATAGTTCTGCCTTCAGCCTCGGTTATGCTGCCCTGATGTGATCCGTTATCTGGGAAATCCTAGGCCACTCACTTCCTTCTTGGGTATCTGTTTCCTAACCTGTAAAATTAGAATTGCAGGTGTTTTAGTGGAAGGGGTCAGGAGATGAACTAGGTTTTAATTCCATCCCCATCACCATGTGATCTTGGACGTCCGACTTGGGTGATTGACCATCTCTAAAATGCCCTTGCTTCCCCTGGGAGCTGGGAAGTGCCAATGAGAGAATGGTCTAGCAGGCTCTGGAGAGGGGAGAGAGTTAAGAGAAGGGACTTCCTTGGGGGGAATATCTGCTTCCTTTCTAGGGTGGGAGAGCTGTTGCACAGACCGTGTAAGTCTTGGGAGTCCCCAGCCTCTCCCAGGGGGCCTCCCAGACCAACTGGCCTGTATTGGAATCTGTACAGCCCCACGGGCAGGTGCAGGACTGTGACTAGGAGTGCAAAGGAGACAGGTTACTGCTCAGCAGGAGGAGGGACATGCTGTTGGAGCAGTCTGGGCTTGGCAGGGGGGTAACTTGTATTCATCAGGGAGTCCGTGCCAGGCCCTGTGCTAACCACTTCCCCTCAGCATCCTGCTTACTCAGTGTCTGGCCAGCCCGCCCCGCACAGGTGTGGACCAATCCCATGAGGTGGTTTTTTTCTGGCTGTAACAGGATCCCCCTGGGTTTGGGCTTTAACCTATTCATCATCAGGTTGTGGAAGATCCAGCAATCTAAGGAGGGAGGGGTTAGGGTAGGGGGGTTGCCAGGAGGCTGATAGACTTAGGGCCCATGATCGGGCTGAGCTGTTGAGGACCAGCTTCATATTAGCTCTGGAGTTTGCTACCGCCATTCTCCAGGACACATAGAAGAAGTTGAGGTCCAGAGCAGTTCAGTGACTTTGCCAAGGCCACACAGCTAGTCCACTGGGATTTGAACTCAGGTCTGGCTTAAGGCATCCAGATGAGGATAATGATACCAGTGAAGGCTCTGGAGTTGGAAGTGGTGAGAGAAATTGGCGTACGGGGCTGCCTCAATGGCCAAATTGCTTGGCAGGGTGTCCTGGCCCACAAGGCCACCATGGGGGTTCCTCGGTGCTGGTGGCCAATGGTTAGTTTGTGAGTGTGTGTGTATGTGTAGGGTGTAGCACACACAGTACCTGTGAGGAGGCAGTGGAATGTAGCATGTATACAGTGTGTGTGAGTGTGTGTGGAGTTGTGTGAGTATGTGTGTATAGAGTATATGTAGAGTATATGAGTGTGTATAGAGTATATGAGTGTGTAGAGTATATGAGTGTGTGTGTGTAGAGGATCTCAGGATGTCTGTGTGTGTGTAAAATGCTTCCTCGAAGGCCCTACTCTGCCAGCAACCAGCGTGTCCATCATCATAACAGAAGTCTGTTGTGTTCCTGCTGAGCCCGCCAAAAAAATTAAGGGGGGAGGGAGAGCCATAAAGAACATTCGAGCCAGCAGAGGAGCAGGTGGCGCTATGTGGTTTCAGTGGCCCATTGTGATGATTTGGGTGACAGTGGGGCCAGCGATGCCACTAGGACTCTAAAAGCCTCCTTAGGAGCTCGTACATTCTTAATAAGAGATTGTTCCCAGTTTTTTATGTTAGAGAGGGTTTTTTTTTTTTTTTCTTTTGAAGATTATTTCTTCTTTTACAGGCAGACTAGAGAGAGGAGGAGGGGTGGATACAGACGGCAAGAGAGACTGAAAGATTTCAGGGATCATCAAGTAAATTCTGACACTCTAAGCCAGAAGAAAGAATTCTGAGTAGTTTTACTTTTTCGTACTCATGGGAGGATCTTAACATGGAAGACCCTCTCCAAGCCAGCTCACATGTCTCAGAGCATGGAAGAACCCTTGTGAGGCCCTGCGCTGGCATTTATAGACTATTTGGGGAAGGTGGGCCTGGGGGGAGGTGGTGAGGATGAGATTTCTCCCATAGCGTGGCATGGGCCCTGCAGACTCACCTCAGTTCTACTGAGTGAGTGGCCCTTGGGGCAGAAAGGACTGTCCCTTAGGCTGGCATCTGGTGGGGCATGGCTCGGCATGGACCAAAAGCAAGGTATGTCCTGCCAGTGAAGTGAGAAGTGAAAGGGGAGAGTGACAGAGGGAAACTAGGTTCTAGAGAGAATTCAGAGATCTGGTGGGGGCTGGTGTTAGGGGACATGGTTCCTCCCATCTGTGGGGTTCTGTGTATTCCCTTGGAGATTTTAGAATTAGAGATACCTACCATTTAGGGCTGTCTCCTGGAAACAAACAGGAACATAAAGGAAGAGGGGGTGCCTTTAAAGGAAATGCAAGATGACCAGTAAGCTTTTTCGGAATTCCTGCTCTGTGCCAGGCTTTCTACTAGGTTGTACAGATGGCTCAATGAAGAAGACCCAGCTTGTGCCCCTGGGACCTCACACTTTATGCAGTGACTTTGAGTTTTGTTTTCTATTTCCCAGTCATTGGGTGTGTTGAGTTATGCATCCTTTCTGTATCCAACAGGAAGCACTCTCAAGTTGGCTGTTGAGAGAAGGGTGCAGATTTGGCTGTGTTGGGAGGAAATAGCAGTGCTACTATTTGTTGAGGATCTACTGTGGTATTCTAAATAGTTGGCTTTTAAAGTCCAGATGATGACCTTGTCAAGTGGCATTTTTTTTTTTTTTCTCCAGTCAACAGATGTTACAGGGTAAATGGTAAGAGTGTGGGGGACAGATCACCTGGTTTCAGTCCCATTCTGCTGCCAACTAGCTGTAGGACCCTGAGCAAGGTACCTTCCCCTCTGTGTCTCCCATTTCCTTATCTCTAAGGTGGGCATGATAGTAATAGTACCTACTGCTCTTCTCATAATAGCACCATTGCAAGGAAGGATAAGTTTTTAGATGTAAGCTTTAGTATCTAGTACATTCTAGGTGCTTGGGAAACGTTGGTATTCCTATTACCAGTGAGGAGATGGAAGCTTGGTGTGTGGTGAGGTGACTTGCCAGTGGTTACTTACTAGTACCTAGTGGGGCTGGAAGTTAAATCCAGTCTCAGCGGGAGGTAGAGGGTGAAGGTCATGCCCCAGCCTTGACCTCCACCTCTTGTGACCTTACGAACTAGATAAGAAAGAAGAGTAGAGTTCTTCACTTTTGAAGTGACATCTGCTAGAGAGAGAAAAGGCCCTTTGTCTTAGGGGGACCCTTGATCTTGTGGAGGTATTTTCAGTGAGTTCTGAACAACATCAAGAAGAAAGAGCACAGTAGGATAGCCATCTGGGAAAGCCCATGTTCTCAGATTTTTAACAAGAAAGGGTGCTGGCTTTCTTTTGCTCCTAGATGCCAACTACCATGCCCTCACTTGGGAGAAAATTCTAAACCATTGTTTCTAGGCCAAGAGGTCATGGCCAAACCAAATAATTACACAAAATGTAACTGCCAGTATGTTTCCTTTTCCTTGTCTTAAAAAACAAAACAAAACACAAAAACAAAACTGAATTAAAGCTTCTTCTGTTTTTCAACAGAAGGGTGATAAACTTTCTTTTAAGCTTTTATTTATTTGAGAGAGAGAAAGAACACAAGTGAGGGCGCGGGGCAGAGGGAGAAGGAGAAGCAGACTCCTTGCTGAGCAGGGAGCCCAAAGTGAGGCTCGATCCCAGGACCCTGAGATCATGACCTAAGTGGAAGGCAGATGCTTAACTGACTGAGCCACCCGGGTGCTCTGGGTAATAAACTTTTTTTTTTTTTAAAGATTTTATTTATTTATTTGACAGGCAGAGATCACAAGTAGGCAGAGAGGCAGGCAGAGAGAGAGGAGGAAGCAGGCTCCCCGCTGAGCAGAGAGCCCGATGCGGGGCTTGATCCCAGGACCCCGGGATCATGACCTGAGCCGAAGGCAGAGGCTTTAACCCACTGAGCCACCCAGGCACCCCTGGGTAATAAACTTTTTGAATCAAATTTGTTAGGCTTTGAGCAGTGTTGGGTAGGAGTCACATGGTGTTCATTTCGACTTTGACTCCTGATAAGACTTTTCTGGCTCATTGGTGTTTTCCCCTGGAATCAAGACCCACTTCGTGAACTGATATGTTGTTGATATTGGAAGTGTGTATATGTGGGCCGATCTCAAGAAATCATAATAATTTTATGCCTTACTTCCCTATAATATCTTCCTAGAAGTCCTGGCACTTCGGTGAGCTCTACAACCCTTACAGTGTCCCTGTGGCTTGTAGATTTAGGTCATAGGTACAGGCGTGACGCGGGTATAGTTGTAACTGTAATTTGTAGATGTTGGTTCTAAGTTTAGGTTGTAGATGTAAGTTGTCGGTTATAGGTGTAGGTTGTAGGTATAAGTTGTGGTTGTAAGTAAGAAATAGAAACAAAGGGCTTTTCACTTCTCAAGGTCACATGCCATGGAAACAGATAGCCCTGAACCTAGAAACCACATCTTTTGATGCCAAGGTCCCTGATCTTTCTGAGTTTATGTTCCTCCATGAGAAATGGTGAGATGTGCTTCAAAGGTATTGTTTATATTTGTTGTTATAAATACACATAAACACAGAGGAGGGACCTTGTCTCTTACCTAGAGACCCCTATTGGTTTGATGCATTTCCCTCTTTGTACAGATTTTCAGAGTGTTACTTCCTTGGCTGTGATCGAACTTTATCCAATTTTGTATCTGCCCCCCATTACTCTAATAAACATATTCTGTCCTGTTGTAAGTCTGTAAACCTTTTTTTTTTTTTTATGACTACATGCTGTTGAGGATGGCTGTGCCACCATTTCTTTGTTAGCCTTCCTCCAGTGTGGGATGTTTAGGCTGTTTGCAAAAGTGTTTGGCTTCATAACTAAGATAACAACAGTCATCTTTGAGCTCAGTTTTCCTGAAGCTGGTATCTTTAGGTTTCCAGGGGCAATGTGGGGCTGGGTGTTTTCCATGCCCCGGAGAGGCTGGGGAAGGCCTGGTAACTCCCTGATGGGAAGCCTGGCCTGGGTTTACACAGCTGCCACATTCAAGAGTGCCCTTGGCAAGGACCGCAGGCCCAGAAGCCAGCACTGGGTAGTGTAGTAGGCCAGCCCTGGGGTAGACGGAGAGATAGAGGAAAGGGTTCTCCTTTTTTCTTTAGGTAGGAGTAAGGACATGGCAGGCACAGAGCTTAGGAAAATGGATGCCTTTCAGAGATTTGGATTTATGTATGTATGTATGTGTGTATGTATTTTTTTTTTTAAAGATTTTATTTATTTGAGAGCAAGAGAGATAGAGCATGAGTGGAGAGAGGGGCAGTGGGAGAGGGAGAAGCAGACTCCCCGTGGAGCATGGAGACTGACCTGGGGACTCCATCCCAGGACCCTGGGGTCATGACCTGAGGCAAAGGCAGGCAATTAACTGACTGAGCCACCCAAGTGTCCACAGAGATTTGGGTTTATAGATCCAGTAGAGGTGGGCATGGGGTGGGAAGGAACAGCCATACCCCTCTGGTATTTCTGCCCTGAGCTGTCAATAAGCCATAGGCAGTTGCTTCTCCCACACTCAAAGCCTAAGCAGGAGACAATTGACCCTGCTTTGTCAGGGCTTGGGAAATGCTACTTGGTGCTCCTGAGAGGGATCTTGGAAGGTCAGTGACTAGAGGAGTGACCCCTTCATAGGGTTGGGTGAATCTTAAGGGGGGAGGGATGGTGGAGAAGGAAGGGAGGGCTTGGCATGAAGAGCGGTGGGGAGTGAGTAGGATATGGAAGAAAGACTGGCCCCGTCACTCAAGGAGGTTATGATCCTCCGGAACCCTTCTTCTAGCCCTGGATGTTCCCAACTCTGGGATGCCTTCCCTCTTTTTGTTTGTCTTATTTTTGCAAATTAAGCAGTCAGATCCAAGAGAAGTTAAAATATTTGTCTAAGGCTGTGTCACCGTTGAGTGGGGATGCAAAACTAGACCAGAGAGATCCAGCATTCCTAGTGCCCTGTCCACCATGTCATGCAGCAACCCCCCCGCCCCCCAGTGTCATTACATGCATTGGCTTCTGTTCCCGTAGGCTGTCTGCTCCTTGGGAAGGAGGAGTCAGGGTTGTGTCTTCTCTTATTGAATCCCCACATGTGTGACATGACCTTGTTAGGACTCAATGGACATGTTAGCCTGAGTGATTTCCCAGGGTGAAGAAGGCAAGGGCCTGTCATGATGTGGGTTGTCACCCTGTGTTTGTTGAATGCACGAGTGTTCATCTGTCCGTCAGAAATGCACATGTGTTCTTTCTACAAATAGACCTCCTATCCCTGCCGAGGAGAAAGTTCTCAACAAGAGTCATAGAATTAATTAATTACAGATGGTAGAAGAGCCAAGGAAGAGAGTGGTTTCAGGTTGCCGAGAGAACATATGCAAAGGGACATGGTCGGGTTTGGGACGCATCTATCAGCATCACCCAGAATCCCTGGACTCAGAAGTCAGGGCCCCCCAGTGCCAGGAGAGGGTTTTGTTAAAATAACTAGATTTTTTTCCACTTGGACTTGGGTTTTGTTCTGCTGGTGGCCTGCTGGGTTACTTTCAAAAAGTCATTTGCTTCTTTACGTCTTGTTTGCTTTATCTATAAGCAAGAGCTTATATGAATGAAGAGATTGTAAAATTCTGCTGTAAATAGTCAAACTACCTCGTTACCTCTACCACCACCACCATGGTGAAAACACACCAAGAGGATCCTAACTATATCTTAAAAACTGTCAGTGCATGCAGTATTTTAGAGTTTGTGTTTTCTCTTTTGCATAGGGTTTGGCCATTGGCTAGTTCCTGATGAGTGAGGCTTGGAAGGAAGTGTTTTCCAGGTTTCAGTGAGTTTAAAAAAAAAAAAGACCTGGGAAGAAATATATTGACCCTTGCTCCTTCTTACCCATCAGGAGCATGCTTTGTACAGGGTGTATCTCTTTTTTCATTTGCTTTATTTCAGTCCCTCATGTGCTGGCAGCCTCTAGCCCTCTTCACTTGATCAGATGGTCCAGGGAGCCCAGTGCCTTGCAGGGGAGAATCTGTTCCTTTTGTACACATTGTGGGGAGGCTCAAAGGCATCAAATGACGTGTTGTCACATGCCTGCTTGGGGAATCCTTGTGCTGTTGACATATTGCACAGCACTCAGGGGGCTTTGCATCAGGCTGAAATGCGTGGCAAGCCTCTTCTCTCTCTCTCTGAGCACCAATCTAGTGCATTTCCCCCCAGTTGCTGCTTTCTGTAGGAGATTATTTCTGATGCATATTGACTGGTTAGTGGAAAATGCTTCAGAGGGATAATGAGCTGCGTGCTTTTCCTCTTCATTTTTCTTTGTTATTGTTGTTGAATTCATAGGGCTCTCCACTTACACTTTATTGATTCCTGAATTTAGGGGATGGCCCTGTAATTGACAATTCCCTCCATCCAGCATGAGCAGAGAGGAAGACTGTATCTGTGGACGCTGCCTCTGCCCGAAGCTGTGTGATTCCAGGACCCAGGTTCTTGCCTGAGACAGGGATGCTCTGTCCAGCCCTGGCCCCACACAGCTCAGTGCCCTTGGGAAAGTCCCTTGCTGTCTCTTTTCTGGCTCTGGCTTTTTTCTTGCCATCCTACCAGGGGTCAGACCAGATGCCAATGAGTGCTGGCCTTCCCAGTTCTCACATTCTCCAGACTGGGATGGAAGCCCTTTTCTTTGGTGGCTTGCTGTGCAAAGACCCGGGCATTCCTGCATTCATGGATAACACCACTGACCCTATGTGCTCTTGCCATTGTTTTCCCAGGAGGCCTGATGAATGTGTGCTGAGTCATACACACGCACAGCCAGAGTCCCTTGTGACTAAGCTGTGCATTTTCAGGAGGGCTGGCAGGGCCACTGGTGCAGCCTTTGGACTGGGACAGCTTGAGCCCAGTGTGCCCAGATGGGGAATAACTGTGACCTTGCTGGTGTAGGGGAGGGGCACCTGCCCACAGAGCCAACCGGTCTGGGCTCATGCATTACTCTGTCTATCCCCGTGCTCTGGCTGTCAGCTTTGCTCATGCATAGATGAATTACTCTTGTTTCAGATTATCATGGAAAATCTTACTGTCAAGTTCTTAGGACAGGATTAAGAAGAATAGGTGATAAAGGTCATCAGCATTATTTACAATCTCTTGACTTTTATGCACCTCCGTAGCCTACAGACAAGCTGGGTTCTTACAGGAGTGGCAGAGACTTGGGATTTGGAAGTAGGCACAGCCCGAGTCTGAGGCCGGCAGTGGTGCTATTGGCCGCGTCGCCTTAGAAACTAGCCTCCCCAAGGCCCGGCTTACCTTCTCTAAATCGAGAGAAAAGAGCATTGACCTAAGAGGTCTGTGGGGAAAGAACAAATGAGTGAAGACTGTGTTTTGCAGCATCCCCACACTGGTGGGATCCTTTGAGGTGGGACACAGATGAATTTCTTATTATAGTTATGTATTTGAATGTGCTTGTGAAAAAAATAGAGCGAGCACAAGAGAGCTTGTGCTTTTGCAGCTACTACTGCTCAGGACAATGCTAATTTTAAAAAGGGGAGACCATTGAAAGTTGATTTAAAGATCAAAGTGCAGTGAATTTCAGTGCAGGACAGGCAGACACGGCAGAAATCAGGAAGGTGGGTGGAGAGGACAGAATTCTAGGTACAATGGAGCTCCGTTGTACTAAAAATCTCAGAATACGGGGTAGGAGCAGTGTCCGCTCCTTGGCCTTCTTGTCTGGTGTTGGCACAGGGGTGACGTGGGTGGGGCACTGGTGTGAGAAGCTCAAAGAGGGAATTTGCTGGTAGCCCGACTTCACACTCCGCATCCTGTAGGGATGCTGTCTGCTCCCAGCTGTGGATCTTGATAAGTGATTCTGGACGAGATGACCACCTTTCCAGATTTTTCCAGGGCAAGTGTTAGTCATTTCAGAGGGACAGCCCTAGAGCTAGAAGGGATCTTGGAGACCATCTGTTTCATTTTCTAGGAGACTCATGTGATGTCTTTAAAAAATGATTTTTACAAACAAAAGGGTGCTAAGAGGTACTTCCTCAGGGACCCACAAGCACTTAGTGCAGTGGCGGGGACAAATCTTTACATGTCTTTCCCTAAAGATCTTTCTTTCCTCTGTCCTGCTTCTTCTCACTGTGGGCAATAGCTTCATTGTTCGGAGTGTGTTCTTAGAACAGAACCCGCCTGACCTCAGGCATGTAAGCCCAGGGACTGGGAGGGTTTCCTCTTGAGCATCGCCTGTGTTTCTCCTGCTAGGGAGCTGCTGTTTTGACTCCATGCGAAGAAGAGGAAGTGAATTTTAAAACCACGTGTTGGCTTCTTGTGGTTGTAGGTTTGCATACCTGTGGCTCACTTCCCAGGGTCTAAATTTCCTCCTCTATCATATCGAATGCTTTGACCTCTGCATGTTTAAATGAGATAAGAGGTGGGGGAGGCCTAGTGCTTGGCTCTCTGGGTCAGTGTAGTTGAGGCCAAGGGCAGGCTGTTCACTCTAAACTGAGCTCGGGGTCTTGTGGTCCCCCAGCGCACCACTTTCCTGAGAAAGGCTCATTCTCTGGTGCCTTGCACTGGCCCGGTTACTGCCTGCTTGGGGTCTCATGGTCCTTCTCCCAGGGAGGTTTTGGGGTGGGGGTGGGGTTAGATTATCTAGGAATTAAATCTCCCTTGTTTATACTACTTGATGAAGTCCCAGAACCTAAGTCAGGTTCGGTGGGGTGAGGTTCGGAGCTGACGACTAAAGAAAGAATTCTTAAGACATCTTTGGTGCAAAATGGTGGTTTATTAAAGCACGGGGACAGGACCCGTGGGCAGGAAGAGCTGCTGCTGCGGGTTGTGAGAAGTGGTTGGTTATATACACAGGAGTTGGGTAGGTGAGGACAAAGGGGTGTCCAGAAGGGCTATTGGGGCAAAGAATACTATCAGGATATTGAAGGCTTAGTTGCTATCAAGTAAAGACAATTGAGAGTCTCCTGGTGGAATGTTACATTCCTGCTATCAAGCATCCTTGTTAATGAGATTTAGGTTTAGAAGAAATTTAACTTTATTTACTTTTCCTTCTACCTCTGCCTCCTTCGGTTTTTTATGGAGGGGAGGGTGACATTAGGGCTTGAGGAACTGAGTTCTGTGTCTTTGGAAATTGGGCTATTGATAAGGTAACTTCCTTGTTGTAATCTCAAGGACATTTGCAAACCAAGGGAGACTCCTGTCTTGCAGGATTGTGATCTCAGCAAGTTAACTATTTATCATTTTATGGCAGTCAGGGGTGCCTGAGGAATGCTACACATATGGAGGGGAGCGGATGAAGGGGGGGGGTGCAAGGTGCCAGCTTTTGCTTTGTCCTCAGCCAGCCTCCTGCTCCCTCATCACTACTTATTTCCTTTCTCATGACTTCTAGATGGTAGTCTGTAATTTTAACTTATTCATTTGTGTAGTTATTCTGTGCTAGGTTCTAGGGATCCAAGAGTGAATTAGATACAGCCCTTGCTTGGAACAAACTTAGAGTCAAGTTGGGGAGCAACAGTGGGACGTTTTAGAACATGGGTGCTTTGATGAGGGGCAGTGCATGGTGCCGTGGGTGGGGGGGGCGGTGAGGAGGATCCCACTTCACCCAGTCGGGGAAGAGGTGGCTGGGGGGAGAGGGTTACATAGTAGGCAGCACCTGAGCTGGGTCCTGGGGCATGACAGGAGTTAGGAAGTGTTCTGGAGTTGGCAGGCATGCATTCCTGGTGAGAAAAGAGTACAAGGAAGGCCCAGAGTGGACGGGCAGCACAGCTTATGTGAGAAACCAAGGGTGGTGTGGTGTGGGGAAAGGGGGGGCCAGGCAGGAGAGCAGGAGCGGCAGCAGCCCCCAGCCCGTGATCCTGGTCCCTTGGTCCCCTCAAACCCTCATCAGGTAATAGGTCTTGGGGGAGGAGGGTCTGTGTGCTGTGCCTTTTCTGGGTTCATATATATATATATATATACACCAGAAAATTGACCATTTTAACCTTTTAAAAATATGTAGTAACAGGGTTGTACAACCATTACTGCCATTTAGTTCCAGAATTTTCCCATCACCCCAAACAGAAACTCCACACCCATTAGTAGTCATTTCCCATATCCCCCTTCCTCTAGCCCCTGGAACCATGGATCTACTTTCTGCTTCTATGGATTGGCCTATTTTGGTATTTCATAGAAGTCGAATCACTTTTTGTGACTTTTTGTGTTTGGCTTCCTTCACTGAGCACACTTTAAGGTTCATCTGTGTATCTGCACGTCATTCCTTTTTCTGGCTCCAGAACACTCCATTGTGTGGATATACCACCTAGTGTTGATCTCTTCATCTGCTGGTGGGCATTTGGGTCATCTCGGTCTTTGTCTCTTGCGAATAATGCCTCCGTGAACAATTGTGTGCAAGTGTTTGAGCACCTGTTTTTAATTCTTTGGGACGTATACCTTAGGAGGGCAATTGCTGGGTTATAATGGTAGTTTTGCATTTCACATATTGAGGAAATTGCTGGATTCTTGAGGGCACATTGTAGCTTCACTCTCCGCTCAGAGCCATGCCCTTCTCATGGGTGCTGTTGGGTCCAAGCTCTGGGGAACACACTGAGCAGTTACCGGGGGCCAGGGGTGTTTTTATACCCACACTATCAACCCTAGGAGGTGGGCACTCTTCTTGTTCCCGGATTTCATGGGAGGAGCCTGAGGCATAGAATGGTTAAACATCACACCCAAGGTCACACCGCTCCTAAGTAGTGGAGTGGGGATTTGAACCCAGACAGACTGTCTCCTGAGCCTGGTCTTTCTTCAACATGCCATATGATGCCTCAGACATGGGAGCATTCACAGACGAGGCTGCCGGCTGTGTCTGTCTTGCATGGTGAGGCTGTGTGTGCAGTGTGGAGCCCACGTGAGCCCCCGGGTTTGAAGGCTGCCTCGGGGTCCACTCAGCTGTACCCCCTCCCTTCTGTTCTTTCTATACTTGCTTCTCCCCACTGCACCCACTGCAGTCACCTGCCTCCCCTCTGTCCTTTTCAGTATATGAAGATGGTTTATGGGCTCTTCTAGAAATACCATGGAAAGATAGTGGTGGGGAGGGTCAGGGAGAGAGTGCTTCTTCAGTCGATCAGAGGAGAATCCACAGGGTCCATCCAGTCTGGGGGTTTTCATGGTGCCTGCCGGCTGCAGAGGTGACCCTGAGTTGGGCTGGGCTCTGGTGTCTGAGTGCTGCTCCCCATCCTCCGTCACACGGGCCATTCTTCATCTGCTGTTGTGTGAGCAGCACTCACAGAGGACACATCACGCTGGGGCTGCTAATGGCCTGTGGACGGGCCTCTGTTTGTTCCCTTGGCTGAAGCAGAAGGTGGGGGACCCTGGGGAAGGGGTGGTTGGGCTTTGAGAAGGGGAGGGCCCTCCCGGGAGATGAAGAGGGAGCCCCAAACCAGTTTGTCTTGTGGGAGCTGGCCCAGATTATGGTTGACAATACAAATTTGGGAGCATGCCAGGGCCATATTAATACTGCATGAGGCCGTAAGGGGACCGCAGGCTTGAAACCGGAGCTCTGGCCTAGAATGGAACTGAACAGTGGGCCTTGTCTTAAAGGGACATGATGTGCTCCTGAAAGCATGTGCAGCATTATTTCCCTCCATGCTGTTTACTATATTTGCACACAATGCCCCCACAGGGTTTAAAAAGGAAATGACAATGAAAGATGGGAGGTGTTTTGATTGCTCATGGTGGCATCATGTAAAGCTCGTTGACTTTTTTATTTTTATTTTTTAAAAGGTTTTTTTAAATTTATTTGACAGAGACAGCGAGAGAGGGAATACAAGTAGGGGAGTGGGAGAGGGAGAAGCAAGCTTCTCGCCGAGCAGGGTGCCTGATGTGGGGCTCGATCCCAGGACCCTGGGATCATGACCTGAGCTGGAGGCAGCTGCTTAATGACTGAACCACCCAGGTGCCCCAAGCTCATTGACTTTAGTTATCATTTCTTTTGTTACCTGGGTGAGAGGTGGGGGCTTGAAGAGGGAGACAGGAAGAGAGGAGGGAACCTGTGTCTCTCCCTGATACTGAGCTAAAATCTATCTCAGCTAGTCAGCAGATTGAGAATTCTGGGACTCATTCACAGGTAAAACAGAACAAATAATAGTAATGCTTTGCAGGCTCAGAATCACCAACACGACACACCGTTCTGCCAGGTTTGATTCCTCTGCCCTTTGTGCTTGCGTTTGTGGCTGGGCTCACTGTTTCCATGGAGAAGGGCAAGCCGGTGCTGCTTCTTGGTGGAATGTGCAGGCCACTTGCATTTGTCTGGAGACCAAGCAGCTACAAAGTATGAGTATCTGGATGAGGAAGAAATGGACGAGATGTCAGGGATTTCTCTGAAAGGGTGACCTCCATTCAGATGGCGTCCTAGACGTGAAAGGAGGATTCAGCTGTGTGGAGTATAGTTTTAGTGCTAAGTGTGTTTCAGGATATTTTCATCCTTTTCAATTTGGTGGTCCACTACAGTAGCTAGCACGTGTTTGGGTGTGAGTAGTGGGGACCATGGACTCAAGTTGGCTTACATGGTAAGGAAGTACATTTCCTGCAAGTAGAACAGAGATGGGTGGGGGTGAGAGCTGACTGGTGTGGATGGGTCTGGCTGAGTGAGGTCTGAGGTCATGGCTCCTCCTCAGTAACAGCTTCATCCTAAATCTCATTTGTCTCATGGCTATAAAATGGCTGCAGCAGGTCCAGGCATCACATCCCGACACCGCAATGTCCAGAGATGTGGTGGGACAGTCTCTTCTAGTGAGGGCTTGATAGAGAGAGGGACCTTTTCTGGAAGTCTCCCCGCCAATTCTCCATCTGTTCTGTAGGCCAGTTCCCTGCCACTCAGTCAGTCAGTACCAAGTAGAATAGGAATGCTTTTAGATGTAGACCAGACAGGACTCAGGAGCTGACAAGGGAATTGGCCCAGCTTACCTGAGGCCCAGGGCAGTGTAGAGAAGACGTAGGAACCTGAACAAAATGGGCCCATGCTACGAAAGAGGAAAGGGGTGATGTCGGGATGCCTGGGTGGCGCAGTTGGTTGGACGACTGCCTTCAGCTCAGGTCATGATCCCGGAGTCCTGGGATCGAGTCCCACATCAGGCTCCCAGCTCCATGGGGAGTCTGCTTCTCCCTCTGACCTTCTCCTTGCTCATGCTCTCTCTCACTGTCTGTCTCTCAAATAAATAAATAAAATCTTTAAAAAAAAAAAAAAGGGGTGATGTCGAGCTCTTTCTTGCACTCACAGATAGCAAAAGGCAGCTCCCATGTACCTGGATGCATAAGGCATTATGGATTGCTCGAACCTGGGAGAGAAATCAAGACTATCTGCTCCAGTCCCTTTGTTTTACAGATGAACAGAATGGGGCCCCAGGAGTGGGGTTGACTTGCCCAAAGTCTCCTGATCCACCCTGGAACTCAGGCTCCAACCGTGTGGACATGCATGGTGGTTGGGGGTGTTCCAGCTGATCTTACACTGTAGGGTCTGTCATTTTCTTTTAATAAATGTATTGATCAACCACGGAGTCCCTAAGTCTCCCCTGTCTGGATGTTACGAGCATAAGTACAGTAAAGAAGCCTTAAGGCATCCACAAGAGAACACATTCCAAGCCGTGAGGGCATAGCCAGAGCTGGGGATGTGTTCTCTTCTGGGGAGAGTTCTCATTTTTCATCTCATTATCTGATTCTGAGGACTTACAACCGCGTCTGGAACACAACTAGTACTCTGCAAATGAATGTCAAATCGCATTGATTAAAACTGCACGAGGCCATGAAAATGTTAATTGAATCTTATTTTAACCTGTACAATGTAGGTATAAAATGAAGTCATGCTAAGGATCCTCTAGACAGGATTGTCCAAAGAAAAATAGGCCCTCCTGAGAGCGAATGTGTCTAGCCTTATTTGAGGACTGTGGTCTTGATGGTGGGTATTGACTGGGCTAGGGAATCAGCCAGTGATGATGGCATAGACCGCTGGTGTTGAGGGAGGCTGGAGCTCATGTCCACGCAGGTCATCCATGACTGCCTTTGGCCACGGGGTCTGGAGGAAATGTCCTCTCCTGCCCCCTGCTTAACTCTCAGGGCACTTCTCAGAGCCTTCACTTACCATAAGGGTGGCTCTGGTTGTCCATTGTGGTGTGGTGTCAATTGCAAAAAAAAAAAAAAAAAAAGTGAGCGGGGAGTAGCTTGTGACAACTAGACCCAGATCCCTTGGTCCCTAGATGCCATCCTAAATAAAGCGAAATAAGTAGCCCACAGTTGTGTCAGTGTGCCCGGCATTTTTTGTTTTTTCCTCTAGAATCAGGTCACCAGGACTATAAATCATTCAGAACCCAGAACACCGGTGACACCATCATGTTGAAGTTTCTAAAATCAGGCTCTGTTTCCTCTGCCATCTTGAGAGTGTCAGAAACTCCAATACATTTGAAGGTTCCCAGAGGAGAAAGGAATAGCCTTCTTATTATTCTGAGAGAGTATAGTTTGCACATTCTTGGCTTCCTCAACATTTGGATTCTGGAGCCTGGTTAGCGTAGGGATGAAGAGCACACCCCATCAAAGCTTCTCCTCTTGTCATGTCGATGGAAAGTTCTCCACATCTGTTTAATTACTCAAGCATTCCGCATCCCCCTTCAACATCTCCCATCCCCCTGTGGCCTGCCTTTGTGCCCTGGAGATTTATCTTGCTATGTGCAAGAGCCGAGTTCTCTGCAGAGTGAATTTTTGCAAAGCAAACTCCTTTCTTGCATTGACTTCACTTGGGGAGTGAAGAGAAGTTTCCATGGGGGAAATATTGCTTAATAGTTTTCTTTTTTACTTTTTTAATTGAACTGTACTATGATATGGAAAAATGAACATCCCATAAAGTCTATGCATCTCCGTACCCACCCGTGTGGCCAACAGCCAAAATCAGGAAACAAACCATCTCCATGATCTCTTGAAATACACCCTTAACCTAGAGATAGAAGGCCCCCATATATGTTCTTTTCATAGCATTTCTGCACACAGTATACCCCGTCTGACACCATCAGGCCTACACATTACCAAACTCAGGGAGTTTCTCTCCCAGGGAGGGGCTACCTGGCTTGTATTACTTATGTGTTAGCTTTGGACTTGGGTTTTTTCTTTTTTTAATGATTTTATTTATTTATTTGACTGAGAATAAGAGAGAGAGAGAGAGAACATGAGTGGCGAAAGGTCAGTGGGAGAAGCAGACTGCCTGCCGAGCAGGGAGCCCGATGTGGGACTTGATCGCGGGACTTCAGGATCATGATCTGAGCCAAAGGCAGTCACTTAACCAACTGTGCCACCCAGGCACCCCTGTACTTTGTTTTTTATATGAGGATTCCTGCACCTCCGTGTTAAGTAAACCCAACATGTGAGAAAGCTCATATTTACCAGTGAGACCCATTAGGGACAGTCTTAGTTAACACTTTCATGATTTAACTCTTTTCTTTTTTTCTCTCTTCTCTTATCTATCTACTGCTTTGTCTTCTACTGTTCCTCCTTGATTGTCCCTTCAATTGGGTCAGTGCTACCTTTGCATCTATAAAGTAATTCGTCTTAACAATCTGTGATGCTTCGTCGAGGGCCTACTACGCGCCAGGCACTCTGGCAGACAGTGTGTGAGTGCGGGAGGCAAGATACAAGGTCCAGTAAGACATGGCTGCTCTCCCCAAAGCTGTGCCTCTCCTGGGGTGAGGAGAGGAGGGCACAGATACACGCCTGACCGTGAACTTACTACATCAGTGAGATATCGAAGAGGCTGAGAGAGTTGGGGGAATCACCCCCATCTGAAGGTAGGGAGGAGGATTCTGGAGGACCATGGGAAGGAGGGGACATTTTACATTGTCACCTGGAGGTGTGACTGCCCGTTGAGGAGACCCATGCTCACGTTTATGATGTGAACGACAAGGAGAGGAGTCTTACCGTGCTTTACGCTAGCGGCTCTGTAAGTTCAGAATGCGATCCAACGGGTTTGCTTAAATAGTTGGTAGCCCTGAGACCTGTTTCTCATTCCCTTGGCAGCTGGGCAGAGTTTGAATCTTTGAAGGTCACCCTCTGAGGGTAAAGGCCGGAAGCAGGCCGGAAGCCAGCCCCACCATCTCCCCCCTCCCCTCCCCACTCTGCCCCTTTCTGTCCTGCTCCCCTGCCAGCTTGCTGGAGCCTTGCTCCTGGGCAGCGACAGCTGGGAGGGGTGGGTGAGGGGTTGTTGCTAAGAAAACGATCCCAGCTTGCCTTGTCTGACGTGTGTGTGTTTAAATTAGCATCTTTAACTGCTGTTCCCAACAGTTACTCAATTTTGAAATTACTGGGATTTGGGGGTGGGGGGTGGTGTTGAGCGGGAGGAGAGGTGATTTGAAAAGGCAAAACATTTGCAGGTGTTTTTTTGTTTTGTTTGTTTTTACAAAGTTCAATAGAGGGAAGGCTATCAGCTGGGGGAATGGAAATCTCAGGCGTGGTTGCAGACCCCCCCTGTGGAGTACAGGATCCCCCTATTTTGCCCTAAGGAGGCAGAGGTGGCCCCATGGGGCCAGTTAGAATGGCTCATGGTCCCTACGTTCTCTTAGGGTCCCCAGAAATCATGGTATTTCATGAGAATGTGGGGTGGGCCGTCTGACAGATACCTGCCCCCAAGGCGAGAGGGGTTGGGCCTTTGGGAATCTGGATGAGGTATGGGGTGGATGTCATTCACCTATCCCGTTACCTCTCCCAAGGGGCCAGGTAGAGAGGGTGCATCTAATAATAACGATGACAATGCTAAAAATAGACAACAATAATGCTCACATTTATTGGGTGCCTCCTGGGTGTCAGGGAGTGAGCTGAGAGCTTCACATCTTTTAACTTGTGTAATGTTTACAGCTGCTCTCAGAATTGGTTCTCTGTTATCCATGGTTTAGAGATAATGGAACTGAGACACAGAGAGGTCAAGTAACCTGCCCAGATCACTGAAGCACTAAGTGTTAGGGCTGGGGTTGAAATCCTGGTTTCCTGGCACGAGTGTGCACACCCCTAACCTTACATTTTGCTACCACTAGGCATCAGGAACCAGAAAATGGAGGAAACCAGATGAGAGCAAGAATGTGTAAGTGGAGACAGAGCCGATGTGCTGGGTGGAAGATAGGACCTCCTACGGCTTTCTAAAGGTTGCTTTTGGATGAGGGTGACACAAATATGGCAGTTTCTCCTGACCTCAGGGCCTTTACATGTGCTGTCCTCTGTGGCTAGGTTATTGTTCTGCCTGCTTTGTGTGTGCTGGCTCCATTTCATCTGTCATGTTTTAGCTTAAAGCCACTGGGACAGAAAACCTTCCTGGCCATCCAATAACACTCATTCACCAGATGTTTATTGTGTATCCATACACATCATTCTAGGTACATGGCATATGCTAGCGAACAGACATAAACTGCTGCCTGTGAGGCGCTTAATTCTATTTCGGAGAGAGAAAATATGCAGAAAACATAACATGTAAGTAAAATTTTGTGGTGTATGGTTTTGCTGTTCTGTTTTAGCACCTGTTTGCTCCTTTGATAGCCCTTATCACAATTTGTAATTATTTTCTTTGTTTACTTGATCACCTGTTTGCCTGACTCCCATGGTTAAGTCCTTTGGGCATAGGGACCTTGGGTATCTTAGTCACCACTATCTCCCAAGTGCCCAGTCCGGAGCCCAGCACAGTAAGTGAGCCCATGCTCAGTAAGTGTTTGTTGAGAAAAATGAATGGGAAGTCAAGCTCTTGGACTTTGGGGAAATAACTAGACTGAGAAGTTTGAAAGTATTTTCTGCAGCCGAGCCCTTAGTGGTATCTTCCAAAGACCGGGGTTGTTGGGAGAAATGATGCCCACAGGAACCTGGGCACCCCAGCTGAGCTGTCGTCTGTGCCTTTCCCTCAGGGCTGTCCTTGAGAAAGTCTCTTGGATGCCTCGCATCCTGTCTCTTTAAAATGGCGCTGCCCTTTCCTCTCAGTTGAGGACAGGAGGGAGGGTGAGGGCTGAGCTGGGTGCTAGAAGCAGAGGACTGTGTGGTACGGGGTGACCAGTGGCCTCCCTGGGTGCTGCACTGAGGCTGAGGGACAGTGGAGGACACACCATTCTGCTTTCCCTTCTTGGGTCGGTGGGGGAACTAAAGAGCACGCACCATTATCATTAGTAGTAAAGATTAAAATAGGAGCTAATGGTTAGGGAGTGCTGCTATGTGTGGACACCTCGCCAAGCCTTTTAAGGGCACCCTGTCATTCAATCTTTACTAGTCCCTGTGTGGTGTGGAAATTTGCTGGTCACGTGACTTGCCCAAGGTCACACAGCTGGTGGAGCTTGGAACCCAACCCAGGCCAGTCCCAGACCTCACACTGTACACCCTCAGACATGTCTCCTGGCTTCTTCTTGGTGTCCCCAAGCAGAAAGCTCTCACAATGTCAGAAGATTCCTAGCTTGAGTCCGAGAAAGTATTTTCCATTCTGTGTTTCACCGAGGGAGGCCTCTCCTGTTGAGGTACTAGCAGGATTCATGTATTTTATAAACACTCGTGTTATTTATTGTTCTTGCTATTATTAATAAAGGCCCCAATAACTCAGTCTTTGCGTGAGAGAGGCAGCGAGAGGGAGCCAAATGACCTTGGCTGGGATGTTAATACTCTTTTGCAGTCTCCTCTCGATTATCCACGCTAATGGAATGGGAAGCAGTGCCCGCAAATAGTCATAAAACAAGAAAATCAATTATGTGCTCACTGGGGTGTTGACTGACAAGTAGGTACTAAGCCTTTTATGAGGCTGGCCTTCAAACATGACTCCCCTCTCTGCTGAGCTTTCAGAAAGTGCGAAATGGGCAACAGTCCATGTTTTGCGAGGCCGGGACGGAGAAGCTTCTTCTGCTCCAGACTTTGATCTCTGGGTAGAGATGGTGTATGGGGGGTGTCAGCAGCCAGGGAGGGGCTGGTGATGTTTTCCCTTTTCCTAAAGCAACTTGGGGGATGGAATGAGTTGTCTCACTCCCCCCCTGGAGCGTTTCGCTGGCTGGTGTGGCCGCCTGGAAAAGGCCAGTGTGTTGTCCCGGGCCGGGCGTGGGCCAAGGCCGGCGTGTCTTCGAGGTCTGTGGGACTGACGTGGCAGATGGAGTTTGAAGGGAACGGAAAGGTCACAGAGGCCTGGGACAAGGGAGCGGACGGAGCCAGTGGCACTGCCCGGTAACACTATATGGAAGATGAAATTGTAGCGTGGAGCCGAGAGATGCCGGGCCGGGGAAAGAAACCTCAGCATTTTCCATGATTAACTTTCTAATAGTAACTGTTGTGTACAGCTAGTGCTTAGCAACGGGGAGATGATCTTCCCTGAGTGCGCATTAATACAAGGGCACGTGGCTTCTCACCATTGTTGGCTTTCCCCCACTTTGTTTCTCTCACTGTCCTGCGGAGAGCCACCCGGGAGACCTGACCACATGCCTGTTGTCCTTGGTGGCAGAGTAGGGAGGTGGCCCAATTGGTGTCCTTTCCCCACTGATCCGTCCCGGCCCCTGGAATCCCAGGCCTTAGGTGACCATGGTGCTCCCTCCCGGCTGCAAGACAGGAAGGGATGCATAGCAAGCTTACCCAAAAGCTGGGGGAGAGCTGGGGCAGCACCTGGTCTCCTCACCTTCTGTCCTGTGTTTTCTCCCTTCTCAGCTCCCTCACTCAAAACCAACACTTTGTCTTAGATTTGTAAGTGGTCCCCAGAGAGAGAAACGGTGGGTTCACATTAATGTCCATGACTTCCTCTGTGACCACCCGGTGCTCCAGAAAAGTGGCTGGAGAGGGCGTTGCTTAACCCAGAGGAAAGCTGGATGGCAGCATCTTGGGCCCCATGTGGCCTGTAGGGTATTGGCCTGTTCTAGGTGCTGGGGATACAGTGGTGACACAGACCCAAATCCTCTCTCCTTTTGGACCTTATATTCCAGTGGGGAGGGCAGGAACATAGTAGCTGAATGATGATTTAACTTCAGATAAGCAGTTTAAGAACATGAAGCAGGCTAAGGGATAGTGAGAGGTGGGGATGTGAAGGGGCCTCTGCTTTACATAGGTGGACAGGACGTGATCATCACAGGGAATGAGCTTGACCTCCTTGGAAAAGGGAACTATGGGGAACATTTGGGGGAACAGTGCTTTGGGCCTGTGGAAACAGCATCTATGAAGTCTCTGGGGCGGGAGGGAGCTGGGCTACTGGAGCCTTCCCCTGGCTACTCTGTTTAACTGCCCACTCACGCGCCGCGATCCCAGCTGTATCTCTTCCAGGGAACTGGTCACCACCCAGCGTAGCTTGGGTTTATACCTTGCTTTGTTGCCGGGGCTCAGGGTCTGCTTCCCTGACTGCAGGGTCGCTGGTACCCACAGGAACAACTGGGAGGTACTGAGCGTCAGTACCTTCTTGTCTGATGAGGAGGTGGATGGAGGTCTGTGTTTGGAGGCTGTGAGCAAGGCGGACAGTGGGGGAGGGGACTGGCAGGGCCGGCAGGAGTTAGAGCGGTTAGGTGGCAGGGGAGAGGCGGAGAGCACTCCTTAGGTGTTTGTGTGGTAGTCTCACAGCCCACCAGATGGGGCGGCCAGGGAGCAGGCTTCTTGCTCCAGGAACCCTAGCTCAGTGGAAGACCATCCTGTCATCGTACTTCTGTTTCCATACTTGCTGTTTCCAGAAGCTGAGGCATTCTTGTAGGATGTGCAGTTAACGAAAAAGCACCCATACTGCACTAATGCTTCCCTCACTTTCCGCAGGCTCCGGGGAATCTAGAGCTGTATGTTCAGCCCTGGTGCAAAATCACCAGGAGCCTGGACTCCTCCTGAGGGACGCTGGTGGCCCCATTCCTAGGGGCCTGAGCTACCCATGCTCGCTGTTGGCCCATTCTCCAGGGGCTGCTTGGACTGTCTGGTTGCCCTGTAGTTGTCTTCTGGTCCTTTAATAGAGAAGGCCTGGTTCTAGTTACGTGCTCTTCTCCTCACACAGCCTGTTCGAGGCCAGGCAGAGGCAGCAGAGGGAGGAGTTCCTGCTGAAGATCCGAGGGCAGTGGCCCCCCTGGGTCCCATCTCAGCCTCTTCAGCTGGAGTTTGCCCCAGGGAGAGGAAGCAGCAGCACCTTTTCCTACCAACACACTCCTGCATTCACATACGTGCAGATGCCCCCCGGGGCACACCTGTACACACCCACACACGTTAGCCCCAGGTGCATCAGGCACTGTCCTAGGCAGCAGACACAGGTTCTGCTCTCTCAGGTTACGGTCTAGGGGTAGGGCAGACCTTACGCAGGATCATTAAGTGAACAGAGTAAGTCAGTAGTGATGGGGCAGTAGGACAAAGAAAGGCGGGTGAAGGGAAGGAAGTGGTGAGGAGAGGTGCTTTCCTACGGGGCAGTGAGACCATCTCTTCTGGAAGGTGAGCTCGGAGCATGGGTCTGTTGAGGCCACTGTGGGAGGAAGGAACGGCAAGTGCAGTGTGTGGAGGGGCTGGAGGCAGGAGTAGAGAAAGGCCGGGAGTGGGGCCATGGGGTGGGAATCACGGGGAGTCGGGGGTGTCCCTTGGATGGAACTTCTTAAACATCTGACGCCCAAATGATTGTGGTCCCCTGAAGCCACTGGACGCATGGACTTCATCTTGGGGGTCTTGGGTGCTCCCTGTGTGGTGCCGGCTCCAGGCTGTGCTCAGAAAATACTTGCCCCCTGACAGCATTGCTTGCTTCCGTTCTTGACAGAACCTCTTCTGCGTTCCGCGGTATCTGTGCTGGCTGCCGGGGGTCATGGGATGGAATGAGCCAGCCCTCCCCTTGAGGAGCTCCTAGCCCATGAGGTGGCCAGCCAGATATGGGAATACTGAGTGCCCCGAGAGGGATGGGCCGGGGCTGGTGAACCTGGGGGCTGGCGAGTAGCCCTGCCTAAGGGACAGCTCTCTGGAGAAGCTGAATCCTGAGCAGAATCTTCAGGAAGAAGAGGAATGGTCCTCAAGTGAGAGGGAAGAGGAGAAAGAGACACTGTAGGCAGAGGGGTGAGTGACAGGGATTAGGGAAATGATACCCTCATGGTGTTTGGAACTAGTTCCTAGCAGCTGGGGGCTCCAGGGGTGCCATGTGCTCTTGCCTTTGTGTTCTCTAAGTGCCGGGCCAAGAAGGAAGCAAGACAGGCCCCAGAGGCTGCATCCTTGAGTTTATGCTATTGTGGGGGCAAGCCCTGTGGCTGCATGACCCCCACTCCAATTCCCGTGACAGACTCACCGTGACAGTGACTCACCTGTTCCTTCCTTAAAGTGGTGGGAGCAAAATTTCCAGGGCTTATGGGTGAACCCTCCCTCTCTGTCTGGTGCTGCTTTTGGAGAGGCAGGCCAGGAAGACCTCCCTGGGGAAAAGTAGAGAAGGATGGAATCCTTCGAATGTGCTCCCCAGAATCCAGTCCCTGTGTCCTCCCTTTCAGAGGGGACAGACTGGTGGTCTGCAAATATGCTTGCATTGGCCTGCATGGTTTCAAAGTTTCGTTTTGTGCTTTTTTCTTCTTCTTCTTCTTCTTCTTTTTTTTTTTTTTTTGCATTAATTGCCTACATTTACAAAATGGGAGGTTTAGGATTTAAAAGATCAAAACCGGGTTTCTAGCTTTTCTTGGAAAAAAAAAAAGAAGAAAAAAGAAAAAAGATTATAGACATTTGTGGGCCATGGATTCCCTCATGGTGACAGTTGGCTGAGCAGAGTTGTGGCTCTTGCCATGGACAGTCCCTTACTTACCACAGTCTGGTTCCTGTGGACACAAAAGCTTGGACCCCTTTTTTGCATTTAGGAAACAAACACAGTTTTGTGTTTCTGCAAGTTCTCAGGGATGGCTTTTGAGTCCTTAAACACTTCCAGATCATTCTCATTTGTCAACGAGAAGCCAGTGGATGGGAGCCCCCTCTCTGTTTTTACTTGCTTCAGAACAGCTGGGTCTCACTGTATATCAGAAATAATGGGGGGGGGTGCCGGAGTGGCTCAGTCAGCTGGGTGTCTGACTCTTGCTTTTGGCTCAGGTCATGATCTCATGAGTCGTGGGATGGAGCCCTGTGTCAGGCTCTGTGCTCAGGAGGGAGTCTGCTGGAGATTCTCTCCCTCTGCCCTCCCCTCCGCACGCAACTAGCCCAGGCATGCTCTCTTTCTAAAATAAATAGACAAATCTTAAAAAAAAAAAAAAAAAAGGGAGATGTGGGGGTGGGCAGGTCCTAGAATGCATTGTTGGAAGACATTACCTGGCTTCTGTAAGAATGGTGTGTCCAGATGTGGGTGAAGAGGTAGAGGGTCTGGAGCCCTCTGGAAACCTTGGAGGCGGAGCACGGAGAGCTCACGAGTGCCGGAGGCAGGGACGTGGCCAGGCTTCCTTTTCTCTGCCCTCACTCCCCAGCTTCCCTATCACCTAGGCTGCTCAGCAAGCCAGGTCCTCAGTGAAGCTTTATAGAAAGAAAGAAAGAGAGAAAGAGAGAAAGCAAGCAAGCAAGCAAGCAAGCAGGCATGATTGCTACAGTCAGGGTCTAATTAGGTGGTGATCCCTTCCTCACACCCCATAACACTGGGTCCCCTTTAGCCTCTGGGATTCACATGTGGTCATTTCCAGAAAGTGGCAAATCTTGGGGTGGACTGGGAGGAGGCATTGGGAATTTGCCTCTTGAGTCTTTACCGAAGTGGGGAGTCGTGTTCTATTCTGTCACCTCTGGACCCTGCTCTGAGGAGACTGAGCTCACACCACCTGGGCAGGCTGCTTTCATGGGACCACACGTGGATTAGGATCAGATGACCACCTGGGGAATGTGCCAGCTGGGCAGCCAGGACACAGAGTGAGTTGCTTCCCTTTGCCAGTACTTTCCAAGGTCTGGGGTTTACCTGCAGCTTCTGGTGAGGCCCAGATCTGGTGTTGATCTGAGGGCAGATCTGAGGGCACATCAACACATACTCAGGCTCAGAAGTCTGCAAGGGGGACCTGCTAGGCCCTCCAGACCTTGAGCAAGCCCTGATGCCCCAGTGCAGGCCGGGGGAAGCCACAGGCTGCCGGCCACTGATGGTAGTGGGGAGGCTCCGAGTCCAGGTGCCGGGTGGGTAAATGGATTTTTCAGCCTGCGGAACTTCTAAAGATAGGCTTGGGTGGTGCTCTGCTGGCACCGGGAGTGATGGGCCATCTGTGAACCAGAGGCCCGCCCGCCGCGGGAGTGCAGGCCCGGGGCAGGCAGCATGGCAGTGAGGAGGACCCAGGTGCAGGAGCGGAGGAGGGCTGCTGCAAGGAAGCTGATTCAGCCCAGGCCACCCTCGGGGAGCGGCCCTTGCTGCCTGGCGGCGGGAGGACGGCGGCCGCCTGTAACTGATGTGGTTCCTGTGGCTGGTTGGAGCAGATAAAGCACGCACGGAGTAGACGAATCCTCAATGCGGTGTGTGCTCCTCTGGCCTGCAAACCTCGCAGAGCTCAGAAAATGGCTTGCTTGGTTTCTTCCTTCAGTCACCACGTGGAGCCCCTCCACGTTCACCCCGAGTTGCCCATCCTCCCTCCCACCCTTTACCCTGTTTTCTTTGAATTACTTGGTGTGAGGTGATGGACATTTTTAAAAGCTTGCTTTTGCAGCGGTGAGGCCAGGAAGCAAGGGCACAAGTAGAAGCAGAAGGGGCTGTTGGGAGGGCTACTGCATTTTTGCTGGGGAGAGTTAAGGGTGCAGCGGTGGCTTGGACTCTGAGTCTTAGATGGGATATACTGCCTCAAGTCTTAGAGGAGCCCCATAAGAGACAAAGGAAAAAACAGAGGTTCAGAGGGTACCGATGACTTGTCCCATGGCCAGCAAGCTACAGGGCTAGCAGTGGCAATCAGAGCCCCAAGTTTAAGGACTTGCACACTCTCTTCACCTCAGCTGGGGTGTCTGAGGAGGCCGCCTGCCTCCCTCTCACATGGCGTGATGCTGGGATGGGGCGAGCTGAGCAGAGTCTCCGTGGGCCCTTGTAGCCCTTTGCTCTGGTGGCCATAACAAATACCCCATACCTGCCTGGTCGGTGAGACAGCAGACATTTATTGTCCCACGGACATCTGAGATGCAGGGCGTCGGCAGGGGTTGATTCCTTCTAAAGCCTCTCTCCCTGGCTTGTAGCTGGCCACCTTCTCCCGGCGTCTTCGCGTGGTGTTCCCTCTGAACCTGGCTGTATCCTAATCTCTTCTTCTGAGGGCACCAGTCCCACTGGTGTACCTTCTGAGGAACTGGGGGTTAAGACTTCAATATGTGAATTTGGGGAAGGGGATGAAGTTCAGCCCCTCCCAGCCTGATTCCTTAGCTTGGGATTTGTGCGTGGTGCTGCTGTCCTTGAACATTTGGGACCCACACTTGGTTTGTCTCCAGGACGATGACCAGCGATAACAGATATCTGCAGGTGGCCGTGTGCAGGAGTCCAGCCCCGATGCCCCAAGTGTGGGAGGGCCCAACAGGGTCCACAAAGAGAGCAGGTGTACTTTGTATAAGGCGGTGGGTGGGAGAAGGGGGAATGACAGCATCTGCCCAAGTCACTGACATTCAGGTGTCACCAACAGCACACAGATGCTGAGCGGCTTTCTGGATTGGGGGTTAAATAACAAAGAAACTGAAAAGAACGACCAGTATTTACTGAGCACTTACTAAGTGCCAGGCACTCTCCCTCACATCCTGTATGTTGGGATGCCAACTTGCAGCATCACAGAAATTCTGTGAACTAGAAGGTGAAGCTACATCTTAGAGGGTTTCAGTAACTTATCTGTGCTCATTTCAGGCAGTTGTGGAGCCAGGATTTGCAGATGTGCTCTTTTTGGTTCTGAAGTCTGATTATCTAACTACTATGACATGCTTCCTCCAAGAACTTGTCCCCAAAGGGGACAAGTTTCATGCTCCGAGTTAGACTCAATTTCTTTGCTGTTGCTGGAAGTGCACTTGACCCTCGATCAGCCCAGAGATTGGGATGCCAACCCCACGTGTAACTTTTGACTTCCCTAAAACTTAATACCAGTAGCCTTCTGTTGACTGGAAGGCTTGCCAATCCTATGAACAGGTAATGAACAGCTGATTTCCTATGTTGTATGTATTTTATGCTGTATTCCTACCATTAAGTAAACTAGGGAAAAGAAAGCATTATTATGAAAATCATAAGGAAGAGAAAACACATTTCCAGTACTCTGCTCCAGAAAAATCTGCGTGTAAGTGGATCCATGCAGTTCACACCCCCGTTGTTCAAGGGTCAGCTGTATACAGATTTCACTTTGGTCCTGTGTTAAACTTGCAGGTGAAGAGTTCTTTTACTGTCTTGCCCAGAGTTTGTAAAGTCGGGGTTCCTTGGATAAGTAGCACCTGAAGATTTGTGAGAGATGCAGGTTCTCCTTTGGATCTCCTCAGTCAGAAACTGAGACTGATACTGACTTGGCCCTTTCTGGGTGAACAAGTGCTCCAGGTCCTCAGGCTTGCTAAATTTTGAGACCGTTGGCTCTCATCAATCCTGACATACTCGCAGCGGTTTGTATTGAGAAATCCAAGGCTGGGTGTCCTTCAGGATTTGAAGGCCGTACGTGGGATAAGGGACAAGGCAACATCTCTCAGAGTCCGTTTCATGGGACGCTACCAGGTGTTATGCCAAAAGGTATCCGTGATCTGTAGGTTTCTTTACTGCAGACCTTTAAGATGGTGATTATTCTTCTACTCTTTTTGGAGATAACTGTGTTTGTATTTCCCTAACTTATTTGACTGTTAAATCCCTTTTGTGGGGAGCAAGTACAGGACTAATGTTCGTGAAACAATGCACTCCATACGGGCTTCTGGGGGAGATACAAATGATCAAATTGGGATCTTCACAATGATGACGAATTTTAATCAATCAGGTTGTGTTTACTCATCGGTATGCTGTGTTTGTTCCCGTGGCAGAGGCTGTGAGCAGTTCTAGAAATGAACAGGGATCATTACTGATCAAACACCAACTTTTTTTTTTTTTTTTTTTAAAGATTTTATTTATTTATTTATTTGACAGAGAGAGATCACAAGTAGGCAGAGAGGCAGGCAGAGAGAGAGAGAGAGGAGGAAGCAGGCTCCCTGCTGAGCAGAGAGCCCGATGCGGCACTCGATCCCAGGACCCTGAGATCATGACCTGAGCCGAAGGCAGCAGCTTAACCCACTGAGCCACCCAGGCGCCCTCAAACACCAACTTTATGGCGGGCACATTGCAAGGCCTTACAGCCATAAGGAGGTGATATCATTAGCCCCAGTTAGCAGATGAAAAATGGATGCATGGAAAGGCAAAATTACTGGGCTTACAGGGGCTAGGTGGTAGAAATGGGATCATACCTCAGGACTCCGTGAGCCCCAAATCTCTTCTCTTTCTATTTCTGTCTCACCTCATGGAGCCCGAGGAAGGAGACAGGGACACTCATGGAACAGAGGACCAGACCCGTGCGTTATACCGTGAGGTGGTACTGTGATGTGCTAAGGGCAGGAGTAGGGCATGAGCTGCTCCCCAGCTGAGTTTAAAAAGACAACATTGTTTTTCTGATTGTAAACATAATACCTGCCCCTGGTAGGAAATCCTGAAAACACATTTAATGTACACCCATTAAAATGGCTATTAGCCCAAACCCAGAAAATAACAAGCATGGGGAGATGTAGAGAAATTGGAACTTTTGCTGGTGGGAATGTAAAACGGTGCAGCTGCTGTGAAACAGTATGGCAGTTGCTCGAAAAATTACACATAAAATTACCATACGATCTTGCCCTTTCACTATTGGATATATACCAAAAGCAAATGAAAGCAAGGACTCAAACAGATATTTGTACAACCACATTCATAGCAGCATTATTCACTGTAGCCAAAAGGTGGAATTATCCCAAGTGGCCACTGATGGAAGAATGGGTAAACATACACTTGAATATTATTCAGCTTTTTTTTTTTTTTTTAAAGATTTTATTTCAGAGAGAGAGAGAGAGCCTGTATGAGCTGGGGAAGGGGCAGAGGGTGAGGGAGAGAATCTCAAAAAGAATCCATGCTGAGGGGCGCCTGGGTGGCTCAGTGGGTTGGGCCACTGCCTTCGGCTCAGGTCATGATCTCGGGGTCCTGGGATCGAGTCCCGCATCGGGCTCTCTGCTCAGCAGGGAGCTTGCTTCCCTCTCTCTCTCTCTGCCTGCCTCTCCATCTACTTGTGATCTCTCTCTGTCAAATAAATAAATAAAATCTTTAAAAAAAAAAAAAAAGAATCCATGCTGAGTGTGGAGCCCGACGCGGGGCTCGATCTCTTGATCCTGAGATCATTGACCTGAGCTGAAACTAAGAGTTTCTAAGACTAAGACTTAGACTAAGTCTTAGTCTAAGACTAAGCCACCCAGGAGCCCCTGCTATTCGGTATTTGTCTACCTATCTATTTATTTATAAAAGATTTTATTTATTTATTTGACAGAGAGATCACAAGTAGGCAGAGAGGCAGGCAGAGAGAGAGGGGGAAGCAGGCTCCCTGCTGAGCAGAGAGCCCGATGTGGGGCTCGATCCAAGGACCCTGGGATCATGACCTGAGCCAAAGGCAGAGGCTTAACTTACTAAGCCACCCAGCCGCCCCTATCATTCAGCTTTTAAAAAGGAGGGAAATTCTGACACAAACCTGGACTATATTAAGCTCTGTGAAAGAAGGCAGTTACAAAATACTGTGTTGTCTGCTTTTGTGAGACACTTGAAGCGTTCACATTCAGAGAGACAGAAAGGAGAAGCGTGGCTGCCTGGGGTGGTGTGGGGAGACTGTCTAATGGGTGCAGTGTGTCATTTGGGCGCGATGGAAAAGGGCTTGAGACGGATAATGATGATGGTTGTGCAACAATTTGAATAGACTGAGTTATGCCACTGAGCTGCACGCTTAACATTGTTACGGTGGTAAATTTCATGTTACCTGTATCTTACTGCAATTTTTAGAAAGGATAAAAATGAAAGCAATGGTTCCTGCTAAGAGCGATCGCAGTCTATAGTTGGATATATTGCATATCAGTCTCTTCTCTGTGCATTTATGTATATATATATTCTCCCATTTCATTAATAATTTGTTGAAAATGCTTTTTTAAAAGAGATTTATTTATTTATTTTAGAGAGAAAGTGAGCGCGAGCACGCAAGCCAGGGGAAGGGCAGAGAGAAAGAGAAAGGATCTCAGGCAGGCTCCCCACTGAGCATGGAGCCAACTGGGGGGCCTGACCTCACCACCCTGAGATCACCACCTAAGCTGACACCAAGGGTCAGATTCTTAACTGAGCTATCTGGACGCCCAGAGATGTGCATTTTAATGATGCACATTAGTTTCTCAAGTAGCTGCACTGCAGTCTGCTTAACCATCATCTTGTTGTTGGTTGTGTAAGTTTTTTCCAGTTTTTCCCTGTTTTAGGCTGTGCTGTAGTTAAGGTCTGCATATGTCCATTTTTATTCACACCACAGATTGTTTCCTTAGGACAGACTCCTAGATGTGGAATTTGCTGGGCCAGAATGTGCATGTTTTTAAGATTCTCTGTACACATTGCCAAGTTGCTTTCCAGAAAGGTCATGCGGCTTTCATGCAATCTCACCAGAAGTGTGTGAGAAAGAGTGTCTTTTTTCATTACCTTCCATAAAGGGAGCCTAGAGGAAGCAGAGGGAGAAAGAGAAAGCCTGGGCCCTTCAGATCCCAGAGCTGGGTCTTAGCCTGTGCATTTCTTTTTTTTTCCCTCCAGACGGTTAGTGGGCGCCTGGTTAGCAAGCCAGGACAGGGCTGATTAGTGCTCTGGCCAGCCAGGGGTTCGGAGCCCGCCTGCGGGAAAGAACAGCGGGTTCAGGGATAATCCCTTGCTATTGGCGCTCTGGTTCCAGTCTGGAGATTTTTATCAGGATGATTGCCAGCCCAGCTCTGGGCTGAGGCAGCGCCGGCTGTCTGCTGAGCTGCTCAGGCGGGGTTCACCGAGCTTCGTGATTCGGCCCCCAGACCTCATTTCAGGGGGAAACATTTGAGAGTCCCTGTGTTGCTTGTTTCCGAAATACGCTGACAGAACATTTCAAGGTGTGAGAAAACCGTGCCTACTTTCTAGCAGGCATTCTTCTATTCAACAGGGAGTGAAACTAAGCTGCAAGAATTTGTCCTTCCCCATGGTCTTTTATAGAGCCATTTACCTTTTAATTTCGAGGCTGCACTGCATTTTCTGTTTTTAAAAATTATTAATTTTTTTGTGGATTGGAGAAACAGATGTTTGCTTGCTTTAGCCCATTTGGGGAATAGTGTGCTGCTCTTTATTCTGAGTGGGCAGAGTAAACACAGGTCTGGAATGAACGGCTTATTCCTCTGGAATCAAGCTCTGTTGGTGGTGGGAGGGGCTGTGAGCTCTGAGCCTGGGACAGAGAAAAAACTGTCTCCTTCTCTCTTTCTGGCTCCCTCTCCTTTTTTCTCTTTCTCTCCACATTAAAAAGCTTTCCCCCCATGTCTGTCTGTCTTTGTCTCTCTCTCCACACACACATGTGCATAGTACTTGGGAATATCAACTCTGTCTTTTTGGTGTCTTTCTGTGTAGGAAGCCCTGACAGGGTGCCCTGAAGATTTTTTCTGACTTAGGGCTGTTCTTGAAAGGGCATGTTTCCTGGCTTTCACCATGCCCAGAGGAGAGGGGCTCCCCTGAGCTGTACCTCTTGGGTGTGGAGAGGATGAGAGGAAAACAGGATGAGGCATGGGCCTGACCGAGGAGGCTCCCTCTTGATACATTCAGAACTTTCAGAAGAAAGCTGGTGGGGTCAGATTTACCGAAGAGGGATGGATGAAGGAGCCATGTCACCATTCTCCAAGAGGAGAAAGAATGTGTCTTTCGACAGAGCCTGTGGTTTCCAGGACTGGCTTTCCCTGCCCTTTTCTAGTCTGTTGCCAAATGCTAATGACTCTCCCTGTCATTGCCTGCATGCATGCCCCTTCTCCATTGCTGCTGCCTCTTGCCCAGTTCGGGCTTCCATTGCTGCTTGCTTGGACCCGTGCAATATTCTTCCAGCTGGGTGCCTGACTCTCATTTCTTTTCTTTTCTTTTTTCTTTTTAAGATTTTTTATTTATTTGACAGAAATCACAAGTAGGCAGAGAGAGAGGAGGAAGCAGGCTCCCCGCTGAGCAGATAGCCCAGTGCGGGGCTCGATCCCGGGACCCTGAGATCATGACCTGAGCCGAAGGCAGAGGCTTTAACCCACTGAGCCACGCAGGTGCCCCATGACTCATTTCTGATTAGTTATATATATCTGACTGCCCAATCAAATGTTCTAAATTTCAGTTGGTTATTTGACTTTCCTCATCAAATACTCCTTCATGGCTTCTAATTAGCCAGAGGAAAACAAAAAGTTCAAATATTTTTTCTTGGCATTCAGAGATCTCCCTATTTCCTCCCTGTCTTCCCACCCCTTTATGTCTCTGGGTACCAGCCCACCGAACTAGCCCTATCCCTGTCTCATGTGGTAGCTGGTTTTATCCTTTCTGCTTCCTTGTCTTGTACTCTTAGGTTCCATTAATTTTTCACAGCCTGGGGCCAAATCCTCCTCTTCCAGGATGCTCCAAACTAGAAATAATCTCTCTCTTTCCTCTCCCCAGCACCCTCCTGCCCCATCCCCTGTCTTAAAGCACGGCATGTTTGTACCTAGTCTTGTCTCCTTGGTATTGGTAAAACTTGGGTTCACCACTGAGTGCCCGTGTTGTCTGGGTACAGTGCCTTGCACATTATACATGGCAAACATGCAGCAGTATTTGAGGAAGGAAATGAACAAATGACCCAGGGCATTCAGTGGTGTTCACACCTGCCCCATTTGCCCTCCCCTCACTTATACCGGTTCCAGCTGGTGAGCCACTCGCAGCCCAGGTACTGCAGCACTTAAGCACGCTCGTTTGTTTCCAGGCACGTAGCAAGGGGCGGCAGGTTAGTGATTCATGAGTAGGTGGAGAAGATGATCGCCTTGAGAGCTGCTGACTCAGCCACCAGCCACTAACCTGGGGCTCCTCTGGGCAATGAATCAGTGAGTGGATGGCATGAATGAACAGATGGTCACACAATCTCAGGGGACCTGCGTCTCCCGGATCCATGCTTCCCAGCTTTCCAAGTACACAGCCCAGAGCCTCATGGGGAGTGCTGGAAGCCTCAATCTAAACATGGCATGCTTTCCTGGAGAACCAGTTCTTTTTGAAGGTTTGGAATAAATATTCTTTAATATTCAATCACAGTCATCACGGGAGAAACGCAAATATGCATACATTTTAAAAGATACAATGTGACACTTTCAAGAAGCTTCTTGCCTGCTGAAGGCTTGCCTCGGGTTCTCACCCAAGCTTCTCTTGCTAGGTGGGAGGTTGGTGTTCACTCTTCTCACTTTCACGGGCTGCGATGGAAAAGTCTGTAAGGATCTGGGCTAGTTCTTTACCCCCTACCCCACCTGGTTGCTAGTTTTCCCCCACTGTCTGCCCACGCCATGGCTGATCTTTAGCAGGGTGTAGACTGTTATTTAAAGATTGCACAGCACAGGGTTCAATTCACATCCCTGCAGCTCTATGGATAGAAACTCCATCCAGAGGGCGATGGGAGAAGGGACACTCCCACTCTGTCTTTCCAGAGGGGAACACAGTAGTGCTGGAAACATGATGAGACTGAAAAGGACACGAGGAATGAATTACGTAGCTGATGACGTAGAAACCCGTGGGCATCAGTGTGAGAAACCCTCTCTTTCAGGCAGGAGTATAACCCAAACAAGGGATAATCGGAAGCACTCCAGCTGTCGATGCTCCTCAGTTATATCCCCTTGTGGAGTGCCCCTCCCATGCCACACCCCACCAACCTGTGTTCCTGCCCCTCCCTGCAACCCCCACCCCAGCCCTTCATCATGATGAACTTGGTCTAGCTATGTGACCTTGGTCCAGTCACACGTCCGCTCCCTCGGTGCCTGACTTATTGAGTAGACACCTGATCCAGAAGGCTGTTGTGATGACAACTCTTGTAAGATGCCTAGTGAAGGTTTTGGGTTTGATACCTTGTGACTAATATGGCATGAACCCTGCTCTGCTGTAGAGAATCCGTCTGCATCTTTGCAGTTCGAACCTGGCAGTGGCCAGTTGTTTGCTCTCTTGGGTTTCCGGAGAAGCGGTTTTAAAGAATGCCAACCGCATGCAGGCAGGGACTTGCCTGATTTGTTCCCATCTCCCTCCCCGCTGGAATGGTGCCTGGGGTTTAGTAGGACCAGTATTGAATGGCCAGATATGGGAGGTAGATCCATTTAACATCTGGGGGCAGACAGGCTCCAGAGGATGTGCTCAGAGTCTCTGAGAAAGTTAGTTGTTAAAATACTGTGAATTTAATGATCTCTTCAATTGGAAATAAAGTTACCAGGCTTCTCTGGATCTTTCTTTAGGAGCCTAGCACGAAACCCTGGGTCACGTGGAGTTCCCCGGCTGGGTGGGATATGGATGTGTCCGGGATAGAAGTGAAATGACTGTTCTCTCCAAGTCACTGGCGCTAGGGGACAGGTCGGTCTACTCTCTCTTTAAGGGGGTTGGACTGACTCTCCTCTTGGAAGAGAGGGAGGAAAAACCTCAACATGTATGAAAACAGTGTTAGAGGGGATCAAGAAATCAGACTATGGGAAGGCTGCCATGATTCTTCTCCAGGTAGCTTGCTTTACCTGGGCCAGTAATTAGTCTTAGTCATGAGGTCATCAACTGTATATCCCTTGTACGTTGCCTTTGATGTGTTTTCCTCCTGTGAGTTGGATACACATCTCCAACAGACTTCAGACCGGTAGATAAGATGTGTTCTTGAGCTGGCCAGGTTGGTTTTCGTTTGGAAGATGGCTTTTATTGTTACCACCCCACTCTCCATCTCTGACCTAGAGGGATTAGAGTCGATGTAACTGCAGTGTCATAGCCCCAAAGGGTCTGATTTGTCTGCATTTCGTTGATAGTGTTGCCAAGTGGTCTTGGACAAATCAAACTGATTTGAAAAGTATGTATTATACGCTGAGGCTAATTATCATCCTTATCCTTATCTTTTCATTATAGCGGACTTCTGTTTGGTGCTTGGAACTTTACCCATGTAATCTCATTTACTTCTCACAATAACCTAGGAGGAAGGTGTTAATGCCATTTCCAGGTGGGACCTCTGAAGCTCAGAGGGTTCAAGTGGCTTGCCCACAGGGTGGGGGAGGGGTAGAGGTGACATTTGACCTTGGTGAGGTGAGACTTCGGACTTTGCCATCAGACAGAGCTGGTCCTTCTCTTGATGTCCGTGGGGTATGAGAAACATATAGGTGGTGCTCGCTCCTTCCAGATCAGACACAACCGAGGACTAGCTGGGCCGCGTATGTTAAACCTGAGACCTGATTCCTCTATGGGTAAGACAAAGTTCAGAGAGAGGACTTCCTGGAGGAGAGGGCTTTGTAAGGGCCTGATGTGTGGAAGTTTTGGGGCAGGTGGGAGGAGGGGCAGGCATTTGGGGTGAAAGAAGTAACCTGAGAAAGGATTCAGAGGCAATTGGCTCAATGTGTTCTGGCCTCAGTTTCCCCAACTTCCTGGGCATGTTTAACTATGGACAAAGTGACACACAACACATCTTCTCCATGTAAGAGAAGGGCTATTGAAGAGAGACACCTCTTGTGACAGGAGCACAACTATCAGTGGAGTATCCAGGAGAAACTTCTCTTTTTGTGACTTTTGTCTCTTCCCAGTGACTGGGGCTGTTGTGTTTCAGGACAACCCTATGAAGTAGAAAGAAGCTTCTTTTGGTGCTTTCAGCTGTCCTCAGTGTGTTTGAGTCCTCTCTGTTAGGTTCTTCTGCTGTGTGACTTTGGGGCTGCCTCAGGCCTCTCTGGGCCTCCCGAGTCTTCACCAGGCAGAGGAGACATTACACTGGTTGATTGCCTTGGGCACTTGTAGCTTGAAAATGCTCGAGCATATGATCTAATTGTGATGACACATAGTCAGCACCAGTGAAATTACTGCCACATCTCAAATCGGAATTGCATCTTTATGAGCAGTCGTCTCCTGCCTCCTGGGACGTGTTCATTTCACTAGGACGCACCTGACTCTGGTCAGCCTAGGGAGAGAGAGAATTTGCTGTGTGGCCCAAGGCCTGTCCTGCTTGCCGGTCCTGCTCCCTCCAGCTCTGGGTTTGGCAGTTAAGGGCAGTGTCCTGGGGCTCCTTTGTGCACTGAGACTGAGGGAGGGGAGGGGTGTGCAGGATCTGGGTCTGCCTCTGCCCAGCTCTGCGGACTCTCCAGGGGGAGGGGGAATGGGGCTGGGAGCAGGAAGGGAGGGCAGTGTGGGCGGGGGAAAGAGGCCCAGGAATGACAAGCTCAGTGAGTCACCCAGCATCTGCTTTAGCTGGAGAGAGTCAGGGAGGGTTTATGGCTTTGTCTCACACAGCAGGGTAGAACCAACCACAAGAAGGTCAGGGGGTGGTAGTCCTCCCCAGGCACAGGCATGGAGGAGTGGGTATGGAAGGTTCACGAAACTCCGGGTAGGGGGCAGAAGAGCAGTGGGGTTTGAGGGTGGCCCTGCTGTGCATCCCTGAATCAGAGAGAGAGCCGTCAGTGAGTGCTTCCCCAAAGGCACTGTGAGCGCCTTGCAGAAGTGATCTCATCGTGTCTCACAGCCATACCGAGGGAGAGAGAGAGAGGGGCAGGCATTCTTTTTCTTCTTCTCAGTTTGTGGGTGATTAATCTGAGGCACAGAGAGGTTAAGCATCTTATCTGAAGTCACCCAGCAATGACTAAGCAGGGCCTGGGGAGCCTATGGGCTTCATCACTGCATCAGTGATTTTCAGCATGGAACTGCATCAGAACCACCTGCCAGGCTGCCCCACAGTTTCTGATTCTGGTTGGGTCTGGGTTGAGTCTGAGAATGTGCCTTTCTGTCGTGTTCCCAGGTGATGCTGATGGGGTGGGAGGAGAGGGGGAAGGGACCACACTTTGAGGACCACTGTTCTATCCTCTCATCTTTCCCATTCCAGGCTCCCCACCCTGTGAAACAGGAGGGATGGAGTCTCCCACCATGAATGCTCTTCTTTCAATTACTCATAATTATGTTTAGTTTGGGCCAATTTAATTTATGAAAGAGTGATAGCAGTTTAATAAACTCTCCTGTTGCTACTGTGTTTCTGTCCCTTGTCTCTTATTTTGGAAAAGTTGCTGCTGGGGTTCCTGGCTGGCTCAGCTGGTGGAGCAGGAGACTCTTGATCTCAGAGTCATAAGTCCAAGCCCTACGGTGGGTGTAGAGCTTACTTGAGAAAAAAATTTGCTACTGTATGTTTTGGTGCTTTCTTTCTTAGTGCATTGTCCTTGACTTTTAGACACCCATTTTGGATTATATTCCTTATCCACACAGAACCTCTTAAGTAGTTTGATGTCTTTCATCTTGAATTTCTCCTGATCTGGATACCAATGCCTCCAACCTGGCATTATGCCGTGTGTGTCTGTGTGTGTGTGTGATGTATATATGTGTTTTTTAATTCTAAAAGCTAATATGCTTTGACCCTTCTGCCTTCTGGTTTTCTTTCTTTTTTTTTCCTTCTGTTTCTTTGCAGTCTCCTTTGTCTTGCTATGATGAACAATTTTTAAATTTAATTTTATACTTTTTTAAAAGATTTTATTTATTTATTTGATAAAGATCACAAGTAGGCAGAGAGAGAGGGAGAAGCAGACTCCCTGCTGAGCAGAGAGTCCTATGCGGGGCTCGATCCCAGAACCCTGAAATCATGACCCGAGCCGAAGGCAGAGGCTTTAACCCACTGAGCCACCCAGGTGCCCCTATATTTTTTTTGAAAGGTTTTATTTATTTATTTGACACAGAGAGAGAAAGCACAAGCAAGGGGGTGTGGGAGAGGAAGCAGGCACCCAACTGAGCAGGGAGCCCTACGTGGGGCTTGATCCCAGGACCTGAGCCAAAGGCAGACGCTTAACTGACTGAGCCACCCAGACATCCCTGATTTTATACTTTGCTTTGGTATAAGGTTAGTTCTATCTTTGTTGCACCTGGGTGGTTCAGTTGGTTCAGCATTCGACTCTTGGTTTCGGCTCAGGTCATGAGCTCAGGGTTGTGAGATTGAGCTCGGTGTCAGGCTCTGCACTCAGTGTGAAGTCTGTTTGAGATTCTCTCTCCCTCACTCTCTGTTCCTCCCCCAACTTATGCTCTCTGCCTCTCTAAAATAAATAAATAAATAAATAAATAAATAAATAAATAAATAAATCTTTAGAATATTCTTCAGTCATCTTTTGCTAATGGTTAATGTACAGAAGGAAACAGCAGCTCTTGACTCTCTACCATGTATGGTCGTAAGTTTTCCCTCTTTCTATTCCTCTACTCCTGTCATACTACATTCATATTTTATTGTATATTCTGACACTCTAAGCCTCTACTGTATTATTGCATTTTATTTGTTTTTACATTTTACCTTCTCTTTAAGGAAGCTTAGTTTTTAATTTATTTTGTTTTGTGATACATCACAATTATAATAATTGAGAACTAATGGATCTTCCTGTTCATTGCCAGATCTTTATTACCAGAGGCATTCCCATTATTGGAGCCTTTACTCTGATTAATGTCTTTCTCAGACGAGTGAGAAGCATAATGCCTATATAAGCTTTCTCAAACATTTATTCTGATTCATTGCACCTTGTTTCTTCCAGTGTTGAGGACAGCTTAGCCCCGTTGCTGAGTTTTGCTGGGGAGCAACCCACTACCAGTCTGAGTTTTCTTCCTTTCCTAGGTTGTCCACCATCTTTTGTTGGGAAACTTACACCTCTTCACCATGAAATGAATAAATACATAGTAGACCCTGGGTCATCTGTCAGCCTTTTGATCTTCAGACCCAGGTCTGTCTTCAGTGTTGGGAAGTTTTCTTGCATTTTCATAAATTTGCTGTTCAGTTTATTTTGAATTGATTGCCTGTCCTTTTTAGCTGTCATCTTTTTTTTTTTTTTAAGATTTTATTTATTTGACAGATGCAGATCACAAGTAGGCAGAGAGGCAGGTAGAGAGAGAGAGGGAGAGAGGAGGAAGCAGGCTCCCTGCTGAGCAGAAAAGCTTGATGTGGGTCTTGATCCCAGGATTCTGGGATCATGACCTGAGCCAAAGACAGAGGCTTTAACTCTCTGAGCCACCCAGGCGCCCTAGCTGTCATCTTTTATATAACCTGTGGTCTTAGATGTCATAGTATTTCTGCTTATGTCCTTCTTCCTCTTTATTTTGGGAGGGCTGATTGTTTATTTTTTAAGATTTTATTTATTTATTTGCAAGCGAGAGAGCAAGTGAGCGCACGTAAAAGCGGGGTGAGGGGCAGAGGGGGAGGCAGACTCCCCACTGAGCAGAGAGCCCAAGATGCGGGACTCAACCCTGGGACTCCAGGATCATGCCCTGAACTGAAGGCGGATGCTTAACTGACTGACTGAGCCACCCAGATGCCCCTCGGGAATCCTTTTTAAAATTGTCCTTCACCACACATCTTGTTTCAGAGATGAGCCCTCTCAACTCTTACTGCAGACATGGAATGGATGGCTCCTTGGTGCTTCAGTTATCCTCAGAGTTATCTTTTCCTGAGCACCTACTATGCTGTAGCCACCGTGCCAAGCATTTGGTACGCATGACCTCAGATGAGCTTTAGAACAAGGCTGAGAGACCTGTGCTTTGAATATCTTCACTCTGCAGATCCGGATCCAGATGCTCAGAGATGGATCCCTGCTCAGCCTCCCCCGGGTGGTGAGTGCTGGGGGCCAGGGTTCACAACAGGGCCTGTACCCTTGGCCTTGATGGTACACCACCTTTCCAACCAGTGATTCTTTTCAAATCTCTTCTTCACTTTGAGGACGACATTCTCTGCTTTCTGTGTTTTAAGAGTACTTCTGCAGGTCTGGTGGGAGGATTTTTATGTTTTCCATCCATGAACGTGGATGGTGTTTGCCTGTCTATAAGGAGGGTCCGTTTCCTGGGTCCCAGTGCTGTCCACTACACTGCTGATAGAATGTTTTTCCTGGCTCTTACAGCAGGGCCGTGGTTGATGAAAGGAAGTCTTGCATGACCCAGCGAACTGTAAGGCAGGGCAAGTGAGCTCCCACCATGAGGACTTCCAGAAGGGAAACTTAATCCCCGTGATATTTCTTCCCTGAGTTTGGTGAACCCATCACACCAGGAGCCAACTGTTTGCATCTGGCTGGCTGTTTGACCTGGCCACCGTGCCAGGTACAGACTGTGCCTGAACTTGTCCTTCTTCCTGGAGCTGCCACCTGCCACAGCAGGGACAAGGCCTTGCCCCCAGCCAGTTTTCTTCTTAGTGTACCTGCCATGTGATTCCTGGGGCTTCCCGGGGCTGCTGCTGACACACACTGCTGTCTTTCCTTGGTGACAAGAGGGAGCCAGGTGTGCTCACCATCTCTGCCCCGTTCTGTCGTCCTGATCTTGGCAGCTCTGCTCTGCAGCTCCCCAGCGACCTCCACTCCTTGTAGCAAGATCTTGCTGCCATTTCTCCCAAAGCAAGGCTGTCCCCAGGACCGCACTGCCCTTTCTCCTTTCTTCATCGTATTTTTCTCCGATGTTCTTTTCGGTTCCTGGCACTGGGGTGGCACCTTTTCTTCGTTTCTTCAGCTGTTGTAGGTTTTCCAGGCTTGCTGTCCTCGGTTGATTGTGTGCACAGGACACTGGACAGGAAGGTGTTGCAAGTCTGTGCTTATGTCACCGTGGTCACCTGAACATGGACGCTTCCTTCTGAAGCCAGCTGCAAGGGCTTGTCTCTCCGTACTGCCCATGCTCCTGGCAGTGGGGAGGGGGGTCATCAGGATTTCTTTCTGATTTTATACCTGCTGATTGCACCTCCCACTTTCTCCACTTCCTCCCAACCTCAGAACGTAAGTCTTAGTGGAAGACTGGGGGTGGGGCTCTGGATTTCATGCTGAGTTGGATGAACCATCACAGCCTCTGACTCTGTGACTCTGTGACTCTGTGGCATTGGTCCTGGTGGTCAAGGTCATGCTGAACTAAGCTCTCTCTTAGGAGATCAAGAGACCTCATAATAAAGAATGGAGGATCGAGTCCCACATCGGGTTCCTTGCTCGGCAGGGAGCTTGCTTCTCTCCCTGCCTCTGCCTGCCTCTCTGCCTGCTTGTGTGTACTCTCTGTCTCTGGCAAAATAAATATAATCTTTAAGAAAAAAAAAAGAGTGGATGCTCTGCCCTCCTTCTTACACATCTCATGGTCTCAGGCTGGGCACTCGGGATTTAGAGGACTGTCTGGGGGTCTGGACATAACATGTGGCATTGATTCATTGTCAGAAGGTAAGAGAAGTGTTGTCAGGAATAGACTGAGGGTGTGAGCTCACTTACCCTGAACCAGCGTGGACTTGGTGTATCACTTCCCAGTCCGTCTGTGTCTGGTGCTAGGCACAGTCCTAGCCTTGAGGCTTACTTGATGGAGAGTCATGAAGCCTACTTACCGTCGAGATGCATCAAATGTGATCTGCGAACAGTCTTCACTCCCAGGCTAATGATGGCAATCTCTCCCTTTTGGACTTTGCGTATTCCTAAATGACACAATAATAAAGCACGCTCTGGGGACGCCTGGGTGGATCAGTGGGTTAAGCCTCTGCTTCAGGTCATGATCCCAGGGTCCTGGGATCGAGCCCCGCATCGGACTCTCTGCTCAGCAGGGTGTCTGCTTCCCCCTCTCTCTCTTTCTTGGCCGGCCTCTCTGCCTACTTGTGATCTCTTTCTCTCTGTCAAATAAACAAATAAAATCTTAAAAAAAAAATAATAAAGCATGCTCTGCTTCAGAAAATTCATTAAGGGATGGTGCAGGGTTTTTCCAGTGAGAGTGAGGACAGCTCAGTGGCTGATTCCCCAGGCAAGTTTGAGGTTTGCTCTCTGAGATGTTGCTTGTTGCCATGCATTGACCTCTGCAAACACTGATACTTTCATTTGCTTTGCCAGTGGAGTAGCTGGTGATGGCCTAGTGAGAAAGACTATAGGAAGAGCAGGTCACGGTGGGAGGTGGGTGAGGAAGGGGAGCAGGAAGGGGGGGGGGCAATGAGTGTTGAACTTCAGAAAGGCTTGGTTGAAGGTACTCAGGGGTTGCCAGGTAAAGGCAGCCAGTGGACTGTAGGTCTGGAGAGAATATGTCCACGGTGGTATAGACGGTGGCCTTGGGCCTCTACGTGTCTTAGGAAACTCACTTAACCTTTCCGAGCTTTAGCTACCTTACCCATAAAATTGGAATATTCATAACATGCTCACAGTGCTTTTGTGAAGTCAAGTAAGTCAATAAATGTGGTGTTGCTGGTCTGGCAGGGTACTCAAAACCTCCTCCTTGGAGAGTGCTTTTTCTGGAACATTCTCTGTAACATGTATGAAGTGTTCTCCCATCTGGAAGCTCTGTCCCCTGGTGAAGAGGATCCTGATTAGAAAGGTAAGAGGATTTTGTTGTCAGTGAGATGGTGCTGAGGACTGACCGGGCTGTGCGGTCGAGGGTGTAGCAACACTGAAGATGATTCAGGGGCCCTGGGGTTCAGGAAGAAGAAGAGATAGACAAGGAGTCCTCAGGCCATCTCCAGTCTTCGCTGGAGATGAAGCCTTGTCTACCCCCATGAAAGCCTTCTGCCTCCTGAGGCTGGGGCCTCCCAGCCTCCAAGGAGGGCTCTGCTGCTTTATCAGACCGATTCTCACTGAGACCGTCTGGCCATCTTGCTGCCAGGAATTGTCCCCAGCAGGATGACTTCCAGAAACTGGCAGCCTTCTGTGAGAAACCACAAGGAGTGGGGCAGAGGGCACTCAGGGAACGATGATGTCCGTCTCCAGTCTTTGGGGCCTTTTCTTTGCCTCTGTGCAGTGTCAGGCCCCTTCGCTCCTGTGTCCACCCCTCAGTCTCGGTCTGAGGGCCACAGCACCACTCTCTGTCCTTATGTGTCAGCCTCTGAGAGCGGGCAGCCTCGACTTTCCAGTGTCTCAGAAGAACATTCCAGGAGTGATGCCTGGGGGAGTGTGCTCTTGCTCCTTCTGTGAATGAGAATATGGCCTGAGAAGTCACGGAAACTCAGCTGATGTGCTCACTGGTGCATGTTATTGGGGTGCAGAAGGTAGTTGGGGGGCACATTCTGTCTTCTAGGCAGGGCAGCTCCTGGGGCTGTAGAGCAGGATGGGGGTGAGGTGTGATAGAGGTGGCACTTGATGGTAGGGTTCAAAGTCAGGCAACAGCATGCTGGAGGGCAAAGAAGACGGACCAAAGGGGAGCCAACTGGCAAGGCGTCCATCTCAGCAGATGGAGGCATGAGGCCAGAAAGCCCAGGGCTGGGTTGGAGCCAGGAAGTCCTTTTAGACATCTAGCCTGCTTCTCAGGTCTCTGCCCCAGTACATTAGTGATGCTAGGAATTCCAACTTAGCTTTTGAAAAACGAAAAAACAAAAACTGTTTTTCCTTTGGGGAACCCAAGTTTTATAGGTTGAATTATGCCTCCTGAAATGGTACTTGAACTACCAGCCCATGTCCTTATAAATGTGACTTATTTGGAAAATAGGGCCCTGCAGATGATCAAGTTAAGTGGAGGTCATGGGGCTGGGCTCTGCTCTAATATGACTGGTGTCCTTATCCGAAGTGGAAATGTGAATGCAGACATGCACACGGAGGATGCCGTGTGAAGAGGAAAGCAGAAAGTTGGGGCGATGCATCTCTATACTGAGGAACCGATGACTGCCGGCAAAGCATCCGAAGCTAACATCTCTCTCACAGCCTTTACAAGCACCTGACCCTCCCAATCCCCACCCTCCGCCGAATAAAGAAGCCTCTGACCCTGTAGACAACCTGATCTCAGACTTCCGGCCCCAGAAGTGTGAGATAATATGTTTCTGTGGTTTAAGCCCCCCAGTTTGTGGTACGTTGTTATGGCAACCCTTGGCAAATGTGTATGCTACATTTCCCCACTTCCTGGAAAACCACCCCCACTGATGTCAAAGGGTAGTGTGACCATATGACCCTGGCGAGTTCCCCCGTGGGGAGCAAGAGCTGCTCTCTGACCTGCAGAGAATGTGGGAAGCTCCTATGGGAAGAGGTGGCCAGTTCACAGCTTGCCTCTGGGGTATTTCTTCCCCATTTCCTCGCCCATGGACCTGCTTGACCAGACCTTGCTGAAACTGCTGTGGGGTCAGGTAGCAGGTGAAGTTGCCTCTGGCGCAAGCTGTGTGTGCTGAGTCCAACCAGGCAGCTGGGCTGCGCTCCTGCACGGCCCCACTGAGGGATTCCCCCAGTGCCTAGCTTGCCCTCCGCCCTAAGCTGGAGGGTTAGGTCCCTGGGTTGCTCTCGGTCTGCTTGGTACGAGGCACAGGCTGAGCAGAAGCCAGCTTTTAAAGATTATTTATTTATTTATTTATTTGACAGAGAGAGAGATCACAAGTAGGCAGAGAGGCAGGCAGAGAGAGAGAGAGAGAGAGGAGGAAGCAGGCTCCCTGCCGAGCAGAGAGCCCGATGCGGGACTCGATCCCAGGACCCTGAGATCATGACCTGAGCTGAAGGCAGCGGCTTTACCCACTGAGCCACCCAGGCGCCCCAGAAGCCAGCTTTTTAAGTCGAGTGCAGCGTTGTGAGTGTCCGTGGCATTCGGAGTCCTCTGCCACGGTCATCCCATTCCCCTGGTGGCACAGTCAGTTTATATTTATCCCCCAGCCAGTGCTGGCTGTCTTTGGCACGTTTGAGTCCACTTCCTTTATGTTACTAACATGTCCCGGAGGGCGAAGAGCGCCCCCTGTCTTGTTCTCCTTGCACACTGGAAGCCACCATTTGCCTTGGGCCTGTCTTTTGTAGCCCCAATCGGCAGGCCTGCATGGGGTGTTTTACCGGTTCATCCTCACTGGGCAGGGAGGGGAACAGGACTACAGGCTGGAGTGATTTGCTCAGTGTTATACAATCAGATCTAGACCAGGGTCCCCTGCACACAGTAGGTCCATAGGAAGTGAGGTAGCTTGATAGGCACCATATCGGAGTTCTGTGTTTGCTGGTTCCCCCAGTGTTCCATAGGGGTCAGTCTGGCGACCTCTGTTAAGACCGTGAGCCACCGGGGACAGGGATAACCTCTTTGCTGCAGCCCCCGGGCTCCCAGCCCCAGCTCAGGCACGCATTCCCCTCCTGTGCTGATTGACGAGCATGGTGTTAAACGTGTGGCCTTTTGCAGGCAACTCTAGGAGGGCGATGAGCTTTATAAATCTGCCTAGTGCCTAAAATTGAACCACACACATAATTCACTCACACGCACTTGCTCAGCCAGGCTTGCATTCTCTCTGCCATCCTGTCTCCAGCTCACGCCTGATGCCTTATGATTCTGGACTTCTCCAGTGCGCAGTGGCATGTCTGGTCGTCACAGATTCCTGACCTTTGGGCCTTGGGTCCCCACAGGCAGCTCACTGTTAGCCAAACACCAGGCCCTGGCCCTCAGTGAGGCTTCCTCAAGTGTTCTGTGGCTTTTCCTCTGCTGTTGAAGCACCATGCCTGCGAGGGGCAGATGGAAAAGGGGGTGAGATGCCAGGGCTCCCTGGGATGGGTGGGGGGCTCCTGATCTGCATGCAGGGGCCCGTTTAGAAAGACTTGACAGAAACCTGGAGTACTTATTGAGTCCATTTAAAGGACCTGACCCAGGGCCGGGAACTTTGGGGGGAGTGTGAAGACACATCACTCTTTCCAGAGACGAGACAGGGAGCAGAGGATTCTAGTTAAAACCTAAGATTTGTTTTCAGCTACTGGTTCAAATCCCCAGTTACCAGCTTTGACCTTAGGCAAATGATTTCATTTTTCTCAATGTAATTTCTTCGTATACTTTCACGAGCACCAGCATAGCGCACGGCACATTGGAGGTACGTGGTAAACATTTGCTTCACAGCCCGGCCCCTCTGCCTCCCCCGCAGTGACAGGAGCTGACCCACAGACCGTGCCCGCTATGTGCCGGGCACCTCGGGAGGGGCTCGACAGGGGCTGGCACATGCCATCTTCCGAGGAGCCTGGGAAAGATCACCCCCAGACTGGGTGCCAGGAACTGGCTAAAAGTTCAAGGTGTATAGCTGGGGTTTGGCATCAGCAGTCTTGAATCTGGGCCTTGAATTGCCATGCTATGTGGTCTTGCTTACACCCACCTATGAGGTCTTGGACAACTTCCCTGTACCTCAGTTTCTTCCTCTTTAAAGTTGGAATGATGAGGGTACCGGCTTGGACCCTTAGAATCCCTTGAGCTTTGTAAAGGGCTTAGCGGGATGCCTGGCCCATCATTAACACTTGGTCGGTGGCAGCAGTTCCTTGATGGGGAACACATGTGCACAGGTGACCAGAACTGTAAGCTCTTTGAGGCAGAATGCCAACAAGGCTGTATAGCTCTTTTAGGATAGGTGTTTGGGCTGTGGCGCTCAGCATGGGCTGATTAGGAGAGGTGGGGAGTGGGGTGCTCCAAGGGAGGAGGGCAGTCTGGGCCATGGGAAGATCTGGGAAAGCAGGGAGTGAGGAGGCCAGGTGCCAGGAGGGCGTGGGAGGTTGAGCAGTTTAGGTGATGGGTTTGACCTGTGGGCTGTGGTGGGACTTGAGGGATGGCAGGCTCATGGGGACCACTGCAGAGTCTTCTGGCCTCTTAGCGGCTTGGCTGTTACAGACAGGAGGGACTTCTCATTCATTCGGCTCTAGCCGCCCATCCCTGGTGAACAGAGTGGTAGTCACAAAGGAGGGGACCCAGCCGGGCACACAGGATGCTTGCCCGGTCCTTCCATCTGCTGTCCCAAGGGGCTAGCCCTAGACCCTGGACACATCCAAGGCCCCGAGTTTACTGCCTTTCAGCTGCTGTTTGTGTCACAGATGCCTGTCCCACAAGGGGTATTAAAAATAACCCAGTGGCTAATAGCATTTCTCAAAATAACTGCTTGCAAAGTGCGTTGCTGGAGCGAATGACTACTAAAATTAGATTCCCCGGAGTGTGTGTGTGTGTGTGTGTGTGTGTGTGTGTGTGTGTGTGATTTTAGACTCCTCTCCCCCAGGGTGAGGCCCGTGGTTTGCGCCCTTTTGCTCTGTGCCTCCTTCTGTCGTCACTGGGTGTCCCAGAGCCATGGTTACCAGCCCGTCCCCGCGAGGCTCACGTCCATCCCCCAGTCCTTGGCAAACTGGGGCGGCTGCTGCCCTACATTGCCCAGTTGTGCTGCCCCAAAGAGGAGGATTTTGAAGAATCTTGGGGGTGGGGTGGCCTCATTGTAGCAGTGGCCTCATTCCGTGGTGTGCCAGGTAATAATAGCACATCGTGGGGGGGAACCTCGCTCGGCCTGCTGTCCAAGGGGGAAACTGGGCCACGGAACAGTGAGGCAGCCCCACTCAAGGTGCCCCAGTAACTGAGGGCATGGACACATGATTGACCAAGCCCTCGTTCCAGGCCACAGCTCCAGAATTCTTCAGTGGTCTTCCGTGCCAGTCCTTTGGGCCAACAGGCAACTGGGTCACTCTAGCCCAATCAATTCTCTGTTCACTCATAACATAGAAGGGGATGTGGGGATTCTTAGAGCAAGTTACAAAAACAAAGTGACTCAGCCCTGGAGGGGAGAGGGATTTTGGATGCAGGACAGAAAGAACCTGAGAACCAGAGGTTGGTTTTCTGTTAGGTAATGACCCGCCTGGGAAGAGGTGGGCCCCAGTGTCCCCATAATTGACATGAAGGGACATTCAGGGATTCATGAGCAAGCATTTCTTGAGCGCCTGCTATGGGGCTGGCTCTGTGGTAGGCCCTGGAATTACAGTGAGGGGGGCAAGGTAAAGGCAAGGTCAAGACATACAAGCCAGTGGCAACCCCTTAGGGCCTGGCATTCTGTGTAGCCCAAGAGGAGAACTGCATCATCTCTACATTGGCTGTACCCTCATGCCCACTGGCCTTGTACTGCCCCTAGAGATTGCGGTTCTGGAGAGGAAAGCCTGCAAATTTTTTTCACCTCTGTGGAGGCCCAGGAAGAAGGGAATTTCCTATTCCCCATGGAAGCTGCATGGGGTGGAAAGTTTCTCTAGTGGAGAGCTCACAGGCTCTGCCATCAGGTGGACTCTTTGACCGTAGGCAGATTGCTTACCCTCTCTGTGCAGCTGGTTCTTCAGCTGTTTCAGGTGAATCAGCATAGCACCGGCGTCCACGAGCTGATGCGGGGCTTAAAAGACCCCATCGATCCAAAGGGCCTAGTGGGGTCCGGGAATGTAGTAGGAGCCCCCACACATTATAGAGATCAGTAGTAGTAGTTACATCAATATCAAAATAAACTGGGGGTCTGCCTGAGAGGTGCCAGTAGTCACTGCTTTCAGTCAAGGTGGTGGCAGTTTCATTTTGGGGTATTATTAAGGCATTACTGTCTGCAAATGTCAAAAAGCTGGAATCATGGGAAACCAGTTAGGCCAGTTTCTAACGCTAGAGTCAGGGTTGAGGTGGGATGCGTTTTGAAGGGTTTACCTGTAATCAGAACTTAGTAAGTTATATCCATTATATGCGCTGGGTGTTTAAGAAGAATCATTTCTGCAAACCCACATATCAGTTGACAGGACCCTAGACATGAGGACGTACTATCTTCTAACCCAGTGATTCTTGACCGGGCACAGCTTAGCCCTCCCGTGGGACGTCTGGCACAACCGGGCTGGGAAATATTCTGTAGTACACATGATGCACCCCCGTCCCCAAACAAAGAACTGTCCGGACCCAAACAGTCAGGGCTGAGAAGCCCTGCCCTCATCTACAGATGAGGGAACTGAGCCCCGCTGGGGGGTGGTGACTGGCCAAGGGCAGCCAGCACATCTGAGCCAGAGCTGGGACCCAACACTGAGTAGGTTGACCAGAGGCCCGGTCTTTTTCTGCTATACCTCGGTGCCTTCATCCCGCCGTGTGAAGCAAATCATTAACTGTCATCACGTTACTGAGCTCCTGCTCCACACTTGGTCACTTTCAGGGCATTTTCTCTTGTCATGTCCCGAGTTCTGCTGGGGGTGCGCCAGGTTTTCCTGGCTCGCTAATACAGAAGGGTTGCTAGATATAGCAAATAAAAATAGAGGATGCCCAGTTACATTTGAATTTCAGATAAGTAAGACATATTTTTAAAAAAAAGATTTTGTTTGAGAGAGAGCGTAAAATAGAGTTATCACAATAGAGAGATCACAAGCAGTGGTGGGGGAGGGGGCAGAGGGAGAAACAGATTCCCCACTGAGCAGGGAGCCAGAGACTCGATCCCAGCACCCTGGGATCATGATCCGAGCCAAAGGCAGCTATTTTTTTAAAAAGATTTTATTTATTCATTTGACAGACAGAGATCACAAGGAGGCAGAGGCCAGCAGAGAGAGATGGGGAAGCAGGCTCCCTGCTGAGCAGAGAGCCTGATGCAGGGCTCCATCCCAGGACCCTGGGATCATGACCTGAGCCAAAGGCAGAGGCTTTAACCCACTGAGCCACCCAGGCACCCCCCACCCCCAAAGGCAGCTTCTTAACTGACTGAGCCACTCAGGTGCCCTAAATTAAGACAACTTTTAAAAAATTTAAGCATGTCCTCTGCAATATTTGGGATATACAAATTTAACAAATTATTTCTTGTTTATCTGAAATTAAGGTGTGACAGGGGCATCCTCTTTTTGACCTGGCAACCTTACAGTCTCTACCCATTACCCAGAGATCACACACAGGGCATGGGACTTCCCCACTCCTGCATGAGGCTTTCGGCAGTACTTACAGGCCCCTCTGCCTGAAGGGTGGAGGTGGCACGTGGCAGGGGGCCCGGAGAGTTGAGCAGGCATCCCTAGCCCCTGGCACACAGGTGTTTGGGAGGGACTGGCCATCTACTCTGGGCTAGAGGCTCTGTAAGCCAAGAGGGCAGTCAAGGTTTCCTTTCTTTCTTTCCTTTTTTTTTTTTTTTTTTTAAAGATTTTATTTATTTATTTGACAGAGAGATCACACGTTGGCGGAGAGTCAGGCAGAGAGAGAGAGAGAGAGAGAGAGAAGCAGGCTCCCGCTGAGCAAAGAGCCCGATGCGGGGCTCGATCCCAGGACACTGAGATCATGACCTGAGCCGAAGGCAGCAGCCCAATCCACTGAGCCACCCAGGCACCCCTCTTTTTTTTTTTTTTTTTTTTTTTTTTTAATAACAAGAATAGTTCAGCTGAAGTGTCAGCAAGTGAGCTCGATCCCTGGGACACCAGGTCTGGGGGGAGGCCTGGCAACTTTGCACAGGAGCACACTCTCCTTTCCATCTCACTGGCTTCCCCAGACCACTGTCACCTGGGCCTGAGGAACGCCTGGGCCGCATATGAAACCCCAGCACCTTCCAGAATGGAAGTCCTGTCACCACCTGGTCCCTAGTCTGGGCCTGCCTCTGAGTCTGGAGGGGGGTGAGGACAAGGGCAGGGGTGAGAAGGGTCACTGGCCTGGCTGTTCTGCCCTCTTAGCCTCGGGCTGTCCTGCTCCCTTTTGCAGCCCTGCGCCTTGGCTAGCCTGGGCCCTGGGCTCCAGAGCAGTTGAAGGTCAGGTGCTGACAGCCCATGGTGGGGTTGGGGCTGCTGCCCAGCCCCATCCCTTCCACCGAGGTCTAGGCTTGTTGTTCCTAGGTGTCAGGATGCCATCTGTCCCCTCTCTCCGGAGCAGCCTTTTGCTCAAGGAGCTCCTCCCCGCAGGACATCCTGAAGGGCAGTCAGCTGGCCAGGATGGTGGTCTTTCTTCATGTTGACTGGGAAAGCCTTTGAGGGTCTTTGGGGGCAACGGCTTAGGGGATTTACCACATCTGCTGCCACCTTGTGGACATCCATGGGCCACCAGAGAGCCAGGGGATACTCCTCTTGGCCTTTGTTGTGTAGGTGCTCAATAAATGCGTGTTGAGTGAACAGATGAAGAAGTGTGTAGTAATTCTGTTTCACAGAAGGAATCTGAAGAAGTCTGAAGCTGCTGCTTTTCAAGCTTGAGCATGCATCAGCATCACCTGGTGGCCTTGCTCAAACAGAGACCAGCCACGACTGGAGGATCCGTGGCTCTGGAGGTGTAGGTAGGGATCAAGACTTTGCATTTCTAACAATTCTCCAGGGGAGGCTTCTGGCCTGGGGTCACACTTTGAGAACCAGGGTCCTAAATTATTGCCCTTCTCAAATGCCTTGCATTTCAGTTTTACTGTTATCTAAATAGTCATTAATTAAAGAGCTACACAAATCTTTGTTGAATGCCTACTGTGTCCCAGTGCACCGAGTTGGGGGCATAAAAGGATAAAAACAGCCTGGGGGCACTCACAGTACAGTGAGAGAACTATACACTGAGAGCAGTTGCCAGCTAATCCGGTTGTTTTTCCTGGATACTGTGTTCAAAGTGCAAGGGGAGTGCAGGAGAAGGGACATTTGGGTAGGAGCCCTTTGAAGATGAGCATGACTGTGTCTCCTTTTCTCTGTGTACTGCACTTCTTTGTGGCTTGTGTCTCTAGTTGGCCAGTGAGATCTTGAAGGACAGAGATGGGGGTGACTTTTGGTTTTCCCTTTTTAAGTGTGTCCAAGTTCTGGGGACGTAGTAGGCAACCACCACCCCCACCACCACCATCATCAACAGCAACAACAACAATGTATTGCCTGAAGAAAGATGTCGGCATCAAAGAAGTGAATGCCTAATGGTGGAATTTTAGGCCCAGATTTTTGTGGGGAACTTCCTGATTTGGATTCTATTATACATGCCTGTTTCTAGAGCTTTCCTGGATAGAGACCATCTTAAGCAGGAGAGGATACTCCCTGGTCCCCAGTGTCAACTTGCGCCCCTTGAATTTATGGGGAATGCTGCTGACTCTTTTTTTTTTTTTTATTTTTTTTTTTTAAAGATTTTATTTATTTGTCAGAGAGAGCGAGCGAGAGCGAGCACAGGCAGACAGAGTGGAAGGCAGAGTCAGACGGAGAAGCAGGCTCCCTGCGGAGCAAGGAGCCCGATGTGGGACTCGATCCCAGGACGCTGGGATCATGACCTGAGCCGAAGGCAGCTGCTTAACCAACTGAGCCAACCAGGCATCCCAGCTGCTGACTCTTACTTATAGAGATTCTTGGAACCTGCCACGCTCTTAGAAAGCTGATTTCCAAGAGCCTTAAGTGGTCCTGAGCTGATGCTTAGCCAGGGACTTAATGGCCTGAGGGGACATGCCCTTGCAGCAAGGGGAAGAGGCCCGGGTACATTTCTTGAGAACTTAGGTGTTTCAGGAGGGAGGGAAGCCCCTCCGTGGTGACTGCTCAGGGCTGTGGGTGCTAACTAGAAACTGAGAGTGGAAACAGGAGCTGCTTGTTCTGAGCTGCTTGTTCTGAGTGGGGCTAGGAGAAGCCGTGGGGCTTTGCCTGGGCTCAGGGCTGACTTCCTTGTGCTTTTTTCTCCACACACCCTCACTCTTGTAGTCTTTGGCTTCAGGAGTGCCCGGCAGGTGCAGAACTACACCCGCTGTCAGCATCTTTAATAACAAAAGTATTCCTAACCATTCCTACTAGTGGAGTGTCTCCTGTGTGCAGATCCCTGCTCTGTGCAAACACCTTCCTTCAACTCATAACAGATTTGAAGAGCCGAGAGGTTCAGGATTGCCTGTGCTGTGATGGAGCGCATGCTCTCAGACTGTGTTTTGAAGCACTCTGTGTGTGACTTCCTTTGGTCTTTAAAACAACCCTCATAAATGAGAGTATAACTGGCTCCCTTTTAAATGAAAGAATACTGAGTGACAACCCCCCCCACCCCGAACCTCTGTTAATTATAGTGCTGTCCTGCTCGAATGGGTGGTGGCAAGGGGTGGGAGGAAGGTGAGGTTGAGGGAAGGGCCTCTTCCCGCAACTACTGTGAACTCTGTCTTAGTGGATTGCCTAGCCCTTGAGAGCAGGGATGGGCCGCAGACTCCTTCCTGCTCTGCTAAGATGCCTTACAGGGTGGGGCTGATAAAACCCTCAGCCTCACCCAGAACCGCTGCCTGGTCCACACCTCGGGTGACCAACCATCCTGGTTTGCTTGGGACTGCCCTGGTTTGAGCAGTGAAGACCTGGCATCCAGGGAAGCCCCGTAGTTACACTGGGCAGACTGGGATGGTTGGTCACTGGATGCCTAATTTGATTGGCAGGGACACTGGTGCCAGGGGGACATAGCACACATAAGCCTCAGCCATGGTTATGGTAGGGAAGGATCCTGGGCCTGTTCTCTGACTCACGATCCAGTACCCCATCCTCTCACAGCCTGTAGAAGGGGGGCTCAGGCTCCTGTTCTCTCCCAGTGAGATGTAGTGTGTATAGGCAGCTTCTGTTTTCTCTCTATGCTCCTCAATGCTTCTCATCGTCTGTTGGAAAAGTGGCCCTCATTATTGAGAAGCTTTGGCTGAAAGTTCCTTATGGAGCCCTCGTGCTGGGCTGGGGGTTTATCAGGGTAACTCATGGAGGTGCTTACGGAATACACTTTTCCCAAACAAGAACACAGCCATTCTCGATCAGGGACAGGGGGCCATCGGCAGGTTCTCAGCGTCAGATCTTGGGACTGGGACTGGGATCCCATTCCATACTCAGTGAGAACACTGAACTCTAAGCCAGCGCGGTCTCCAAAGCAGAATGCACAAAGCTGTGTTTGGGAATACAGGAAGAAAATACTAAAACACCGATTTTACTTTTGCCATCCTTTTAAGTGGCAATTTCTGTGTACATTTCATGATGTCTGTGTTCTAAACACAGTCTGGGAACTGAAGGACACGTGTGGACACGTGGGGAGGTGCACGGTGATGGGAGCCGTGCCTCCAGAAGGGCTCTCCCTGCTTCTGAAGAAGAGGTGTTTTAACGCCAATGAGATCTCTTGGTTGGAGGATAGATGCTAGAATTACTTTCAGCAGGGGGAGGTCCGGGTGGAGCGCAGAGCGAGTTTTAGTGTAAACGTGTAGAGCAACCCTTGGTGGATGTTCAGCTGGTGCCGAGGGTCGGTGCTTCTGTGTCTCGTGGATGCTGTGGACTGTACAGATGCTAGCTAGTGTCAGGAGAGTGGCCCTCGCTCTGCGGAGGTAGCTGGTGCAGTCACGTTCTGCACACCCATTTTACCACGTCTCTAGCAGGATGAGTATGTTCCCTGATGAGCCCCAGGAGGCTGTGGCAGATAGACCAGCGGTTCTCAAAGAGGGGTCCCTGGCCCAGCAGCCAGGAGCACCACCTGGGGACTTGGTGGAAATGCACATTCTTTGGCTTCAACCCAGACCCTCAGAATCAGAGAGTCTCGGGTTGGGGCCCAGCCTGCCTTGGTTTAACCAGCCCTCCAGGGGATTCTGATGCCCAGGGCAAATGGAGAACCACTGAGCTTCAGTGGCAGGAGCTCAGAGTTTGAATCTTGGTTTTGCCCTGGCTGCTTCTAGGGCCTTCTGCAAGTTCCTAATGTCCCTGAGCCTTGTTTCCCCATCTGATTAATGAGGGCTATATCCTTTCTCTCCCAACCTCAATACGAGGATTAAAATAGGAGATAATTGATGTAAAGTGCTTACCACCAGGCGGAACATTTAGTGTGAGTTACTGTTTCTCTCATTAATTGGATTATGATGGGGCAGCAGCAAGTTCTGTAAGTGGGGTGGGGGGGAGGGGGACTGTAAAGTCTGACTCCCAGTTCCTTTACTCACTGGCTCTGTGACTTTGGGTAAACCAGTCTCCTCGTCTATAAACTGTGGCCCAGCTCACAGGAGCCCATGAGGTAAGTTGCCTCAAGTCCTTTGTAATTTGTAAGCTACCGATCAAATACGAGATGTTTTTGCATAGTTATTGACTGGGGGGGGGGGGTGTCTTGTACTTTGTCCTCTTGGAACATCCTTTCTCTTCTCCCAATTGATAAAGCCAGGAATCCCACTGTGCTGGACCTCTGGGCTGCGTCGCACAGGGACTTTTTGGCCCAAGGATCTGTTTTTCTCTAGGTCATTTCTTTCCCTTCCACCCTGACCCTCTTAGGTCAGATTCTGTTCTCAACTTGCTTCCCCTTGTGGCCTGATGTTGATCCTTTATTAAAATGTCAACCACAAGTCATGAAAACTGTCTGGTTTCCTAGAGGGGGGAGGCCATCCAGCCTGTCCTTTTGCCATTATGATAATTGCTTGGGCGGCTGTGCCGAGACATCAAAGAAATGGCCTCCTCCCCTTCAGTGTCTCAGTGCTGTTTTTGCTGCGTGAAGAGTCCCAGTGCAGAGATAAGCTTTGCTTGTCATTTCACCAGATTCTTAAACAAGGAAAACGGACAAGCAGCTTTCCTTTCACCATGCTCTCCTACTTTTTCCATGGCGATGTCCAGTGACAACACACCCACCACCAGAGGGGCTCGGGGCTGGCCATCGCAGGCTGCTGGACGGCTCCTGTCTTCCCAGAGAGTACTGAAGGCCCTGGGAGTGGGTCTGCAGCGCAGAGCTAGAGCCCGAGAGCCCGGGGGAGGTGAGCCCTCCACCCTGCTATTTATCACTGGACGCAACAGCTCTCCTCACCCCTTTCCTCCTCCTTCCTGCCTCAGTGAGCCACACAGGGATGAAGTGGAAACTTGTGTCACAGCCACACGTCCTCATTAGGCTGCTGATGAGCAGGGACAGCAGGCAAAATGACTTGGGCTGTGCAGTGGCATCTCTTTACTTTTCTAGCAAGCTGCCAGGATGTCCTTCCCCTGTAGGAGTGAAGGGAGTTGAGGAGAAAGGAAGGGTCAGAGCAGAGAGATTTCTGATACGCTGTTAGTGGTGCAGCCAATTAAAAAGAAATTAAAGCAAAACTCTCTGATGGCTGCTGGAATGCAAAAGTCTTCTCTCTTGGCCCCTTTAAACCCTTGAACAAATTAATTGGATGGATGTTGACTGGATATCAGCTAAAGGCTAAGGTACCAGTTCTTTCTGTGGCAGGCAGAAAGGAATGTGTGTGTGTGTGTGTGTGTGTGTGAGCGCGCACGAGCAAGAGTCTGGGGGAGAAATGAAGGGAAGGACTCGGGATGTGGGGTGGGTTGGGGGCAATTCAGAGATTGAAAACATGCTGCATGTGATTTGAGCATTCTGGGGTATAGGAAACAAAATGTGCTGAAATTTCCTTTTGGTGATAATCAGAGGGCTAGGAGAGAGACCTTCCCTGGTTGGAGGCTACGAAGCATTCTTGCTTCCAAATGTGATTTTGCTCTGAGTCTCCAGTCCCATGTGAGCTGTAAGGGAGACCCATGTGGCTGGGTGTTGTTGGAAGGGCCAGTGGAAGGTGTGGGGTGGCCCTGTCGTGCTAGTAGTTGGCCAGGGTATGGATGGGATTACTTTACCTCTGTGCTGACACACATTTGTCCAGAAGCTTTTTCCACTATGTGCTTGGGTGATCTCAAAGACAGAAGGAGGAGGCTGCCTCCCCTTGTTGGGACCTGGATATTTGGGGTCCTCTGAATTTCTCCCTGACCTTGTGAGGTCCTCAGCCCTGCCTCTCTGCAACTTCTCTTTCCTTTATGCACATTCTCTTTAAGAACTTAGAAAATGGTAGCTGTGGCCCCTTGGCCCAGGATTCCAGAACAGGTACCTTACTGTGGTTAGGGCAGATGAGCAGGAAAGGAGCAGAGCCCCATCATGCTTTTGATTCTGGCTGCCTGGAGCAGCTCTGCTCTGTCGTGGGGACAGTGCTGGCCTCCCTGGGAACAGTTCCCACCACACACTGAGCCATAAAAAATTAAACTGCAGGGCTATCAAATATTTAATCGGTCTGATGAATGAACGCCTGCAGATTCTTATGAATTCTTTGCTTTGATTAAATAAAATTGAAGGATAGGAGTTGTCTTTTGAGCACTTTAGCAAAAGGCAAATCATAACCATTACTTTCTGCCTAGGATCTGGTTCCTGGGAGCAGCTGGAGTCTGATATAAGCCACCTGTATCATGGGTCATCCCTGACTCTCTGTGTTCCAGAATTTTGGACTTAACCCCAGTTGTAGTCAAGAAGGGCAGTCCTAAGACCAGCAGCCCTTTACAGTTTATGGCATTATCCCAACAGATCCCAAATGAAATATTCTCAACCTTGGATAACCCTCTGATCTCCACAAAACAGGAAGAACAATGATCATGAATAATAATTATAATGATACCTTACTTAACAAGATTTTGTGTGAGATATATCAGATTCCTTGTACCTAGCGCCTAGTAGGTTCTAAGAAATCATCACTATCATTATTACCTTATTTCTACCATATTGTGATTGAGTTGTATCTCTCCTTGGATTTGGGAAGGCTTTGGATTTTGGAGGACGTCCCTATGTAAGCTGCTGCCAGCAGTTTCTTGGAGTTATCACATGACCATTTTGTGAACAAACCTACTTGTTCATCTATCTACTAACTTAAGGCTGTTGGCTCATGCTAGGTACAGGAAGTCTAAGTGATCAGGCCCCACCCACCCAGAAAATATGCTTTCATATTTACATGTATGATTGTAAGATTCACTAAGGGAAATCACATGTATAAACTAGGTAAGTGTGTGTGTGTGTCTGTGTCTTAATATGTTCATCATATTAAGAGAAAAAAGGTTAATAAGAGTTGAGATTACAATGGGTAGGGTTCTTAGGGAGAGCTTTCAATGAGTAGTAAAGCCTGTGCTTGGGAAAGCTCGAAGAAGCCTATATAGTAGGCCATGGGGTTTCAGAACCTCAGAGAAGGTTCCAGATATGCAGGATCTCTGGGGCAAGTTTAGGCTTAAAGGATAGAACTGTTCCAATGGAGAGGTCTGTTTCCTTATTTGCCTAGATGCTGTAATATACAGAGAAGTACACATGGCTCTATCTGACTACCTTTGGCTCAACTGGCAGAAGATCTAGTCTGCTATGATTTGTGGGGTAGGAGCAGGATCAATCCTCCTGTGTCAGGCCTGTAGCCTGCCCAGGTCTGGGGGTAGTGAGGGACACATCCTGAGGTCTGAATGCCCTGTGATGTATTGGTTGGTGGCTCAGTCCTGTCTGGGGCAGATGCCAACATCACAGATGACATGCATTGACATCCCGATTGATGAAGTGTGTCCTAAAGGAGGTGCACCAGCTTCTGTCTTGGTTGAAGGCCAAGGTGCCCTACGGGACTATTCTCTTTAACTTATCCAATTAGTTAGTCAATGAGCAAGTATTTCCTGAGATTCGAGGTGTCAGGTATTGAAAAGAAATCTCTAAGCTTGGCTCTGTAGGGGCACAGGGAATTACAGCAGGGACTGCCTCCTCTGCCCAAGGAGCTCCCAGTCCAGTGGAGGGAAGACACACATGAAAGAGAGAGAGACACACATGAAAGGTTGACAACTTTTGCTAGCCTCAGGGATAAGACTGTGGGTGGCAGTTTAGGTGACATCCCAAGATAGCATCTGCTCAGTGACACAAATATTCGGAGTGGGGAGTGACCTCTGGGGAGGGGCAGGGGTAGGGAGCCTGCCTCCTCGGCCAGCTTCTGTGTTTTTCTGCTTCATCAACTTACCTGCATGAGAAGAGATAAATTCTGTTTCTTCAATTCAAACTCCAACAAGGATGGGTATACCTCTGGACATTCTTTTCTATTTCTTAGTCCCCCTCCCCTGCTTACCAAAGTGCTTCGGACACATTGTAAAATATTTGCAAAGAACAGAAGCTTGAAGAGAAGAGAAAAATCACCTATAATCCCATCAGAAACATTATTGCCATTCATGTTTTGCTTTATTTTCTTCCAATAATATTACATTTTTTTTTCTTTATAGTGCTGACATCACAGCTTTTGTGCAATTTAGTGTTCTGCAATTTTCTTTAGCATTGTCATATAATCAGTATTTTCACATGCATTGGGACCCCATAAGCATATATATATTTTTAAAGATTTTATTTATTTATTTGACAGACAGAGATCACAAGCAGGCAGAGAGGCAGACACAGAGAGAGGAGGAAGCAGGCTCCCTGCTGAGCAGAGAGCCCGATGCAGGACGCGATCCCAGGACCCTGAGATCATGACCTGAGCCGAAAGAAGAGGCTTAACCCACTGAGCCACCCAGGTGCCCCCCATAAACATATTTTTAAGTGATCATAACCCGTGATATGGATACTCAACCCTTTTCCTTAGATTTTCCTTTAGTTTCCCCCTTTTTCTATTATAAATAGAATTGCACTGAATAGATTTCTTCAGAATTACATACATTACCCATTTTTTTGTTGTTGTTTATTTAAAAAGACTTGGATACCTCCGGTGTGCAAGACAATGTGCTTTTAGCCCTGCAAATGAAAGGGCTTTTAGGCATAGTGTTGGATATTGAGAATATTATGGGATGACTTAGAAGGAAACCATCTGAAATCGCAAAACACACATTTATGAATTCCATAAGAACATACACGGTTTTGTGATATTGTTTCTATAGACACGACTCCTGGGTTATCCTAGCACGTTGGGCAGTTTAATTGTTCTGGGCCTCAGTTTCCATATCTGTAGTCACTAGATGGGTTCCCAGTTGCTTCTTGACCCCAACAGTCTGTGGTTCTAACTGTGAATGTAGGATGATGCCAGTGTCCCTCTTTCCTGAGGATTCACTAAGGCTTTTTGTGTTTGGGGCCTCCTTGGTCCTGGGGGGCCTGGACACAACCTCTTCCCTTCCCTCTTGGTCATATCACGGGGTCCGCTTGCCCAGCTCTCCTTCCGCACTGTTGTGCACGGCTTGACTGCAAACCAACTCTGCTGAGAATTGGCCGAGACATAACCAAGTTTTATAAAACTGAGCAGAGCAACTGAGGAAGGAAGACTTCACCAAATGCTGACATGGCCAGAGGGCCCCTTTGAAACATGAGCAGGGCAAATGGCAGGGGTCCTGCCCCCGTTAAGCCTGTGATAAACTCCAAGAAAGTATTGTCCTGAAAAGTGTTGAGAGCAGAACATTGCAAAGACTAAAAAGATGCCACAGAAAGAAGGGCCACGGTACATCTGGTACCTGCAGGGCATTCGGAGCGGGCGAGTGTGTGTGGCGGGGCCCAAGGTCCACAGACCCAGATAATGGCATCCACATTTATGAGGTCTTGTTCTCAGCTTATACATAACTTGATTGAGACAAGCCAGCACATTTGCACAGGGACCGAGGACCTACTAATTTATTAAGGATAGCTGTTTCTTGCTGGGGTCAAGCTTTTAGCTTTGTTGGCTCAAAGAACTTAATTTTAACGATTCACACAGAAGGCATCAGGTTCAGAGAATGGGCCACCAGTCAGCACTCTTGAATGACTGGGGCATGTAACTATAGAGGCATGTGACAAGGGGTGTGGTGGACAGGGAGTATCATCTAAGTCATAAATGACCAAGTGCCACCTCTTATCCCTTCCTCATGACGGACATCCTTTATCTTTCAGGATATGCTTTCCAGCGAAGCCAAAATGCAAGTTCAGAATCCTTCTTAATGCAGTGCTCCAAGCAGCCGCTAGTAAGCAAATGGGGTTCATTGCCCTTGGAGTAAAACATTCTTGTCATTTCCCAGGCATAGATGCACTGTATGGGAAAATAAATCAACATCTAGAAGTTTCCTTGGTGGCCTGATAAATTGCCTTTCTGGACTCTAGCGATGTTGGTCCAAGGACCTGGGTACCATCTTGAGTAAAAATCCAGGGAAGGTGGGAAAACACAGATACCCTTTTTATTGCTGGCCACCAGAATGGAGATTGGTTCATGTTGTGATAACGAGTTATGTTGTAGGCACTTCCCCATGGACTTGTCTCTGTGGTTTATCATGTATTCTCCGTAGCAGCACCTGTGGGATGAGCGAGGTTGGTATTATCTCCGTGGAACAGATGATAGAGGCTGAAGGAAGATAAATGACCTGCGCGAGGCAAGTTGCACAGCTAGGGCTTCTTCTGGAAACCAGATGTCCCTGCCTCCGGGCAGGAGTTCCTTTGGTGTCTCTTTTTTACAAACTTAATTTTCTTTAACCTTTTGAGTTTGCACTAATGTGAATTCCTCTAGGGGAGGGTCATGTCTTACTGCTGTATCTTTGACTACGTGTCCTCCCCCCATTTCGAGTATTGTGACTAACGCAGGAAGTGATTGGGAAAATTTGATGGCATATAGGTCGGTGGAAGAAACATTTCTCCACTCCCTCCCTCCCCCTCCCTACTCCCCCCTCACTGTCTGCTCACCCACCCTCCCTCCCTTCTTTCCTTCCTGTAGGAAACATGTCTCTTCCCTTCCATGCTGGCCTCTCCCACTCTGGAGTTGGGGAGTGTGCCCTGGGCTGTAATCACAAGGGCAACTCTGGCTGCAAGGCCGCCCAGGGACAACCACACCTGTGCAGCAGGTAATGGCATTATCATGGCACTGGGGCTTTCTTTCCCATAAGGAGTCTTGTCATTAAGCCCTTATTTGCATTCCTGACAGCAGGAGCCACAATCCTCTAACCAGCTCAAGAATAGGGGTCCTGAATAAGGTGGTCCCAGTGCTGAAGGCCTTCCAGGAGGGTGGCAGTGCCTTCATTGGTGTCCCCAGGCCAGGGCCCAGGGCAAGGCAGAAGAAGAGAGGCCAGAACTAGGAGGAAGTGGGGCTTGGAGGGTGGGAAGTAGATTGGATTTAGGGCTGTAGGGAGAGGCGGGAAGCCAAGCAGCCTAGCTCCCCAGTCCCTCTCTGGACCATCTTTGTTTTCTGATTTATAATGTGTCCCCTTTGGGGTTGGCCTTTTGACATGTGCTAATTATAAGTCGTCCTTTGGTGCATTCGGAGAGTTCTAATAATTAGAATTTCTAATTCCAGTCCTTTGAGCTGCTCCCAGCAGCCTTATCCTGTGAGAGGAATACTTGACACATTTGCTCTCCTGCTCAAAGTCACTGCAGGAGGCCAGCAGCATGCAGCCTGGAGGAAGGATCCAGATTTGCTGAGAGTGGGGATGGAAACTTCTCCCCAACCCAAAGTCCCGGAAGAACTTCTCTCTGTGGTTGGTTCATTTTTAGAGAGGAATATTTTCAAGAGATGTGGGATAGGGCAGGGTGGTCTGAGGAATCATGGTGGGACCCTGGGCCAGACACTTCAGGAATGTCAGTTTCCTTTCCTGTATACCAAAGGGGTCAGATCCGGGATTGCCCAGGCACTTCCAGGTCTGAGATGATCTGAGTCTGTGCTGTGTGGTCATAGAGTGTTCAGAGTTGAAGCCCTGAGATCACATAGTGATCCTAGCAGCTGCCTGCTGCTAGCTACATTGACTGCATTGACAGATAATTTGATAATAAGGTAGTAAATAACTTTAAGGTCAAGCAAAGTAAGTGGCCATGCCCTGGCTTTATTTGCACTCTTCTGCACTGTCTTGTTTAACCTTCTTGGTCCTTGGTTTCTTCATCTGCAAAATGGGAATGCTTCTACTTGGGATATGGTCTTGGTGAAGCTTTGTGTAAAGTGCAAAGCGTCAGGGTCTCCATACTGTTACTCTAGCCTTGCACGGATCCTGTGGAAGGGGCGCGTGCTGTGGTTTCTTCAGCACCTCACCCCACACAGGGCTGCCATCTGAGAGCATCTCTAGGGTCCTGCGGTCATTGGCGCCCAGGACTGGGTGCAGAGAAGATGGGCACTCCAGCTCCAACTCTGACCGAAGACTCACCCGGCCTTGCTGGGCCATTGCCTCGTGGGATGGCTAGAAGAAGACATCGGTCCTGAGAAACCCCTCGGTGTCTGCCCTTCCGTCTCGTCCACTAGTGACAGCGAGCGCGCTGGGTGTGGTAGGATGTGTTACTGGTCCACAGCACGTACACTCAAGTTTTCTTACTCACAGATGGGAGGTGGGTGGAGGGGGGGTGCTCAAGGCCATGCACCTGAAAAGTGGAGGAACCAGACAGGGGCGGGACAGGAACTGAAGCCTCAGCCCCGTGGCTCCGCCACGGCACCCCGATCTCTGTGTTCTTCTCCTGCGGTTGCCTCACTCTGCCATCTGGGGCCTCTCCGTCCCAGCTTGGGCCCCAAAGCTGCCCCTTGCTAGCAGGGGTCTTTAAGCCTGAGGACTTGAGAGGACGTTAGTGCTAGAGGGACCCTTAGCTGTGTTTAGGTCTGTTTTAGTTAGTTGATGCTGGAATGGGGGCTAAGATGGTTGAGAAATTCCCAAAGCCACATAGCTTGGATGACCAGCCCTCCCGACTAGGAACGCAGTGCCCTTTCTCCCACACCTCATTGTTGCCTTTCTTGCCCTGAAATTCATCAGAGTGCTGTGCACTGGTGAAAGTGAAGTCCAGGGTCCCATTTTATTTGCCTGATCTTTGAGAGAGGAAAAAAAAAAAAAAAAGAATTTAAGCCCTCGGGTCTGTGGCCCACTCCCCCTGTATTGTCAGCTTGGGCTGCAGCCACAAATCTCCTGGGGGGCTAGATGACAGACATTTATTGTGCCACGGTTCTGGAGGCTGGACATCTGAGATCCAGATGTCCTCAGGGTTGGTTTCTCTCCCCTTGGCCCTCTTCTCCCTGCGTCTTCATGTCGTCTTCCTCATGGGTGTGTCTGTATTTTCCTCTCCTCTTACAAGGACACCCGTCGGATAGGCTTAGGGCCCACCCTAAAGACCCCATTTTAATTAACCATCTCTTCGAAGACCCTGTCTCCAGACCCTCAAGTACTGGCAGTTAGAACTTCAACATTCGGATTTTGGGGGGACCTCTTCAACCACGAACACTCCCCTTCATGTCATGCTGTGTCTAATTTACACCCTTTGCCGTCTGTCCGGTCTCTGTGGGCATTTGCGTTCCCGACCCTGTCTTCCATCGGGAGCGTTGGTGAATGATCCCACCACAGTCCTCCAATGGTGGCTGCTCCATGGGTTTGCCTTGGACTGAGGGCGGGAGGACCAGGCCTGCTCAGAATACATTCGGGGCCCAAGAGGGAGCAGGCAGTTCTAGGGAATGTACCTGATTAAAATAATCAGGGCCCAAGAGGGAGCAGGCAGTTCTAGGGAATGTACCTGATTAAAATAATCATATCAACTGGCCCTCAAAGAGACTTATTTATAGCCACAGTGACATATTTTTTTAGGATCTAATTTGAATTAGACTCTGGGAATCTTATTTTTAGGCCCAGAGGCGATCCCTGTAGGCAGGTGACCCGGTGTCTGGGGGCTTTGAGTCCATTCTGTCCAATTGGAGGCTCTCAGAGTTGAAGAAATTTGAAAGGTTCCATTAGCCCATCTTTCCACCTGTCACTTGTATCACTGCCCCAGGGTCCCACTGAGGGACCATCCTGCCTCTTTTGAATGCCTCCAGTACCAGGGAGCCCCTTTCTATCCAGGGGGCCCCTCCTCTCCTTGGAAAGTTAGAAGGAATTTTCTCCTTTCTAAACCATCCGTCTCCTGCCTGGTCTATCCTTGGGAATGGACAGAATGTGTCTAACCATTTGGCAGCTATTCAGAGGTCTGGAAGATGGGGCTGATGGTCTTGTTGACCTTTCCTGCTCCAGGATAAGGGCCGCAGTTTATGCTCCAGCAGCCCCTCTCGGGATTTGGTTCTGCCCTGGTTTTTGAGGAATGTGATGTTCAGTTCTGGGGTCCTGTACTTTCCCTCATGGCATCAGCTGTAATCCCAGGTCTAGATGGAACTTGGCCAATTGTAGTCAGCTGGTCTTGTTGAGAAATTTTAGAGAAAAGAGATCACTTCTAAAAAGAAATCACTCAACAGACACCTGTGCTTTGGTTTGGCCAGGAGAAAGATGGAGGCTGAGTATTGATAGAGGGGATCTGCCTGTGAGAGGGGCAGCACTAGCCCCCACCCCCCCTCCGGGAACCTGGGTCAGGCCACGGGATGGGAGGATAAAGCCGAAGTGCCCTGGTGGGTGGTTCTTCTGGGAAATGAGCATTCGGGCAGTTTTGGTTTGCCAGCCTCACCATGCCAGGCCTGAGAATGGTGAGGCCCTTCCTGCCGCATTTGTGGGTTCTCCTGTCGGGGAGAGCTTGAGAGCATCTTATGTAGGGCTGTGTCCCCTGGCTCACAGCGGGCACACCTTCAGTGTCACGCTGATGAGAATGTGTGCATCTAAGACTCAGCTCTGCGGCTGACCTACCCTCTGTGACACTTTGAGCAAACGTCCCCGCTTCCTTCATCTTTAGATTCTATCTGCCTCCTTTCCTGTTTGGAGGAGGAAATGGTGTGACTCTTGAAAAAAAGAAAACACAAACCCCAAAGCTGTCCACAGTGTCACAGGTGAAAGGTTAGGCAGCTGCTTCTGCTTGGACAGATATGTATATCGTAGAGCCCAACACCGACATCAGAACAAAAAGAAGTAAGTTAGTTTTCAGAGGTGGAAAAACCAAGCTTTAGAAGGTGTTTCAGTGGAGCTGTTAGAGTAGGATTGGCCTAATGGTCCAAATACCAATTTTTCTGTTTCCTTTAAAAATTGTGTATTTTCTATTAAAGGCAAGAATACAGTGTGTGTGTGTGTGTGTGTGTACTTATTCTTTGGACAAATGAGGGGCAATCCTTTGAGAACACGGATGCCCACATGCCCACTCCCCACCCCACTTTGCTCCTGCTGGCCCCTTCAGCTCGCCTAGCTGCGCTTACATTACCTAAAGGAACCCAATAGAAGAATCCAAGTTTTGGGACAAACAAATGCCTAGAAATTGCACTTCTCAGGGAGGTCACTTTCAGTGGCTCTCCGAGAGAAACACTTATCCCTCGAAACAAGATGAGAGTTCCCCAGGTTAGACCCTGCAAGATGGTAGATTCTGTGGGCAAGCTTTTAAAATGGTGAAATTACTTGTTCATGATGATCGGGATTATAGTGGAGTGGCTTATTTCTGCTCTTCTGCTTGGCTTGCTGCTAAAAATAAGATTCGGGAATTAGATTTTTCTTTTCTGTCCTCAACACAGAGCAGCCTCAGTGAGCACGGGCGCTGTTGCTGAGGAGAGTTCCCACCCAGAGGACTCACGTGGTGACCAAGCTCCCGCCGCAGCTCTGGGTGCCCAGAAGAAGGGGTGTGGCCTTTGGTTTATGTTTCTAGGGGACGCTTGTCTCCTGACTCACCCTTTCTCCATGTGGACACTCCACATGGTGTCTCCTACCCCATGTCTTCCCTTTGTAGTGTCCGGGGAGGAATTATTTTTTCATTTAAGTTCAAGTAGCCAACAAAGGGGCTCTTTGTATCATTAGTTTTTGATGTAATGTTCAGTGATTACTTAGCTGCATATAACACCCCGTGCTCATCATATCACGTGCCTTCCTTAATGCCCATCCCCACTTAGCCCATCCGCCCACCCCCCCCCTTCCGCCACCCCCAGTTTGTTTCCCAGAGTCAAGAGTCTCTCATGGTTTGTCTGCCTCTCTGATTTCTTCCTTCTTACTTTTCCCTCCCTTCTCCTTTTATCCCCTGCCCTATTCTGTATATTCCACATATGAGTGGAACCATAGGATAATTGTATTTCTCTGATTGACTTATTTCACTTAGCATAATCCCCTCTAGTTCCATGCATGTCGCTGTAAATGGTAGCTCTTCATCCTTTCTGATGGCTGAGTAATACTCCATTGTAGATATGAACCACATCTTCTTTATCCATTCATCTGTTGAAGGACATCTCAGCCCCTTCCGTGGTTTGGCTATTGTGGCCATTGCTGCTATGAATATTGGGGTGCATGTGCCCCTTCTTTTCACTACATCTATGTCTTTGGGGGTAAATACCCAGCAGTGCGATTGCTGAGTTGTAGGGTAGCTCAATTTTTTTTTTTTTTGAGATTTTATTTATTTATTTCACAGAGAGAGATCACAAGCAGGCAGAGAGGCAGGCAGAGAGAGGGGGGGAAGCAGGCTCCCTGCTGAGCAGAGAGCCTGATGTGGGACTCAATCCCAGGACCCTGAGATCATGACCTGAGCCGAAGGCAGTGGCTTTAACCCACTGAGCCACCCAGGCGCCCCAGGTAGCTCAATTTTTAACTTCTTGAGGAACCTCCATGCTGTTTTCCAGAGTGGCTGCACGAGCTTGCATTCCAGAGAAGAACTTTAATGACATAAGTCTGTGGCATAAGTCACCTCCTTGGCGCGCTCAGAGTCCTTGCTGCTGGACCCTCGATGAGGGCAGGGACTGTGTCCATTTTCGTCTTCAGTGTAGCCATGGCATTGTGTGAGCTGTTCATGATTCTCTGTGGAATAAATGAACACGTTTCCATTCCTAAGGTCCTTCCCAGAACGGTCACGGGGGATGGAGAACTCCATTTGCTTCTCTTTCCTAGTTCCCCGAGAAACAGTCCGGTGGAGAAGACGGCTCCTGGGGTTTCTGCCCCAGCCCCCAAATCCTGTACCTCTCCAGAAGGGACTCAGAGCACAGAGCTTGAGACACCAGTAGGCTTCCAACCTTTGCTTCCTTGCTCTCTGTGACTGATGAGAATAAAGAATTTTGGCAGCAGTCTTAGGCCTTCATCTGCTATTAGCTGATTAAAATGAAAAAGAAAAAAGAAAAATTTGCATTCTGGGACAGGCTGTTCTTAATGCAGTTGAAGAAAGACCGAGGAGCTATCAATGACTCTCTGGCTTATGTGGCCCTATTTTTGGCCTCAAACCCATTGTGAATTGCTATCTTTCCCCCCAATCGTCAGCGGGAAAATCCATCAACAAATTAAAATTCCCTTCAAAGTCAGAACAGGTTTGGTTTCTGGGTTTCTAAATGACCTTAATTTTAATCACCAAAGCCATGCAGGGTTGGAAGCCTCAGAGTCTCTAGCTACTTGCTGAGGCAGCAGGTTGCTGGGGTTTTCACAGTCTGGCCAAGCTTCTGGGTTCTTGGGGGATCCCTCTGGGAAGCCTTCCTGATTCCTAAAGGTCTTCCGGCCCTTTCTTTCGTTGGCCTGACCCAAGTGGCTCTCATTCAGCTTTAGGTGGGTTCACACACCCATGGGAAGTTTTCTACCACCTTTCAGTTAACTAGTCCTGGGCCCTCAGGCGCCCCCTCTAGTGGCCGTTATGTGCAGGGGCCCACTGGAAGACAAACCGAGAACCAGGCTCGTCTCAGACTGGTGGTGGCTCGCTGTTACCTTGGATGGCAGGGAGCACTGTCCAGCGCCATGTCCGCTCTCCAGCTCATCTCCAAGTAGACCATCTTGACCAGGAATCCTCTGTCTCCAGTAAACCAAAAGGACTCCCATAGTGTGGGAATTCGGATGGCCTGTGCGTGTTTTTCTCTCAATGCCGTTTTCTGGAGCCACATCCCATGGGATCTGATGTTGATAAACTGGAGGAGAACCAGGCTGCCTCCTTGGGCCTTTGGAGGTACTTGGTGGGGAGAACGTGGGGAGCAGCAGGCAAGGCCCTAAAGCAAAGATAAGCAGGAGAGGCAGCCTGATGAGTGGGAGGAACAGAAGGTGCCGGAGGGCAGGTCCAGGAATTCAGACTGGTTTGGCGTGGGGTGGTTGGGGTGAGGGAGGAGCCTTACCTGCACTGCTGAGGGCTTGGTGCTCTCACTGTAAGCCTCTTTGCTTACATAGAAGACTAAGATCATCATTTTGCCAAGACCGGGGTGGGTTAAGGCTAGGTGTTTGTAATAACAAGTGTGAGAAACATTTATTGGGCACTTACTAAGTGGGAGGAATGGGGTGCTCAGCACAACGGTGAGAGGAAGGGACTATTACTCTGCATTTTGCTGACGAGGAAAGTCAAAATTGCTGAAGTATCGTAACAAGTACCACACACAATGGGGTGGAGGTTGGCAGGGGTTGGGGGTGGGGAGCTTAAACAACAGACATTTATTTTCCAGCCATTCTGGAGACCAGAAGTCCAATATCAGGCAGAGTTGGTTCCTTCTGGGGGGATGTGAGGGCGTTAGCGTGTAGATGACCATCTTCTTCTCCCTGTATCTTTACCTCATCTTCCGTCTGTACCTGTCTGTGACCTCTTCTTGTAAGGACACCAGTCATGTTGGATTGAAGCCCAACCTAAGGCCTCATTTTAACTTAATCACCTCTTTAAAGACCTTACCTCCAAATAGAGTCACATTCTGAGGTTTTAGAGGTTAGGAATGCAACAGGAAGTTTTCTGAAGGCGGGAGGAAATACAGTTCAGCCCTTGACAGGTGCAGAGAGGCTAGGTAATGTGTCTGAGGTTGCACGGCCACAGGATTAGAAGTCGGGGAGTCTGATTCCAGATTCCCCTGGTTCTGAAAAAAGTAACGAAGCCATGCCAAAGCAAGGCAATGCAATGGTGGTCTATTTTAAATGTTTACATGAATTAAACAAAGGAACTCCTTTAAAAAGAAAAAAAAAAAGACAAATACAACATGATCATGCTATGCAGAGGACAATTACTTAATATGCAAGCATATTAAGCATAAACTAATTCTAGTGTGCTGCCAGGGATGAGATCTGGTTACTGGACAAAAGTGTAAAGTTGATGGACAACGGTATCTTTTCCCCATCCTGTGATGTGCATGTAACCTCATCAGGGATCGCTTTGAGGTCACATTCGGGGTCCCCCAGCACAGCTCCTGCCTGCCTTCTTGGGGTAGACGTTCTGAAACTTTGGGACTCCTCAGTCCGTGATCTTGTACTGCCATGCTCTGTTTCCTCCCCCAAGACTTGGCAGCTTGGGTTCTGGATTCTCCAGGAAGCAGCTGTGACCTTGGGAAGGTCCTGTGCCTCAGGCTTACATTCCCCATTTCAATGGAGGTGTTATTATAAACGGGACCTTTATGGGTCGTGGCAGATCCAAATGGCCCGCGACTTTGGGGCTGTGACTGAGAGCTGTGTCACCTGATCCTGTGGCTGACGATTAAGCTAAATGAAGTGTAGTAATGTAGTATCTGGAACCCTCTCGGATTGTCCTCGATGACACCCAGAAGTCCTCGGGTCTTCTGAGTGCCTGGCATTACATCTGCTGAGTGCCACTGCCCACATGTGGTTGAGGACTACTGCATGGCAGAGCCCTGTTCTGTCGTGAGAGAACATGATCAGGAAAGAGGAGGTGATGAAAGTGTGGTTGCTTGATCTGATGTGGAGCCCACCCTGTCCTAGTGACAGCGGAGCCGTGGCCTCTGCATCGTGTGGTTTGTTTTAACAGATGGAGCTATAAGGCCAAGAGCTATGGGAGGTGATGCTGCGTGTCCGAGGGAGGTGGCAGTAGCTTTATAACACGGTGTCCTTCACGGTCCCGCCGAGAGGTCACTCTGAGATCTTGGGACAGGCTCTGTGTTCTTGGCATAGATGTCTGTTTAATTTCTTTTCTCTTCTCTTCCTTTTCCTTTCCTTCCCTTTTTTTGGTCCCTACTCCATCCCTCTTTCCTCCCTTTTTAAGTACTGTCAATGAGAGCTTTCAAATCGAAGGGGATAATTTGCCTCCTGTGGGCATCTCCATTCTGTGTGATGTAATGGCTGTACCCTTGGCTCTGTGAACAGGTGCAGAAGGGATATTTGCTCATGGTTGTTCCTTTCTTGTCCCTCTCTGTCCCCTTACTCTCTTGCCACTGCCAGATTCAACCTGTCTCATGCATTACATTTTCTATGACTATTGAAGCCCTCAGTGATTGATTGGAAAATGTAGTGAGTCCTTTCTTGGAAGTTATCACAACTTAGCATGTATGTGATGTATATAACATGTGTGTGTGTGTGTGTGTGTGTGTGTTTCATTTGCCTGTGTGTCTCACTGGAGAATAAGCTCTTTGAGGACTGGGATCCAGTCTAGGGCTTTGCAGAGCGTGTGCCTTACAGAAGGTCTCGATGCTTGTTTGTTGAATGAGTGAGGGAGGTTAGTGGTTGGATGAGTCTTGCTTAGGAGCTGAAGAAACAAGTTCAGGTAGCTAGGTGTTTTTCCCAGGTATCTCTGCCAGCCATCAGCTGGCACAGACCTGGGGTCTGTCATTGCACTCTGTTCCAGGGGACCACAGCCATACCCATCACTGTCCTGCCCGTGGGGACCCTTCTTTCTAGTTGGAGAGGCCAGGGGAAGGTGGGGTAGGGCCAGGCAAGGAGCTGTACTGGGCAGTATGTCGGGTGAGGCACAGGCAGCCAGGCTTCCGAGGGGCGGGGAGCTCTGAGCTGGGGACGGGTGGGTCACCTTGAGCCACACAGCTGCTCTTTGCCCCCACCTTCAGCAGCTGTGGTGCGCTCCTAATGTTCCTGCCAAGGGTGTGTCTTTGCTGGACTTCCCATCTCCTGCCAGCTGAGCCCCTGCCGGGAGCACTTCTGGGGGTGGTTCCATTCCCTGCCAGGCTACATTTAGGGCCATATCCCAGGGGCATCTCCCTAGGCTGGGCCAGAGTGTGGACTTGCCAGCCCCAATGCCACAATGTGGGCAGCGTTCCCTGTCGTTCGGGGGTGGCTGAGGGATGGAATTGGGAATCTGGGTAGTCTGGCTCACTCTCAATGTACGATATGAGGGGAGAGATTGTTCTCGGGAAGGGCCCATCCCTGAACAGTCTTCGTTTGTTTTTCATTGGAGGAAGGTGCCAACACTCATTAGACGCCTGCTGTTTGCCCGGTGCTCACCAGATGCTTTGTATGTGGCGTCTTATATAATCTTCCCTACCGCCTTTTGAAGTTAGTGCCGTTACTATGCCCGTCTTACAGATGAGAAAGCTGAAGTTCAGTGTGTTTAAGTGGCTCTCCTGAGGTGGGCACAGCCAGTGAGTAACAGAGTCCAGATTCAAATTCAGGCTCCCCCAACTCCAAACCCCAAGCATTTCTATGCAAGATGAATTCTAAGGCCCGAGAAGAGCCAGGCGGCTCCAGAGACAGGAGGGCTTCCATAGAATGGAAGGCCCAGCCAGGATGCCTTTCTTTCCTGCAGACTGCCTGGTGTCCCTGCATCAGGGGCCACCAGCTTTGCCCTTAGCTGAATCTCTAGCCCAAGGGCTCTTCCTGGAACCTGGAAGGCCGAGTAAGCACTTTGTTCTCAGTGCTCTCGGAAGCCAGCAGTAGGCAAGGAGCCCTGCTTCTGCCGAGGTCTCCCTGCTACTTCCAGCCTCCTCAGAGACTAGGACTGGGCCACAGGTGGGAGCCCTGGAGGACCCAGGCCTGTTCCAAGAGAGGACCCTCTGAATTACCGGTGTGTGCTTGGGTGTATTTAAGACTCTCCTCTGTTTTTGGTTTAGAACCCGAGCCAAGGAGGTGATGAAAGTGTGGTTGCTTGATCTGATGTGGAGCCCACCCTATCCTAGTGACAGCGGAGCCGTGACCTCTGCATCGTGTGGTTTGCTCCCTTTGCTCCCCACCCTGTAGATCTACACACAACCCCAGTCCTGTGTAGACGACCCGTGGTTGGCTGCCGCAGCCCTTGGAGCTCATGGAGGGAAGCAATGACTTTGATGGAAGGAGATAAGCAATAATTTAGAAACGTTCCGTCTCAGCTCCGTGATGCAATTTCCTCTCGTGGCAGATTTATCTGCTCAATTCTGTGCAACTCAGACCAATATTAGAATGGCTTCACCTCCTGTCTGTGGGCACATCGGGCTGAGCTGGCTGTCAGGGACCCGGGTACCCTGAAGAGACTTTGCCTTAGAAGGCAGGGAGCCAGGCTCTGGATTTGGCCCTGCCTGTCTTCGGTTGGGTGGCTCTGTCCCACTCACTTAACCTCTCTGACCTCGGAGGTCTCCTGTCTCAAATGGAAGTTCAGTAGGGATACCTGAGTTGCCTTAAGGCAAGGGACTGTGCCAGACGTGGGATTTTTAGATGCAAAGCTTCGGCTTACTTAGCATGTCTCAGATTTGTTGCTTCCCCATTAGCAAGAGGCCCTAATGCCCCCCCCCCTTTTTTTTTTAATGTTTTTGTGTTTGTTGTTTTTTTGGAATTAAGAGCCACTGAGGTTTAAAATGGAATTAAGAGACCATCTTCCTCAGTGTGTCCTTCAAGGATCATCTCTCCACCTTCCTCTCTCTGCACTAGAAACATCAAGAAGAGGGCGGGGAGCATAGCCTGGTAGGCATGGAATCATTTATTTATAGAGATCTTCCCCCCCTCTCCTCCAAAGGCTTACAGATGGAGGGGCTGACCTGAAACTCCTAGAACCTATGAGAGAGAAACAAGGCTCCTTGGCCCAGTAGCCCAGACAATGAAACTCCGGCACTCAGAGAGGTCAGGTAGTTCTCAGAAAGTCACACAGCAATTTGAAGGCAATAGAACTCAGAGGTGTTGACTCCAATCCAGTATGCCTTGAATTTTGGTATGCCCAGGAATCTCCTGGGAATCTTGTGAAAATGCAGATCAGAAGGTCTGGGGTGGGGCCCGAGATTCAGGAAGTTCTGACAAGGGCCCGGGTGATGCTGTTGCGGCTGTTCTGAGGCTCTTGCTTGGAGTGAAGTGAGGAGGCCGGGGTCTTCGCAGCCTGGTCAGGTGGGAGCGAGCCCTCTGTCCTCTTCTGCTTCCTCACTGAGTGGTGTGCCCCTAGCTTTTTCTTGAGTTTTCTTCCTCTCATGCTGTGAAGGCCTGGGCTGCTGTCCCAGTGCTTCCCTGGCGCATTTCCTCTGGACTCCTCTTGCTCTGTGTTTGAGGTGAACATCCCATCTTAGCTGGTGTCCGAGAGGCCCCGGCACACAAGCCTACCTGCTGTAGGCTCCCTGTCCCTGTTCCGCGGAGATTTGAATGACTGGACCAGCTCCCTCCAGAGCTGTAGGCCCCTGTGAGTGCTAACCTGGTTTGTATTTTAGAGTGTGTTCTATCTGTCACTGTGCTGGCAGAGCGGGGTCCCCTGCTCACCGGGGCCGTGCGACAGAGAGCTTCCTCAGGCCTTCTTGAACAGCGCCCTCCTTACTCCCATCGCTCCCCAAGTCAGGCTGTCTCCCTCGGGGCTTGGTCCTCCGTGCTCCCAGTGGAGAGGTGATCCACCCCCTTTGGTAGATGTGGCGGAAACACAGGCCCAGGGCACGTGACAGGTCAGGTCCGGAAGGGCAGTGTGATGGGCCTGAGAAGCAGGGCCCATAAGCCCTTCACCTTCCCACTGGGGACAAGGCATGGAAAAGGGACCTTCTCCCAGGCCAGGCAGGGTTGGGGGACTGTCACTGAGCCACTGTTTTGCAAGATGCTAGTCTGAAGGGACTCTAAGTAGGGGCCGTGACCCATGCCACTCTCTGGTAGGATGGTTTTTCTTTCCAGTTCAGCTGGAAAATCCTTGTGCTAGAGATAGGCCGCCAGGTTTAGGCCAGTGGTTCCTGCCATGCCCTCCCCACCCTGGGGAGACCTCTAACTCTGGTCCCAAACCAGTCTTACCAAGTGACTGGGTTTGGGTTTTGGCCCAACTTCTCCCACCTGTGGCCGAAGCATTCATAAGCAACACTGCCACGAGGCCAGGGAGAGGCAGGCTGGGTCCCAGGCTGGGCCGGGCTGGACAGGGCCTCTCCGGGGGCGGGGAGGGTGGCTTCCAAACCCAGGGTGACGTGGTCAGTGGCCGGCACTTCTTAACCAAGCTCCACTTCTGGCCTGGGGATGTGGAACTTCATGTCTTCTTTCACTGATTAAGTGTGAGGGCCAGCTGAGTTCAAGGCCAGGGGCAGGCTGCCCAAGGGCACGGAGTGGGAGGGCAGTGAACAGGACACAGTCCCTTTCTCAGGGACCATAGGCCTCTTCCTGGGCAGGCATGCTGTGTCTGTCTGTAAAAGTAAGAGCTGAAAGCATCAGGGAGTGTGTGTGTGTTTAGGTATCAGTGTGTGCTTGTGTCTGTCTGCCTGTGTTCATGGACATGAGTGTTCATTTGCGTGTGTGTTTGATGTCAGTGTCAGTGTGTATCCATGTTTCCATGTGTTGGTATATGATTGTCTCATCCTGATCGTTGCTGTGTGATCTGGAGAAAGTCACTTGGGCTCTCTGGGCCTTGCTTCCCTACCTGTGAAATGAAGACCCTGGATCATCTCCTTATCTTCCTAGAACCATTCAATCACACAACTGAATGAATCATTCCACAAACGGCAGTCTGAGCCATTTGGCCTGCAAAGCCTAAATTATTTACTGTTTGGCTTGTTAGAGAAAAAGCTTGCTACCCCTCTTCTAAGTGCTTTTATAAATATGGACATATTTAATCCTCCTAACAGCTCTATTAAGAAGGTGTTGTTATCATGGCCCCTTGATGGATGAGGATACTCAAGCCCAGAGGCATCAGATACCACGCCTAAGGCTACGCAGTTAGGAAGTCGGCAACGGGATGTGAACCTCCACAGTGGGGCCCAGAAGGCTGGAGCCCTGGCCACTGTGCTGTGTTGGGAGAGGACCCTGGGGAGGGACGATGGGCTGAGAAGATTTTGGTGCTGGTCTTCAGAGTGCTACCTTGACCTTGCCAGGCTCTTGTCCGGAGTAGTGACACGTCAAAGCTCTGCTTTGGAAATTGCCATAAAGTGGATGTCCAGAGACCACCCTGCCTTTGGGGATCCTCAGTATCCAAACTGTACCTCGGAAGCTCTAGATTGTTCTTGGACGTTGCACCTGCCTGTCATTAGCTGGGCACTGCTCACAAGAGCTTCTCTGCGAAGACTTCCTCATTTAGATCATGGGTCAGTGGGCGCCTGGGTGGCTCAGTGGGTTAAAGCCTCTGCCTTCGGCTCAGGTCATGATTCTGGGGTCCTGGGATCGAGCCCCACATCGGGCTCTCTGCTCAGCGGGGAGCCTGCTTCTCCCTCTCTCTATGTCTGCTTCTCTGCCTACTTGTGATCTCTGTCTGTCAAAGAAATAAAATCTTTAAAAAAAAAAAAAAAGATCATCGGTCAGTGTTTGTACAGTTGCCACGTGCTGTGGTCTGTGTCCTAGCTGTCTGCTGCAGGTCGTAAATGCTTGGAAGGCCTGCGTTGTGTTTTTCACAGTGGTGTGTTGTTCGGGGCAGAATGGTGTCTCATCAGGCTAGTGGATTCTGGGGCCACAGGGGTATCAGAAGGGAGCTGTTCGGATGCCTGCTCCTTGCGAGGCTCTGCCTAGACCCGAGAGTCCCATGCAGGGAGGGTCCGTGCTGGAGCAGGGGCTGTGGGTGCCCTGCCCCGTCCTTTAGCCCCCTCCACTCCTCTCCTGTGCCGCTGCCCCAGCTCGGTGCCCGACCCATGGCTCGTAGCCGAGGTGAGCCTGGACAAAGTCAGCGCCCGCAGGCCCGGGCCCAGCCGTGGAGCACAGCATCTGGCTCCTCAGTGGCGTACCTCTGAGGCACGTTCTACACCAGGACTGCCCACGGAAGCTTCAGGGTTGGGGGAAATGCTCTACATCAGTGCTGTCTGATGTGGTAGCCGCTGGTGACACGTGGCTGCTGAGCTCTTGAAGTGTGGCAAGACGGAGGAACTCAGTCTTGAATTTTCAGTCATTCAATGTCAGTAGCCAGATGTGGCTGGTGCTGGTTGCGTAGAGCAGGACAGCTATGCCCTGTGTCCCAGAGGTCCCCAGGGGGACTGAGTCTGGCTCAGTTGTCTTCTGCAGTGTCCTCACTGTTAACAAACCCTGCATTGATTTCTGCACCTTCCCCACTCCCCCCCTGATTCTTCCCCAGAGTTGCCATCCAAATAACCTGTTCATTCAGCCATATGAAATTACCCTTTTTTTTGGTTAAAAAAAAAAATGGTTGAATGTTAGTACTTTCATATGATTCAGTTTGCACTGAAATCCCCACCTTGGGTCTGCATCTAGGGGAAGCCCCACCTCATGGGGGTGCCGAGGTTTGTGTGGGTTTGTGTGTGCAAGCTAAGGGAGGGTGGTTCAAATCATTCCCTGCCCAGGCGGGATCTTAATTCCAACTCTGTGTCAAGGCTGTGTGACCTCAAGCAAGCCACTAAGCCTATCTGCCTCATTTCTTGGTGCGGATAATCCTGCCTGCTCCCCTAGCCCGCTGCCTGCCCTCCCTGCCATGCACGCTGCTTGGAAAGAGGCAGGGAACTCATAGACAGGACTAGTCATTAGAAGTGAGTGCAGTGAGACTGTAAGGTGCCATTCCCAGGTGCAGTGCCCCGGCTGCACCCTGTTCCTGGCTGGAGGGAAGCTTGCTCATGGCCGATGGAATCAGGATGGCATGCGTCTCTGATGCTAGGATGGGCATTCCTGGCTGCCCAGGATGCCCGTGCCCTGAAGCCACCTTTGCCTACTCCCGCCCTTCTGGCAGGGTGTGCTTAGCCGCTCACTAAGGGGATGCTGGGGGCGCTTACCCTGGTGGCCATCGGATCAGATCAAGAGCATGATTTAGCGGATGGCTGCAGAGGTCCTCACATGTGTTTCCCTTGACTGCCGAAAAGCAGGAAACAGTTTGGGTGGTGATTGTGAGGTTCTTCCTTTTTTGATTGTTTCCCGGAATGGAACTAGACAGGCTGGGGGCACTGCATATGCAGGCCATGTGGATTCTCCTCGTTCCCTCCAACTTCTCGAACCTCCCTCAGCTCAGGCTTGCCTTGCCAGAAGCTCAGCGCCTCCCAGCCTGTTCATGCTGGAGGGAGGCTGAGCCATGAGGGACTTTTCAGGAAACCAGGGCTCATGCCAGCAAGTGCAGTAGGAGTGTATATGGGGAACTGAAAGAGGTCCTGGAGGGGCTCAAAAGTACGGAGAGGTGACCCCCAGAACTGCAGTAGTAGAAGCTGCTAGCATCCCTAAGGCTGGGGGTGTGGTGGCCAGGGAGAGCTGGTTTCCTGGAGCTCAGAGTCCACAGCATCTCGGGATGCTGGAACTTTGGAAGGTGCTGGATGGGGCAGGACCACAGAGGAAGTGACTCTAGGGACAGCAGGAAACCCAGGGATTGTAGAGGCACTGTGGAGACACCACCCAAGGCAGAGAGAGAGGGAGAAGTGTCCTGGTTTCTCTCCTCCTCTGTGCGAGAAGAAAAATGGTCTTTTGCCTGTATTCTTCTTGGCCAAATCTCCCAGAAATCAGAGGGCAAGGGGATGGAGGTGGGACAGTGTTGGAGGAAGTGTGGTTTGTAGAGGGGGACTCAGGACTGGGTCTGAGGGTGAATGACCAGCATGGGGGCTTCAGAGAGCCTTTAGAGGAGATGTCCTCATCCCAGAGCCTGCAAAGGAGCTTTGGGGAGCCCAAGCTCCTCTGGAGAATGTAGGCACTCTTTTGTCTCCATGTACGTACATGCATTTTCTAGAAAGAGCTGGTATCTTTCTTCAGATTCTCAAGTCACCCAGTGCTCACCAAAAGACACAGCACAATCGATAGATGCACCCCCCACCCTGGCACTGGTCTTACTCCTGGGAAGTCTGTGGGTACAAAGAACACATTTGTCCTCTTGGTTTAGGGTCTTTTGTGTGAACTGGCTATTGTCCTTCAATTGTCCTGGTTATGTGAGTACGTTAGGAAAGTCCTCTGGCTGCTCTCTGCCTCTCCAGAGCTAGCTGTGTGTCTCCTCTAGCTGGCCAGCCTTCCTGATCTCAGGCTCACAGAAATGCTCCATCCAGCATGCCCCTGAAGCTGTGGCAGCCACACCACCAATCTGGATCTTGGTCTAGGTGCACCACACAGTGGGGGACACAGGCAGAGCTGGCCTGGGGAACAAAACCCAGGTCTCCTTCACTCCATCTCCCTTGTTCAATAAACATGAACCTTGCACCTACCAGGTGCCAGGCGTCTTGCCAGGTACTGGGGAGACCGTGCCGATCAAGATGGATGATGACCCTGCTATCACAGAAGCAGAGGTAGAGTTAGAAAACAAGCAAGAGAACAAAGACACAAACAAAATAATTTCTGACCATGATAAGTGCCAAGAAGATAACAGAACAGGGAAATGGGATAAAGAAGTGAGGGTTGAGGATGGGAGCTACTTTTGATGGGAAAGACCTCTCCTAAGTGGACATGTGAGGGAGGAGGAGTCTGCTTTCCAAAGGAAAAAACATGGCGGATGGGGGCAAGAGCCAGTCAAAGGCCCTGGGGAGGGAATGAGGACCCCAAAACAAAAAATAGGCCCATATGACTTAAGACAAATGAGAGCTCCTGCCCTGACAGTTTTTGACTCTTCTGACTGACCCTGCCATGCCCCATGCAGACTCTTCTTGCTTTTGTGGGTGAAATGGGTGGCCAAGTGCCCCTTCCTTTACCATGCTGTGTTCTCAGCCAGGTGTGTGGCAGGTGGCTGGAAGCTGGCTTTCTGCTCCCCGGAGCAGTGGCTGGATGTTTTGGTGCCTCTGAGATGCCAGGAGGAAGGCAGATTGTTTCTGTTCAGTCCATCAGTCACACAAAAGCCCAGAGAGCAAAGAGCACAGGCTTAATTTATTTTGTTTATTTTGCAGAGGAAATAGCACTTCCTTGGAGTGAAAGCTCTGAAGACTAAAAGCTGAATGGAGAGGGGGAGTTTGGATTAAATGAATGGGCTGACCAGCTCTGACCCACTTTCCATCCAGCACAGCAGTGATGGGAGAGGAAATTACATTCCGCTTTCTCTGTGACCAGGGGCTGGTCACTTCTCCAGCCTGTCCTTTCACAGGGGACAGGACTGGTGGGCAAGTGGTGCTAGATGGAAATGTTTTTGAAGGTAGCTCTTGAGGGGGGTGGAGGGTCGCAATGGACAGCTCTTCTTGTGCCCTTCCTGAGTTCATCTTGGACCCGTCAAGCCTGCTTGATGGTACTCTATCCCCTTAGTAGTGAGGGCAGGTGTAGATTTAGGTGAAGGTCATTTTCTGGTCAATTTTCTGAACTGCAAGGGAGAAATCACTGCTCCTCTGGACTGCAAAGGAGTGATCAAAAGGGGAAATTCTCAGGAGGTCTAGGGCAGGCTGGGCAGGGAGGGCGGGGGACATTCCAATGCATCACTGTGACCGCTAGTGATTACAGTGTGTAAGACTGTCCATGGAGGGCTTACTTCAAGGCGTCCTGGGTTTCATCTCATTAACTGGTGGCCCCAGCAGGTTAATAATCTGGTTTAAACGACTCAGTTTCCTTGTCTCTAAAATGGAAGTTCCACCTCTCAGGGTTGGTGTGGGGTTCCAAAGGGATGTAGGATTTGAAAGTGCTGCCAGGGACATAGTATGTACTTAGTAAATATAGCTTGCTTAATTGAAAGAATGCATAAATAAGTGAGAAACCAAAGTTGGTATATTATCTGGAACTTTATGTCTATGAGCATTGAAATGGCAGTGGCAAGAAGGAAGTTAAAGTGCACTATTGCAAGGTATCCATGAAGATCCATCATTCCAAGGGCTTGGCCAGCTCTATCAAATGTCCTCACTACAGGGAGGACATGCTCTGGACTTAATGCTAATTGTTCTGCTCCCATAGCATGGATGACTGTGAATCACAATGCTGGGTGCTTGGGTTTCTTTGTGGATTTCTTGCTCCTCAAGATTCTTTAGACAGCAGTTCATATGAGAATCTTACAAGGGACTAGAGCCCTAGAGTGAGGGAAGGGTCTGACCATGGCATTTTAAGGGTGCTTCCCTAATGAAATAATTACATCAGTAGTTGCCAAATGAAGAAGAAAAAGAGAAGGCATCAGAAGGAGAGCACATGTTCATATGCAGTGATCACTGACAAACTCTGATTTTAACAGGCCCTTATGAAGAGTGATCAAGAGTCATCTGACTTAGGGTCAAAGGCTGAAACACAGAACTAAAGCTGGTAAAAAGAGCTAAAGATAGCTCTAGACCCTTGTAAAATAATAGCCCCAGAGTTAGAAGGTGAACAAGAGGGGATAGTATCACTACTCTGGAAAGGTGACACTCTTAGCAGACAGAGAAACAAAATAGAAAAGTGAGTGTTTTCTGTTTTTTTTCTCTGCCTTCTCCACCTAGAATGAACCCTTTTTGGAATGAAGAAGACAACAAGTCTCTTGCAAGGGGCTAGAGAGTCATTTAAAAATGTGTTTCTAGGATCAAGTGGGTCCCATGGCAGGGTCTTGCCATACACTTCTTATAGGACGGATATGATTGCAGAGTTTTGTAGGGGAGTCTTTTGACTGATTATTCTTTTCATTATGGATTGTATTTTCCTGCTTCTTTTGCATGCCCGGTAATTTTTGATTAGATGCCAGACAGTAAATTTTACCCTGTTGGGTGCTGGATATTTTAGTACTCCTATAAATATTCTTCAGCTTTGTTCTGGGACACAGCTAAATCTCATGGAAATGGTTTGATCCTTTTGGGTCTTGGTTTTAAAACTTTATTAGATGGGACCAGAGCTGCCTTAATGTAGGGCTGATTTTTTCCCCACCACAGAGGCAATGCCATTCTGAGTACCTAGATGAGTTTTCTAGGGCTGCCATAACAAGACACCACAGGCTGAGTGGCTTACCAGCAGAAACTGATTTTCTCCCAGTTCTGGGGGCTCGAAGTCTGAAGTCAAGGTTTCTGTAGGGTTTTTTTCTTCTGAGACTTCTCTATTTGGCTTGCAGATGGCCGTGTTCCCTTTATGTTCTCACATGATCATCTCACTGTCTGTGTGGTCTGTATCCTAATTTCTTCAGATTATTAAGAAGTACACTAGTCATACTGGATTAGGGCCCTACCCAAGGACTCCATTTTGGTTTAATTACCTCATTAAAGATCCTGTCTCCAAACACTGTCACATTCAGAGGCACTGGGGATTAGTGCTTAACCACAGGAATGTGAGGGACACAGTTTGGTCTGTAACCTGGTGCCTCATGAATTTTGAGGTGTTCTGTTGTGGCTGGTTGGACATGACCTATTTCTAACGATGTGTGAACTCCATGCTGTTCTGTGTGGCCCTTCAAGATGTTTCTTTCCTCCACCTTGGGCAGTTTCCTCACAGAACTGTGCTGATCAATACCTAGACTCAAGGAGTCCCCTCTGCTGATCTTTATAGAGAACTCTCTTGGCAGCTTTCTCCTCTCTGAGGCCTTGCCCTGTGAATTCTAGCCACTTCAGCCTCCCTGGAATCCCAGCTCATCTCCTCAGCTCAGCAAGAGCTCTGGGCTCTGCCTGGGTCCTCCTTCTCTGTGCCATATCCCCCAGACACCCTCCAGGTGGCTGGCTGGGACAATCATGGGCTCCTCCTGTTTGTCTCTCAGGGATCACTGCCCTGCTCTGCCTGAGCTCCAGTGTCTGCAAACCCTATTTCCAATGCTTCTGATTTTTTAGTTGTTTTGAGGAGGGGGTGGTTAAGTCTCATCCCTTCTACTTCCTTTGGAGAATCTTTGAATAGTGGAGAATGCCTGGAATGTTCTGGAACTTCTTGTTTCACTAGTATTTCTCAGTGCGTGTTAGGCGAAGGATTCTGGAATCTCCGTCTAATGATACTGTGGCTTATCCTTAGGAATAATATTTTTTATTTATTTTTATTTTTCCTTGGGAAAAATTTTTGATCGGATTATTAAGCTGAGTGCTTGTGATCTCTTAGAGGTGCCAGTAGTGGTCGCTTTGGACTCCATTCAGATAGGTCAGGCTGGAACGACCAGCTGTGAAAGAACTGATGTCAACCTACAGGGCTTCCTTTACCATGACTTACCCTTAATTCATGTCAGTGAGGCTTTGCTACATGCCAGGATTTCCTTCTGTACTTAGAGCAACTTTTCTCAGGCGGGTGCAGTCAGCCCTGTTTTCCAGAAGGGGAAACTGCTGAGGGCTAAAGGAAATTTCCCAAATCTAGAGTTTGAAAGCAGTTCTGTTGGCCCTTAAATGAGATGCTATGTTATCCAGTATCTTCATCAGCATTTAGATTAGGGAGGACTCAAGAGTTGGGACTTCAGCTCAATCAACAAAACAAAAACAACAGATTAGGTGCAAGACCAAGGATGCTTTCTGGTCCCTGCCTTGAGATAAGAAAAGATCTCCACAAGCAGATGGAGGCTAAAACTTATTCCTGAGAAAGGCCTCATTTTAAGAAGGGAACTTAGAGATTATTCAGTCCTCACATTCCATCTGGTGTTAGTGGTGGCCAGTGGCCAGTAGCTTTTGTGCTGGTGTCACATTCATGGGCAGACAGGAAGCAGGACTTTCTTTTAACTACCCTAGTCTCCATTCTGTGAAGGGTTTTCCTTGTGCATTTCTAAAGTGTACACCCTGGTTTGTTGGATGGACGGATGAATACCACCTCGGATGGGTACAACTTTGTTGATTGTAAATGAATCATCCCATTGTCTCTCCATCACCATCAAAATGCCTTTCATACTCCAATTAAATGAACCCACTTACTGCATTGTCTAATGAACTTTTCCAAAAGTTAACCCCTCTACCTCCACCTAGAGAAGAGCTCTGGTCAGAGGTCAATGCGCTTTTGCTCCCTTGGCTGTCCCCCCCGTTGTCTTTTTCCCTTGTGGCTCTTTCCATGTGATCGTCAGTGGGTAGTGGAGAAGGGACAGTCTTGTTGAATTTTGTTAAAAGACCACTTTGCAGTCTTGGAATGCCAGCTCGTATCCAGAGCAGTGACCAAATATTGGATCGATGCTTTTATTTCCACTGCTATTAGCAAAGCTTTGGTGGGAAGGAGACACCGGTGGGACGTTTAGTCGGACCCACAGATGTTCCACAGAAAATTCTTGTTAGGCCTGGTTTCCTCTTCACAACAAAGGAGTTGTGAATTTCAAAAGCATTTTGTGAACATCCACAAACTTTTGTTTATTGCGGGTTTGTAATTGAGCTATATGCACAGGGAGGAAAAAGAAATGGGGCACGTTGGTCTCTGAAAATATCAGTGCCCCACATGGTAATGGCTCTAAGCCTTGCCCACAAGCAGGAGGGACAGTCACTAGTGTATGTGGTCCACATGCTGCAGAGAGTGTCCACACCTGGGCAGGTGGACACCTGGCCTCTATTTGACTCCATCCAGACTTCTAACCCAGTTCCCGTGGCATCTCTTTGGGAAGCCACCCTTGTCGCCCAGATTGGAAGTGAGCTGCTTCCTCTGAGCCCCAGCTGCCCTTCTCCTATCTCTCTGCTGTTAGGGCTTTGGTCGTTTTCTGCCTGGGAGTTGAGATACTTAAGTTCTTTTTCCTTAACTGGACTGTACGGTCCTTGGAGGACAGTATCTAGGTCTGAGCCATCTTTGTGATCCCTTCAGTGTTTGCCACAGAGCATATGTGACCTCTTGTTGGTGTTTCCTTTTTCTCTGCTTAATGTCCTGTAGCCAGTGTATTGCATGTGGTGAAAATAAAAGAAGGGTCTTACCCTGTTTACTTTGAGGGTTCCTCTGGGTCAGGCTGCCCTTGTATTTCAGGGGCCCAGGGCTGGTGGGAAGTGGCTTCATTTGGGATTTGGGGCTAAGCCATTAAGAGTTTGGGTCTGTTACATTCATTAGCTGGCTTCTTGTAGTGGGTCTCCTGCAGCCCCTTATCTCTCCTTGAACTCAGGACAGTGGGACCGTTAAGGTGGTTGTAAGGCAGGCAGGCCGTCACTGGTGAAACTCTGAAATGTGTAAGGTTTTTATTACTAGTAGTACATCCTCTTACTAACAGGACATCTTAAAGTAGAAAAAGAGGCTTTTATAAATTTACGTGTTTATCATAGAAAACGTGGGAAATAACAAAAAATTATAAAGATCAAGCAATTTCTTCTGTAACTCTACAATACAGCAGTTGTATTTTATTATTACAATGAAATGTTATTCTGAAAATGTAATTAGGTCATAAGATATATAAAACTTTAAAAAAATACTGCTTTTTAAGAATAAAAGTAACATTTACGGTATTCAAATATCTCATAAAGATATGAAGTGAAAAATATAAGCTTTCTGCTCACCCATCTGCCGTAATCTTGAAACCTTGCTCCAAAGGTGCCAACTCTTCAAAGATTCTTTGTATCTTCTCGGGCGGTGGTGGTAGGGAGGAGGTCACCTGTGGTTTCATACATGTGACTAGTTAGGTTTATAGGCCAGAAACAGGTAAGGATCATCTCCTCCTGCTGCTAGTGACCTTTCAAAAATATTTTAAATGGCACTGCCTCAGGCCATCATGAAGCTGTCCCATCTCTGTTCTCTGTTGGGCATTTAGTTTCTTTCCAGTTTATCTGTTATTAGAAGTAATACTTTAAAAACATTTTTACATAGAATTTTGCTCTCCTCTGCTTTTTTTCCCCCCCTTTCCAGGATAGAATTCCAGAAATGAAATTCTCATAGCAAAAGTCAGAAACTTTTCTGTCTGTTGGCAGATACTGTCCAATTATGATACATTTCTTCTATAGAAATAGAATCCTTTCTCTTGCCTATACATTCTTTTTGATGTCTTGAAGATTAAGAAAGTAATACAAGATGACCTGCTCTTTATAAAAAGTTCAAACCATGTGCAAGTTCATGCAGTGATTAGTAAGAGGGGCGCCCCCCTCCTCCTTCCCCACTCTCAGCTCAGAAATAAGCCCCAGTGGAGCCAAACGAAGTTCGGACAGACTTGAATGAGAGCTTGGGTGTGGCTGTGTGACGCAGGGTTGGTTACCCAGTCGCTGGGCCTTGGTTTCTTCATCTGTAAGCTGGGTATGCCAAGAATCCCCCTGTTGGATTGTGAGGGTGAAGTGGGTATGTGCAAAGGGCCTGGCCCGTGGTAGGCACCGTTACAGGTATGGTCTTTGTTGAACGACAGATCGCGGCTCTCTGTGGGATGTGGAAGCCACAGGCTCAGGCTGAAATTGTGCTGGAAAGCGCTCCCCTCATTTTGAGGAGTGCTGGTCCCTCTCTGCACAATTTGGATCCAGTCTGACAGAATCACAGCGCTGTGAGTCCCGAAAACAGGAGACAGCCACTGTTGCACTAAGCTTATATCCTAGCAAGCTCGTCTAGGCTCTTGGAGAAACAGATATCCTCACCCCCTTCGTTAGGATAGACACACCTGGACTCCTATTCCTGAGAACTCTGACATTAAGGAGAGAAGAATCAGGCCAGAGGAGTCCCAGCTTGGATGCACATAGACGGAGCGTCCCCTTCGAAACCTCGGCCTGCTCAAGATGGGAGGCATGACACCAGAAACCCTCCTGCTTATGTGGCACAAAACTCTGCAAATATCTTTAGTAACACTAAGCCCTGGGTTGTTTTAACATCTCTAATTATAACCTGTTTAACATCTACCATGCTGTCACACTACCCTGATTAAAGTGCCACGGGGAGCACGGCTGTTCGCGCCCAGGAGCAGCGTCACTGGTGAGAAGGTGCCGCTAAAGCTGACCTTCCAGGAAAATCGACTGAGCCATCACTTTGGACACGGAGGACCCAGGGAGCCACTGTTCTGGGGCCAGGGCTCCAGCACGTCCCGCTGGAGCGCCTCCTTGTGGCTCTCAGGCCGCGCGTGTGAGGCAGAAGAGCGGGTGTGCTGTGCAAGTCCCAGAGGGCCAGACCAAGTGTTTCCCGGGGTGATGGGTGAGGATGCTGGCCTCAGCACCATTTAGTCTACCTGACAGCTCTTCTGAGTGTGTGTGGAACAGGGGCCGGCTCTGTGAGGGCTCAGTCACCAAGTACAGTAACCTCAAGTGATTCCGTCTGTTGGGCAAACTTCCTCGAGCATCTTCTCTGGGAGGAACCCCGGGCTGTACTCATCATGTACAGCCATGTACTCATCAAGTACTCATCATGTACTCATCATGTACTCAGCCAGTGAATAGTAAGAGGGCACCGGGCACTGGTGCTACTGGATGTGTTGGAAATGGACTGACTGTGGACATGGCATGTTTGCAGGGGACCGACACTAGTGAAGGAAGGGGGGCAGAGGCAGCCGTGGCCATGGGGACAAGTGGAGGGCCGCTCCTGCGAAGCCCCCAGCAGCCCAGCAAAGACCTTGGGGCGAATAGTGACCAACAGAATTGACGTCTCCCGGCTGGAAGGGCTGGGCTTCTCTCCTCCACCTCAGGTACTCAGCAGATGCCGACCAGCTCAGGAATGGTGGGACCTTGGGTGAAGCCTTGCCTGCAGCAGAGTCCGACCCTGATGGAGCCGAACAGCTGGAGGCTGCCTGCTGACCCCACACCCTGAAGATCCCTTGAAGGAGGATAAGACCAGGGCTTGCCCACAGGCAGGAGCCACCTGACGAGGGAACTGGGGCGCCCCCTGAATCATGAAGGATACCTCAGGCTTTGGTAGTCAGAGAGGAGCCGGGGCGGGGTGGGGGGCTTCACATGAGCCCAAGAGTGTGAGTAAAGAAGAATAGCTCGTCATCACCAAGAGCCAGCATGCGCAGTGTCCAAGGTTGGCTGTTGGGGGCAGAGACTCTGCTGCCAATAAGAAGCAGCCCAGGGGGCCGTCCGTGTGAGTCCCCTTCCCAGATGGTTGCTTTCTCCCTCCCCCCCACCGCCTCCCCCGCCTCCCCCCCCCAACAAGCCTGTTTTTTCTGTCACCCTTAGGGAGGCGGTGTCAGCCTGGTGATGTGTCTTCCTGAGTGATCTGGAGTGGCCTTTCCTCTGGGTCCTCCAGCCAGTTCGCCTTCGGCAACTGGGAAGATTATCTGCTTCCTCCTCCATAAAGCTTGCATTTTCAGGGCTCATCTCGACAAAGGTTGAGGTGACTTCTAGGGCAGCTGACCAGAGCCTTGAGAACCTCCTTGAGCCTGGTCACCCAGCCTTATTCATAGGCTCTCCTGAGGGGTGGTGCGGGCATCCAGAGAAAGCATCCTAGCTCCCAGATGTAGGGGGGCCACCCTCAGCCTCGGACGGGCGTCTGGGAAGCTAGCAGGCAGCACCTGTTTGTGGGGCGTCTTCTAGCCCCTCTGATGAAGAAAGCCTGGTCTTTGGGCTGAAAGCTTGTCGATTTAGATTTCTGAGCTAGCCCCTGAGGTGAAGGGATTTTCATAGGCACCGACTCTGTTCCGCTTCCCTGGTGGTCTGGGGTGGAGTGTCTCCTTAGCCAGGGCTTGTGGCATCAGGGGGTCTATGACGAGAACACAGAAACAGAATTACCACGCCTCGAAGGCAGGTAACCCGGGTCCAGCCAGCTCTCTCCCGACACCTGTCTTACCCATCAGCATCCTCTCTCTCACACGCGCTGTTCTGGCCTCCTGCCATTCCGCCGGCTCTCTGGCCCATGCTGTCCCTTGGCTGGCAAGGGCCACATCTTGAGTCCTTGTCCCTTGATGTTGGATTTCCTCTCGAATATTGTCGTGGTGCTTTGGGATTTGATGAAGGAGCACAGATAGAATGGCCCCGTGGCCTGTTTGTGGTAACCTCCCTTGGCCTTGACTAATGATTTCAGTGACATCTGTGGGCAGGAGGCAGGTCCCCGGTGTAGCGCTGTGTGATTGAGTTTCCAGAGTTATTCCGTATCAGCAGTCAAGAAGCCAGATCACTGGCTGCTACTTGTACGGCTCGTACCTGGTGTGGGCTTCAGGTTTCGGGGCCCTCCCGCTCGGTGCCAGGTCGATTAGGAAATACCGCACGACCAAAGCCCCAAGTACTCTGTGGCTGCAGTAACGGAAGTGTCCAAAGGTACAGTTAATCAGAAATTTTCATTAAAGGATTTTGTTGAAATTGGTCATTCATCTACATTTTTTCCCATCTACAAGTTAACCAGAGGGAGCTATGTGTCTTTTTATTTTCCCACCCCTGCTTGCATTGTGTGTGTGTGTGTGTGTGTGTGTGTGTGTGTGTGTGATAGAGAGAGAGAGAGAAGGAGTCTTTCTGCAGAAGACCCAGAGGTTGGTCATTCACATTAACCTTGGTAGCAGAGCTAACCCCCAGGCCCTCATCAGCTCTGAACACAAGATATTCTTAGAGTCTGCCTTGACAGAAAGCTAAGATAGTAGCCCCATTTCTCCCCCCTGTGGTTTTGTTGGGCTTTTCTGAACCTCAACAGAGCTTGTTTTTCATCTCTAAATCCTGCTGTGGGGTCTTGGCTGCTGGGATTCCAGCATTCTCGTCCTGTTTGGGGCAAGCCTTGGGTCTCTAGTGGGTGCTCCTGCTGCCACAGTTGGGTTGCTATGGAAACCAACTCTCACAGTATGGTCTAGAGCCTGGTTATCTCTCCATGTCCTGCCTCTGACCAGGGAGAAAAAATGGTGATGGTGACACTGCGGCTCATGGCTCGCTGGGAATTCCTGGTGCCATCCAGTGGGGCTTTTCCAAGCCCTGCCCACGGTGACCACAGTGGGAAGTGGGTAACTCTCAGAGGGGTGGTGTTTCTCTTGCTCAGGGTGGGTGGGTCTTCACCTTTGGATAGGCCTCCTAGCTGTGCCTCCAGGCTCAGCACTGCTCACTGGGGCAAGGAATCCTTGGGTCTTTGGGAATGCCTGGGAAGTGCCCAGGATAACCTCTGAAGTGGATGGGAACACAGGGGCTGTTCGTCACCCTGGGGACCATCTCTGCCTCTTAGCATGGAGAGACACCTATGGCAGATTGCGTAGCAGTGTATGTCTCACAGGTCAGCTGATTAGTTAGTGAATATCATTGCCATGTGGCAGATGAAAGTGACTCCAAGTCAGCTAACAGGTTTCCTTTTCATTATTAATTCCAATCAGAGACATTAGATGCTATTCAAGGATCTAGCTACTTGGCCACCTACACTAGACTTCCTCTGGATGCCTGCTGTTTTTGAAGAAGAGAGAGAAAAGGTCTTTTCCTCTGCCTTGCTACTCATCCTCAGAGAACTCACTTTGGGGAAACATTAGGTGATTCTCAGGACTAAGTTTTTTTTTGCCAGAGCAGATGGAGATTGGACAGGTTACCCCAGTCTTTCCACATGCTGGCCAGTCTCAGCCCCATGAAGCAAGCTCCTACTATGTGTCTGTTACCTTTTGAAATGATATCCTTGTAACTCTCAAAGCAGTGCCTTGCAGAAGGCATTTTTAAAATTGTCATTTCTTCGATGGGAAAATGGAGGCGCAGAGAGGTTAAACGTATCACCAGCATTCACCTAGCTAGGAAGAGGTGCCATTGAGATTTGGCCCTGGCCTCTGACTCTGTGTCCCACCGGAGTTGGCGAAGGGCCAGCTGGGCCTGGTCCATCATGTGCAGGGGTCTCTGCATTTCATGAAGGCTACCATTGTCTCTGATAGGCAGATGTCTCACCCTGTCCTCTGTTGTCACCAGAAGCCCAGCCCAGATTAGCTTTCCTAACAAATTTTCCAAGCCATGTTCACAACCTGTAAGTAGCCTTGAATGCCCATAAGGAGGTTTAGCAATGGGTCTCATGAAGGTAGGTGTCTGTGGAAGACTTCATGAATACAGGGGTTTCAGGACCAAGAGGATCTGAGCCCCTGTCTGTGGGAGCGTCCCAGAAGCCTGCTGGGACCACCAAGAAAACCTTTCTTTGGGGACAACATTCATGTAGAGGCAGTCTGATACCTTGGTGGGAGACTGGTGGCCTCTAGGCCTTTTTCTCTCACCTGGTTTCCCATCTGTTGCATGTACCCTTTCCCTCCAGAATCTCAGGCAACCCTGGGCTGTCACCATGGTACCTGTGTCGCTGGGCACAAATGTTAGCTGAATAGCAGACATGTGCAAGGAAGGAGGACTCTCCTGGCACCTTGATCACCTGTGTGGAGTAAGCGCCCCCCCCCCCCCCAGCAAGGATGGGAAGGGGACAATGGCAGAGGGTAAACAATAGGTGTCAGACAGTGTATAACAATGTGTTCAGATTCACACTGGCCAGGGGGGGGGGGGGCAGCTACAGATGCTGAATGTGCAGACTCCTGCTCTCTTTTGCTGGGGTGTGAAGGGGGAAGAGGGCAGGGAGAGAAACCAGCCACTCAGGGAGCATAGGCTGACTGAGTCTGGTGCATCTGGGGGTGGGAACTGGATGTTGATAGAAGCGGCCAGTGACACTCCTTTAGGGAGCCTTACTATGTACCAGGCTCCGGGGGAAACCCTTTACAGGCTCTCTCTTTCTGGCTTTACAAGCAATCCTGGGAGGTCAGTACCATTGCTGTGCCCACTGTACAGTTGAGGGAACCGAGGCATTGAGTGTTGGAGCCACTTGGCCTAGTTCTTACAACCAGTAAAGTAGCAGCTCCAGAAGGCCATGATCCAGGCTTTTCTGACTTCAAACTTGGGTGCACACTGGAGCTCCGGGATTGGGAGGGCAGCCGAGGAGCTGGGGCGAGAGTGTGCAGCCTGCAGGAAGGCCGCCTGGAAGGGGAAAACACCAGTGGGCAGGCGTGGTGGCTAGTGCTGGGCTGGAGTATGGCACAGGTCTAGGCATCAAGAGAAGGGTAGGAGGTGCTGAGTGTCACCTTCCCCTCGCGGGCACTGGGAATCCAAAACCGCTGTTCCTGCCCTTGAGTAGTCACTGGGCTCACTTCCTGGATCTGGGTCCCGAGAGTCCACTCCTTGGCGTGACTGCTGTAGTCTGGGCGTGGGATGGGGCTGGAGTGACGGCTGAACATGGCACAGTTGGTGGTAATGCACGAAAGGCCCTGAGTGGCTGGAGCTAGGTCTCGACCCCATGTGTAAGGAGATAACCTCCATACAAAAGGACCTTTCAGGTTTCCTGGAGGGTCTCTTTCCTGACCCCATGGCCCCCTGTGAGAACTGTGAGTGGGCGGGTGCCCGGTGGACCCAGGGCGTTTTTGAAGCTGCAGTAAGCCTGGGGCTTGCACCCAGGGAAAGTGGCCTGGATCGAGTACATGAAACTCTCGCGTTCTTCATTCTGTCACTTGGGAGCCCTTTCTTTGCTTGCAGGACAAAAAACCCTCCCCAGCGTATTGTCCAACCCCTCTATTTATAGCCACCAAATAATTAAGCAGATCAACGTGTCCAGGATCAGAAGGGGCCGCCTGACTGGTGGGCCATATGGTGAGTCTGCAGGGTCGCCGTGTGGCTAATCGGCGGAGGGGGGCAGTTTGCAGAGCCTCTTGTCCGTGTTCATGCTTCATTTCTTCCCAGTGTGTTTCTGGTCAGCAGAAGGATTAAAAATAGCATTAAAACTCTGTTCACTGGGTGTCATCTTGGGGGGCTCTTTGGATCACATGTACTCACTTCCCAGATGACACAGTGTGCTGAATTCTGAACAGCCCCAGGAAGAAGCCCAAGAAGAAGACTTCAGGTGTCTGCCTACCTGGTCAGGGTCTGAGGCATATTATGACGGAACCTCTTGCTTCTCTTTGTCAAGATCCAAGGGCTCCTTGGCCAGCACCTGTGATGATTCAAGTTCACCCCTTGCCACCCGCTAGCGTAGGCAGTGGATCACCTGTAGACATTTTGGTCGTGATGCCTCTCTACCCTCATTCTAGTTCCTCCATGGCTCCCTATTACCTACAGAGTAAATTTCAGACTTTTTTGCTTTGTGTTTGAGGCCCTCTCCGGCCTGGCCTTGAACCCATCTTTCTAGCTCTGTATCCTGTTCCCCTGAGCCACCGTCAGTCATTTGGGGCTCTCCACCTCTGAAGATGGGGCCTGCCTCTTTGAATTTTGACTCTTGCTGAAATGTTTCCTCTATGCCTGCTCAAATTTTGCTCACCCTGCAAAAGCTAGTTTGCATTCAGTCTCTCTGGCTTCCTATAATCTCAGAATGATCTTACTTTTTTTTTTTTCCCCCCCTGGACCTTTAGAGCAATTCTGTCTGAATGCTTTCATTTGGCAATTAATCATGTTCTGCCTGGCAGTATCTTCCCCACTATTATCTCAAAGAGTAATTTAAATATTTCATCAGCATTTAAGTCTTGATATTTGACTTGCCACCTTAACTGGCCGAAGTATCACTGGAGGGCTGAGAGAGGGTCTGTGGCTTCTCTAGCAGGCAAGGAGGCGTGCTGGTCACCTGCACAGACTCCAGAGCCTGCCCCTGCCTTTCATTCTCGCTCTGCCTCTTACTAACCGTCTGACCTTAGTGAAGTCTCCCCATCTCGGTGCCTCAGTTTCCTTACCTGTAAAACTTAGATAAAAATTGCACCTGGTTCAGAATCGTTGTAAGGATTTAGTGAGCTAATACTTTGAAAGAAAAGACTTTAAGCAGGGCTCCACAGAGTGTGTGCTGAAGTGTCGACTTGCCCTCCAGCCAGCCCCGGGCCTCTGCCTTGGACATGGGAGATGGGCCAGACTGACTTGTCCTTTCCATTTGATGTAATACCACTTGTGCAGATAAACAAGCTCCAGCCCAGAGAGGGGGAGAGTGTTCCTAAGGTCACACAGCAGGAAGAGGTAGAGAGCCCAAGGTGGCAGGACTGAGATCCCAGTGCTCCAAGGGCCTCAAGGTCTTTCTTTTCAGAGGCTATCCCATTGCGTGTCTTTGCCAGGGACATGGAGAAAAAGCCTTTTTTTTTTTTTTAATAGGTTGCACATCTTCTCCATGGAGCAGATGGAGTCAGGGTGTCAGGGAGGCCATGGCCTTGCAGGAATCCCAGGGGACCACTCACACTGTATTTTATGGAAATGGGCTCCCCTTGAGGTGGACAAAAGGGCCCTGGGATGGGAAATTCCCCTGATAACCTTCCCATCTCACTCTGGGCCTTGTGTTAGAGCCCGAGGTTACGTGCCGCTGGAGACCATAGAGGCCTCGGAGCCAAGGGTACTGTTCACTTCCCGCTGGGACAGGACGAAGGCCTCTGAAGGTGGGCACAGTTGGCTTTGCTGTATACAGCCACCTTCCAAAAGACCCCTCAGGGTTTGGGAGGTATTTCGAGGGGCTGTTCCCAAACGCCCTCCCTCCCTGCTTTGTGCCAGAGGAGAAGGCAGTTTGGCTGGGACACGTGGTGGGATGGTGTGCACAGGTGTCCCGAGATCAATACCTCCCTTCCTGCCTGTCCCAGCCCACCCCTAGGCTGGGAGAGGCGAGTGATGACGGGGCTTCCGAAGATGACAGATGATTTCTAATTCAGAAATGGCAACACCTGACCCAAGCCTTCAAAGTGTTTTCCAGGCTGCTCTTCAAATAGAAGCAAAGGTGACAACCTTTGGATAGATTTGCGATAAAACAAAATAGTAAAATGTAATAATGTTCACGTCGGAATCTAGGTGATGAATAGTCATATGTTCTCTGTGAAAGTCTTTCAGCTTTGCTGTATGTTTGAAGGTGTTTTTAATAATCAAATGTGGGAGGGAAGAGTGAGGACTTTGCGACTGACTGACTGGGTGGCCAGTCCCAGTTCCACCCCTTTCTAGCTGTGTGACTTTGGACATGTTAGTTAACCTCTCTGAGCCTCAATTTCCTCATTTGCAAAAATGGGGATAATCCTAGAACATATCATAGGTGATAATACATTGAACGGATGTCTTAGGCAAGAACTGGGGACTGTGTCTGATATGCTTATCTCATTGATAAGTACCAGCCTACATGATTATTATCAATTAGAGAGCTTTGTTTGGATAGGGCCTTAGAAGAGGGCATGAATTAGGCTGGTAGAAGGTTATAAGTAGCATGAAAGAGTTATTCTAGGAGTGTGGTCTTGTAGGGAGGAGAAGCCTGGGACAGGGGTTTCCACAGAGAAGGGGGTAGGTGGATGGACAGTCAAGACAGCAAGGAGGGACTCCCCTGTCAGGGTTATTAGATCCAAGGGGGGAAGGAAGGGAGCCAGGGGGACAGAGGAGCCTAGTTTGCCAGGCACACGGTGAGAGAGAAAGGGCAGGAGGGAGGAAAGCTGTAGATGTGCCCCCTTGCTTCTGAGTGCCGTCCTAGGACCCGTGGCAGCTGTGCCACCTGAGAACTCATTAGCAAATCAGAAGTCTTGTGCTTGATCAAGTTGGAAAAGGCGGGGGGTGGGGTGCGATGCTGGGATACTCACTTGATCGGCAGGAACCGGAAGGGCCTCGCCTGGCTCCGGCTGCGCTCTCAGATGCCCAGTCACACTGTCTGGGATGTGGTGGGGTTGAATGGTCCAGCCAGGCACTTGGTCCTCTTTCTCTGGGGCCAAGGAACCTTGAATGGGGCCCCAGCCAGACCTTTGCAGTGGCTCTTCCCCACTCTAGCCACTGAATTGGTTAGTTCTGTGAGGAAGTTTTCGACTCCCCTTCCTCTTGCCTGACTAGGGGTGTCTTGGAGGAGCCACGGAGCCAGGAATGCCGGTGCTATGTGGTCATAAAGCAGGGGACTAACAGCAGGCCTCCCTGACACCCCACACTGCATCTAACCCAGAGAACACGTCCAGGACTTGTCTCCTTTGGGGTGATTGTATTTTTTGCAAAATGAGATGCCAAGAAAAAATTCAGAGAGTCCACACGAAGGTATAGATTTCTAGCATCTCTTGAAAAGAAGAAAATCTGCTGATCTGTCAGAGCTTAGCAAGTGTCTGGGTTGGAGTGGCAGGTGCACATGGCGTCTAGGTTACCATAGTCCCTTCACTCCCATGTTCCAGCCCCACCCTTCAGAGCATGTGAGGTTTGTCACCCTGGTCTAATGCAGCCCCTTCCTTAAGTGGACACTGGCCAGTCAGGTTAAGGGATTTGTCCGAAGCCATTCCTTTTGTCCACAGGGCAGTGTCCTGGCTCCCAGGGCAGGTCCCACACCTCCATATCGGTGGCCCCTCTCTCTGAAGTGCTCCCATCAGAAGCCTCATGCAAACTCTTAAGAAATCCCATCTCCCTGGTCCAGGGGTCCTGTTTCCCGCTCTCAAGGGGCAGAAGGGGATGAGATAAGATAACTGTATGTAACCGAGCTCTAGGAGTCACAAACTAAGCTCCCCTTGGTGAGTGGTTCTGAATTTTCTGTCCACGAATGTTCTTATACCCTTCACCCCCAACATGATACCTGTTGTCAAAACTATGTAACAAGAACTGTAAAAGACATTGAAAAAACCAGTCATGATCCCACCAGCAGAACAGAGCACAGCCGCTTTCTCTGTCTTTGGTGTTTAAAAATGCTTTAAATCACACACACAAAAAAACTATTCTTTTTTTTTTTTTTAAGATTATTTATTTATTTGACAGACGGAGATCACAAGTAGCAGAGAGGCAGACAGAGAGAGGAGGAAGCAGGCTCCCTGCTGAGCATAGAGCCTGATGCGGGGCTCGATCCCAGGACCCTGGGATCAGGACTTGAGCCGAAGGCAGAGGCTTTAACTCACTGAACCACCCAGGTGCCCACCCCCTCGCAAAAAAAAAAAAAAAAAAAAAAAAAAAAAAAACCAACCCTATTTTTATTTTTTATCTTGTGCCACTGACCATATATTTTAACCAGTTTCTGCCTTCCCCCTTCTCTGTCCCCCTCTCTTCTCCTCCCTCTTTCCTTTCCCTTTCCTTCCATCCTGCCCCACCTGATAACTGCGAGGCAACACAATGCTTCTCTTCTACATCCAGAGTTTATTGCCCGAAGGAGGATTCAGTGGCCCAATCCAGCTCAAAAAGCACCCCAGGCCCACTGCTGGTAACAGAGCTCTCTGCTCTGCCGACTGGCTGGCCAGATAAGTTCCAGAGCCTAGGAGGGGGGACGCTAAGCATTGCGGATAAGCTGGAAAAGCCTCCCTAGCTCTTGCTTTCCCATCTACTAACAGAGAACATTTTGGCTGAAGGAGTGTGTGTGTGTGTGTGCGCGCGCGTGTGTGTGTGCACACGCGTGTGCGTGCATATGTAAAGAGGTAGGCTTGAAACGGTAGACTTTCAAGCACGAGGAATCCCCTCCCTTTCTAACCTGGTACGTTCAGCTCTTTTGATGCCTCTGACCCATACTAAGTTTTAAGCTCAATATGGTCATCTTTATCATGTATGCCATTCTTAGCATTTATGTATATTCATTTCGAAGAGTTACTATGCCCCGTGGGGCATATGTCAGTAACCGGTGATAACAAAATATAAAGTGTACTTCCCTGGGAGGACCACTCTGTGTGCTGCTGGAAACAGCCCATGCATTAGGGGCCGTGGCAGCTCTGTGACCTTAGGTGAGTTACTATACTCCTCTGTGCTCAGTTTCCTTTTCTATGAAACAGAGGTGATCATTCCTAACCCTGCTGGGAGAATTAATAAATGAGATCTACTGTATGTAAAGCCTTTAGCAGAAAGCCTGGCAAACCAACGGAGCGGGGATTCCAGTTCCCTCCCTCTTCCTTTCCCTACTAATTTTTTTCAGAGCTTGAGAATCTGCCAAGGAGTTAATAATCTGTTAACAAACACTTATGTGTTCTGCAGAAACTCAGTCTACAATGGATTGCTTTTGGAGAGGGAAGAATCTCCTTGTAGTGTCAATAGTCAACTCCAGTTAAGACTTCGGCTTCCGTGAGCCTCTCCAGTGTTGCCTGTTTCGGCTTTTGTTGCTCAGCTGTACTTGGGATTCTGGGAACTCCATTCCCCCACTTTGCTCTCACTGCTGGCAGGATGCCCTGGGCGCATTCTCTCCTCTCTCTGTTCTTTTATGTCATCATTTGTAATGTGGAGATGATGGGATGCGTTTAACCTTGCGGGGAGGGGACAGAAACCCGGTAAACCTCCATCAGCCAGCAATCCAGCATCGGTTGAACGTTTATTTCCCTTGCGCCTGGTTTCTTTGGCGAAAGTCATGGCTGTCGGCTGTTACAGAATCTGGACATTGACAGACATCCTTCCCCCCACACTGGGGGAAGCCCACCATGGGCACTGTGCCAGATACCTTCCTGTTATCCGTGCACTTGAGTCTCAGGAGGAAGATCGTTCCTTTTCAGTCTTCTTCTAGTCTTTCTGGTGATCTGAGGGCTGAGGTCCCATTCTGGTGTTTGGAGCATCTCTCAACACTCACCCTTGTCATGTTGAACAAAGGCACGGTCACCCTCAGGCTAGAGCCTTCGCCAGTGGTAGCATCTAGCCGGAATCACGTGATCTGGATTTGTTTTGCATTGTGTTTCTTTTGAAGGTTATCGGCTCCTTTTTTTTTTTTTTTAAATAAGGAATACCAGTTTTTTACATATGGTAATGTTACAGGGTTTCATGAAAGATATTTACTTAATTTAAAATATGAATTCACTTAAAAGGCTGTTGTTAATAGTATAGGTGGCAGGGGGATAGGGCAAAGATTGTGAGGGGGACGTGAGAATAGCCCCTTTAGGAGGCACCGACTGAGTCATTCTCCTGGATTAGTCTCTGGATTGCTAACCTTGACTCCATTCCTGACCTCACCATTGACAAATAATATCGGGGCAACTCCTGTCAGCTTTGAAGACAAGGGCAACATCATTGTCATCCTGTACAGGACATGGGGACCTGGTGCATTACTATTATTCATCTACTCGATAACACACATGCCAGCGAGCCACCTGCTTTCCAGCATCCTGTGCTGGGCCAGGGGGTCCAGGAGTGGGAGCGAACACACCCTGGTCTTTTGGGGTTTTAAGGACGTTGGTAGATGCTATTGTTGAATGTGGAATGTCTTCATGTGAAAGAATTCACATTCGTCATGACTCACAAACACTGAGGAGACGGTTGAGCTGGTATCCCGAGGAGGGGCTCAAGGTGTTTGTGGGGAGCGGGGTTCCCAGTAATGGCTGCTTCTCCAGAACATGACGTTTCCCAGTTCTGCTCTTATGCAAGTCTATTCCAGGCTGTCCAGAGCCAGAATCCTGGGCCAGGGGCCCACCATTCTCCCCCATTGTGGAGGGAAGGATACTGGTCCTGGTGCAGTACAGTATCCTAGCACTCAGCTCTTCCATGGGAAAAATGGCACAGATGGCCATTGGGATCCAGGTTTGGGATGGCAAAGACATGGTGCTTCACTCTGCCTGATGCCACTGTGTGGACTGGGATGTCAAAATCATCTGTCAAAAAATGAAGTCACTTTTTTATGGAAGATAAAAGCAGACATAATGATTGTGGTCTGATTTCCGAGCACTTGGGCTTCCTTAGTTTTGAAATACAAAGCCATTGCTTCCTTCTTACAGTGAAGAGACTTTACTGATCTTTTCCCACCCTGACACTACTCCATCTCTGACCTTGACCCCTCTGTGACCCTAGCTTAATCCCTTGCCTCACACCTTTCTTGGCCCTCTTCCTCACCCCAACCCTCGTCCCTCTGTGTGAGTTTTGCCTTTTGCTTGATAATTTAAAAATTGTTGAAAGCTGAATAGTTTGTTGCTTAAGTTGTACCAGAATGTTTATTCCACACGTAAGTTGTACCAGAATGTTCCACCTTTTAAACGATGGGGTCAGGAAAACTCTGGGTTGAAGGTGAGAGCCTTTTGAGTTCTCTGCCTTCTGGCCAGCTTGGCCACCATTTCACCAACCTGACAATAACTTTCACTTGCTGGGGCTCCATTTTCTCATTGGTCACTAAAGGGATTTGGACCAGATGAGTGAGTCTCTTTATTTTTGGCTGTTGGTCTGCTCCTTGGTGTGACGGTGACGCCAAAGCTAATCTCCAAGGCCTCTTCCCATTTTCAAGTTCTGAGTCTGACCCTTGAGGACTGTACTTGAGTTCGGCAGTTGTGGGATGAGGAAGTGAAATCAGGACACCTGCTTGTAGGTGGGAGGCATCATCACAGAATCCATCAGCACCGGAGCAGGACCTTTCTCTGTCTGGTTCACCCGACGCTCAGGGCCTAGTGTGGCGCCGATACAAATGGGTTGAGGGAAAGAACACTAGGCGATTATTGCACATTTTGTGCAAAGCAATAAATAAGCCCCCAGAAGGCAAAGTCCCTTTGGCTTCACTGTAAGCATTATTGCACCACAGTACCTCAGTGGTGCCGGGGTGCGGGTAGGGGAGGAGAGAGAGGGAGTGAAGCTGTGGCTCTCTGAGTCTGGAACCGTGGAAGTGGGCGAGACCTGCCGTGTGCTTTCCCAGTCCTCTGCACCCTTTGCTGGCAGTTTTCTCGCAGCACAGATTCCAGGAAGAAGCCGCAGACATCCAGCAGTTGCTGCTGCATTCCTGTTGCAGCTGTTGGCTGAGCTCAGTGGCCTGTGGTCACCTCTGTATTCTTCAGACTGGCTGGAGCCGCGGTAAACCAGGAGAGGGGCCCCAGGTCTGCCTTCCAACTCAGACCTCTCCCCCATTGCCCTATCCTTAACACCCTCTGCTTGGAAAGCCACAAAGGACCTCGAGCAATCCCTGGGCTCCTCTTCTGCTCCCCATGGCTGAAAGAGGATCCCTGGGACACCAGAGGCTTAGAGGTACGATTCTATTTCAGTCCTCATGCAAAATTGTAGAATGTCACACCATCAACACTTTCCTTCTGGCTATTATTTGATAGTTTTGCAATCTGAGAATGGGAGCCAATGTTTGGTCTTGGCAGCTGAGACCATCAGGGGAGTTAAAGATCAGTCATTGCATGTGTGGGGAGGGGGTGTCCAAGAGGGACAGGAAACTGTACCTTGACATGCTGCCTTCAGAAGGGCCACTGGACCAGCTGATCAGAGCTGGAAAGTGATCTCTTATCTCTTGGAATGGATGCAAGTACCAAGATGGACAGGACGGTGGTCACTTCACTGGAGGGTACAACTGCTGTCCCTAAAAAGAGTAGTTCTCTGCAGCCCAGAAAGGCCAGAGTGGAATATGACCCAAGAAAACCATGAGACAGGATAGAGGGGAGTAGGGAGGCTTTACTCTGTTGTTGATGATCTGTGAATTTTAATCAAGGTATGGCAGTGGTGGAGGCTTGACCTTTCCTGGCTGACATATTCCTTCCATCAGCCTGTTTTGAGGCCTGCTCTGTGCCAACCATGATACAAAGGTGCATTGTGTTGATACAGAGATGGGTTAGGTTGAGTGGCTCTAATGGGAATTGCACTTTCATGGGCTGGTCAAGTCCGCGGATTTGATATTAAGTGATCCCTCCTGGCATCCTCCCCTGGTGATGGTCCTTACCAAATGGGGTCCTCGTCTACTCTGTCTGCAGAAGGCACCTGCTTTGTTTGGTCTCCTGGGGGAATGTTCATACTGGTAGTTCACTAGCTGTAGCTTCCCGGGTGGATGTTCTGAATGGTGGTGAGAGAGCCAAACTGTGACTTGATCATGAGAAGGCGGACTCCTATTTTGTGAACAGCATCCAGATCATGTCTGTCGGAGGAAGTAGACTCAGACTCAGGACCCCAGGCTTCTAGACAGGGCCGTGGCCCTGCCACTCATCTGGTAATGATACTTACAAATATGACCAGCTTCTTGCTTCCATTCATCTGGTCACTAGGAGGGATGGTTGCCCCCACACATGTACACATTACCACACGGACCAAAATCTCACAATACAGTCTTTGGAGCATTACTCTGAAAGATGCGAATAGGTTATAGAGGGTTTTGTTTGATAAAGTTTGCCAAACACTAGATTAAACCAGGTTATCCTTTTTTTTTTTTTTTTTTACTGCAGAACTTTTTAGGACCTTTAATATATGAATGTCGGGAATCACCATCCCCAGGGGGTGCAAGTATTGTATGCAGTGATTCCCAATCTTAGTTGATCATGAAATCTTTGTGTTATCGGGGAGCTTACTGAACTAATACTGTTCCTTGGAATCTGCTCTGAGAATTACCAGGATGGATGGGTGGTTCTCAATGGGCAGTGATTTTGTCCCCTTAAGGACATTTGGCAATGTCTGGAGATGTTTTAATTGTCACAACTCAGGAGGGAGGACGAGTGCCACTAGCATTCGGTTGCTAGAGACTGGAGGCTAGTGGCACCCAATACTCAGGACAGGTGCCCACAGCAAAGGTGTATAGTATAGAGTGTGGTTGGAAGCCCTGGTCTAAGGGGTCCCTAAAATACCTACCCTTCTCCCAGCTCTGACACTTCGCCAGTTGGGTGGTTTGGTACGACACCCTCCATCGCACTACGCTGGTGGAGTGCGGGGCCTTGTGGGACCTCTAGACCTTGAACGCCGTTGCTTTCTGGAAGGCAGGAGAGGTGAGGCCCCTCTGCCTCCTCCTTGTACATATCCACCCACTGCTGGCTCTAGAACCGCATATCCGTGTTTCCATATGTTCGGTAACCATGGTCTGGCATTTCTGGCAGCTCGGAGGCTGGTGGCGAGGTGAGAAGAACACGAAGTCTTCTTTCCTGGGTCTTGTTTTCACCCTCAGTGGCCAAGCTGGGGGAGCTCACTTTGCTGTGTTGCCCGAGAAACTTGGATTTCAGAACCCGCTGCCTGCCAGGAGCTGTTCCCGCAGATGGAGCTCAGATCCCAGGTAGAACCTCCAGCTCACAGAGACCCATCATCTTTATGAAGTTTTAAAATCACCGATGGTTTTTATGGATACTCAAGGTCTTTCAGCTTTGTTGGCTTCCTCTTGACCCCCACTTCCCCGCTTCTTCAGACACACATTTTTCTCCTGTAACCAAGACACAGCAAGGAATGGAAATTCTATCACAGGCTGGCCCACAGAGACCCGAGTGGGACGGGGGCCATTATATCTGAAGCGAGGCGCTGTCATGACCTATTAGCCTCCTCTAGGAGTGAGTTTTCCTGGGGACAGCTTGAGGGAAATCAGCCTGCCCTGCCTCGAGTTGTGGTCTTTGTAGGGTCCCTTCCTCCCCGGGGGTCGGAGGCGCGCAGTCTCTGAGGGTCGCCCTGCTGTCCCGCGCCGCGCCAACCCTGCAGGCTGAGGTCGGGGTTCACTTCATGCCTGCCCTCTCTCTCCTCCGCCCCGCTGCTTATTCTCATCACAGGGGGCCTCCTCGTGAGGGGTCTGCGCCCTTTATGGAGAACTCACTGTTCCCTCAGAACGCAGCGTAGGCAGTGACGGGCAGGCTCTGTCCCTAGGAGTCACCCAGGAGGCCTCGGGGAAGCCATGTTGGGATTTGCCGTCCATGTCTTTCCCCTCCACAGAGAGTAGAGCATTATTCTGTGTGTAGAGATAGCAGAGGAGACTGAGGGAGTGAAATTTATTGCTACGGACTTTATCGACCGCTGGCCCCGGAGGGGATCGTATGAAACACCCTTTTCAAAAGGACGCTCTGTGATGGATGACTTATTGGGGAACACTCCAGGCCTTTGCCTGCTTGGTTCAGAGACTTACTGAGTGTTAGGCATGTGCTAGGGAGTCCTGCTGTTTCTTTTGAAGGTGGCAGAATCTGTGAAATATGGAGACACAGAGAGGACCAGGGAAAGCCCTTGGCGGGTTTTGGGGCAGGCCTAGAGGGGGCAGCATAGGCCTCCTACTGCTGGTCTGCAGGACTCGGTATGACAAGTCCTGGAACTTTGCCAAGTGCCTTCTGCCTTTCAGCTGACCCTCCTAGCTACCCTCTGGGGTGGGTATTAACAGTCCCCTTTCCAGGTGAGGGGACCAAGGCTCCTTGGAGCTTAAGAACCCATCCGAGTTAGTACCTAGCAGAGCTAGGCTTTGGACTCATTTCCAGCAGACTCTAAAGGCCTGCTCTCACTTTTTTGCCTCCCATGAGTGCTGAATCTGGACTCTCGAGTCCTTAGCTCCCAGCTGGTACCCAGTCTCCACACCTCAGTGCTCCAGCCAGGCTCCGAGTTCTAGGGGAGGGTCCCAGGGACCGTCCAGGCTGGGAAGGCACCATGCCACTCACCTGCAGTAGACTGCTGTCTAGCTCTTCCTTTGGAAAGAATTGTTGTGCACTGTGCTTGGAGATGGAGCGTGCCGCGTGACAGAGCTGAATTCCCCCAAGAAGAATTTATCAAGTTCTGGCTGCAACCTGTAAGTGGATTATAAAGTTAATTTAGCAGGTCACAACCAATGCTGAAAAAAAAAAAAAAAAAGAAAGAAAGAAAACAAGATATAAGAGTACATCCCTGGTAATAAGGTTAGGTGTTGTTTCATGAGTTCGTTGTTGCAATTACTTATGTCCTAGACGCGTCCAGGTCACAACACACAGCGAGTGTATTGCTCTGTGGGGGAAGGTTTTGAAAGTGTTGCCCTGGGGGGAGGTCAGGCAGCAAACACTCTGGGGAGAGGCCTGCGGTATTGGTTCCTTGAGTCTCTGCTGGGCAGTGGCTTACAGGGGGCAGAGCCATCGGCAGGTCCATCAGCAGGGGTTGGCTGAGAGCCCGCTCTGTTAGGTGCTGTGGGAGCTTCCGAGCTGCCTCCTGCCGGCCTTGTCTGGTTGTGCTGAGGTCAGAGACATGTCGTGGCTCTCTCTGCCCCACACCTGACTCTTCTCCCCATCTTTTCTCCATCACAGGAGCCGAGGCCCTGACTGGACAGAGAGCCCGTGACCCATGTCAGCCCCTATTTGAAGTGCTGTGTTTGAGAGGCTTCCACTCAGGATGCAGGGCCCAGCAGAGGTTCATGCCTTTCTAAATGCCCTTGTGCCTTTGCAACTGTTGGAAAAGTTAGGGCTTTTAGCGACCTGGGTCAGCCCTGGGGAACTAAGGATCATGGCTCTGCTTTGAGCAGGAAAAGTCCTTCTGCCTAGGAAAGACAAGAGGCAGCCCATACCGCCGGGCTAGGGAGGCCCCGACCTGATACACATGTTTCTGGGGGTGGGTGTGGACTGATTGACAGTTGGCTGATGGGAATAAATGAGCACAGTGAGAGAGGCTTTCAGCAACAGGCCATCGAAGGACTTGGTCTTAGCACCCACTGGATGTCCAGGTCTCCCCTAGACATGCACAGACATGAGGGAAGAGGCAGGCCTGTGGAGATACTCACTGCATAAGGCTAAACCGAAGCACTATAGGAACTGGGGAAGGGGATTAGGGGAGCTGTCATGGTCTTAAAAACTTCCCTCGGGAGAGAAAACTCAGGTGAGGGTGACCAAGGGTTTGGAACGGCTACGTGGGTAGGTAGATCTGGGCGCTGTCTTTACATGTAACATTCACTCCTTCAGGAGGCAACCACCACCTTTCCAACATTCATTCATTCATTCATTCATTCATTCATTCTTCAATAAATACGACCCGTGTGCCTGCTCTTCTCTGGGCCCTGGGTGTCCTGTGGTGCACACAGTAATCCATCGCCTCTCCTCCTGAGCTCATGGTCTAGCAAGGGCCTCTGGCATTGAACAAATACATCTGCAAACACCTGTGAAATTAAGCCTGTAGGGGGTCGGACAGAGGATGCTAATGGGTTGTTGAGGGAAAGAACAAGGAGGGCATCACTGCGCTCACCCTTCAAGGCCAGGCAGAGGCCCACTGCCTTCATGACATCAGCCTCTCCTGTGAACACTGTCTCCCACCACCTAACAGGCCTCCGCCATGCTCTCTCTTCCAGTATCACCTTCTACTTTTATTTAATTTTGGGCATTTTTCGTATTTGCCTTGACAGATCTTCAACTTCTAGAAGGAGAGGCTACATTTTTTTGTATGAGAACCCGCTGTGAGAATTCCTTCTCTGGGTGGTACACAGGTAGAGTGTTGAGCAATGAGTGCCTGGGCCTCCATTCCTACCCCCTGAGACATCCTATGGAGATGGGCGAGGTCCCCGTGATTAGAGCGCAGCCTTCACAGCCAGCCTGCCTGGGTTCAGCTCAGTGGCTCATTGGCTGTGTGACCATGGGCAAGGGTCTTGACTTCCCTGTGCCCCTGGATCCTCTTTGGCAGAATGGGAGTTGTTAGTAAAGTTGTCATAATGCTGAAAAGTGTTAGTATATGTGGGCTACTTAGATTCGTACCTGGCCATGGTAACTGCTTTATAAGTTAGTAGTAATGTTCCAGAAACATTTAACATCACAAAATTCTCCCAAACCCCCTGCTAAGCATGTATTATTTTGTTGCTCAAAAACTGGAGTGTTTGAAAAGTTTGTTAATCTGCTATACATGAGATTTTGATGCAAAACAAAACATACATAAAATGAAGCAAATCTGTAAACCCAGGGCTTGGATACTCTGCAATAACATGCCATTCCTCTAACTGATTTAATTCTTAACTCTGGTTGGTGCCCGGGAGGTGGATGTTCCAGAAGTCTTCTCTTCCAGCCAGAGACTGATGTGTTGTTCATGGAACTATTAGATATTTGAGATTAGATGCTGTCTTTGGAAGGGATGATGGATGGAGTACTCAAGTTCTGGGGGGTGTGTGTGTGTGTGCGCGTGCACGTGCTCCACCCATCTCAAAGAATCAGACCCCTCTCTTATTTTTCAAGGGTCTTGAAGTGGGAGATTGCATCCTGAAAATCTCATGATCTGTTGTGGCAGAAAACGTGGCCTTGGCCTATGTGTAAAAGACTCAGAGGCTTTCAAGTTCACACCGAATCCATGTGAGCAGCCAGCCCTGGGTTGGCATGGGTTGGAGAGCCAAGGAAGGTGTTTGGTTCTGGCTTTTCATTCTGTGGCCTCCAAGTTTGAGAATACAGAGTCCCCATCCCTTGGCATGCCCTTTCTCTCCATCAACAATGACAAGCTCTATCCACATTCCCTTTCTTGGCTCCCTTATGTGCTCCTTGGGTGCATAACTATGTCTCCGCCTTTGGAGAATAAATGTTATACCCCTTATTTTTCCAGAAGGAGAGGGATATAATTTGTGGCTAAAACCAGGGTGCTCAGGCTGTGAAAATATCTACTGCTTAGTTGTTTCTGTGTCGATTAGAGAAGGCATTTCTAGCTCAGACCGGAGGAAAGGAAGCTCTTTATTTATCATTGAGAAGTTCTTTGTGCATGTCTCTCAATGAGAAAGAAATAGGACCAGTGGAACAAGGATGAGGAAAGCCAAATCTCCTTAACTGATTCATTGACATTTTCAGACAAAAAAAAAAAAAAAAAAAAAAAAAATCACATGCTTTTTTGCTAAAACCAGTCCCAGGGCAGGAATCCAACAGAACATCTTACTAATTAGATCATCTAATTTCCAAAGAGTGACCCCAGCACAAATACCCATCAGCTAGCAATGATCCAGAGATGGCCACAGGATCAGAGGGCTGAGGCCCATCATTCCCCTGAAGTCCTGTGGACATCCACCAAGGTTAAGGCTTGGCCAGAGCTTCCACTGGGTCCTGTGTATGTGTGTGTTATATGATTCTCATATCTGTGATGTCAAGAAACACCATATTTGAGGGAAAGTTTGCCATGCACTGGGTGGCTTAAAACAACAGACATTTATTCTTTCATAGTTTTGGAGACCAGAAGTCCAAAATCAGAGATTTGCAGGGCTGTACTTCCTGTGAAACCTATAGGGTAGAATCTTCCCTGCCTCTTCCTGGCTCTGGTCATGGCTGTCTATCCTGGACATTTCTTGGCTTGTGGCTGCCTCACATCCGTTTCTGCCTCTGCGGTCATTGACCTTCTTCCTTTGTGTCTGTCCTCACAGGGCATCCTCCTCCCTGGATCTCTTTCTTCTCCTCTTGTAAGGACACCAGTGATACTGGATTACTTGATTGCATCTGCAAGGACCCTATTTCCAAATAAAGTTACACTCACAGGCACTGGGGGTTAAGAGGACTTCAACATATTTTGGGGGGTACATAATGCAACATTACAGGTGCCTTGCCCTGATGCTAGGAAGATGGCTCAGTACCTCTTGTTCCTCAGTAACGCTTGTACCAGCGTGAGGAGGTGGACAGGTTGGGGTGTTCTTGAGAATTGGGTCATAGGAAGGAGGAGGAAAGCTCAGGTGGAGCACTTATTCCTTGAGGGACCTTTCCCCCACAAGATCAGTGTTCCTCAAAGTGGAGACCCCAGACTGATTGGCAGCATCAGCATCAGCTGAAAACTTGTGACAAATATAAATTCTTAGGCCCCAGTCCAGACTTCTTAAAGCAGCAGCTTTGGGGTGGGGCCCTGCAATCTCTGTTTTAATAGTTCTTCCAGGAGATTCTGATGCACAGTGAGGTCTAAGGACTGTTTTTGTAAGTTCTTGCCTTTTGTCCTCACTGTCCTACTTTCTAATGGGGCTGCCCATGGATATTGGTAGGTTTGGGTTACTGTAGAAAGTTCTTTGGTCAAATGAGTTTTTTGGGAAGTACAATATTGGTCTAAGTTAAACAAGTTCCTTGACTAGTTCTGAGCTTTTGATATGCTTTATGCACTAAACATGGAAAATTTCCAGGAAGGGGAACTGTAACCTTGACGGATTTCATTGGTAAGAGAATCCTTTCTGCGTAGTGTTTCCCACTGGACTGGCATTCTGCAGAGTCTACACTGGGAAACAGTGCTCTCATCCACATATCAAGACATTCAACAAATTTTTATGAATCACCTTCTAGGAATCAGGCCCTGTGCTGGGGGAATACATCCGTGAACAAGGCATAGTTTCTCTTTCTCTCCATGGAACTTATAGTTTTGTGCAAGAGCTGGCAGAGTACAGGCCATGCGCCAAGTCTGGCCTGCCATCTGTTTCTGTATGGCCTGTGAGCTAAGAATGGTCTTTGCATTTTTTAAATAGTTGAAAAAAATTTTAAATGAAGGATATTTTATTTATTTTAAATGTGAAATTATATGAAATTCAAATTTCAATGTCCATAAATATAATTTTATTGGAACAGAATCTCTCTGCTCTGTTTGCATGTTGTCTATGGCCACTTGTGCTCTATCATGACAGAGCTGGGTAGTTGCCATAGGGACTGTACCACGTATGGCCCACAGAGCCTAAAATATTTACTGTCTAACCCTTTACAGAAATAGTTGGCCAACCCCTGGCCTAATGAAGGAAAGAGGCTGTGAACAAGTATTTGCAGGTGCCTTGAGTGTTACAGGGGACCGCACAGAGGGGGTATTAGGGAAGGCTCTCTGGAGAAAGATCCTGGGGATGGGTAGGAGGTCTAGAAAATGACTGGTTAGAGATGGTTGTTATAAGAAATGGCACATGCAAATCCATGAGTCATAGGGGAGGACCACTCATTGAAGGAATGGAAGAAAGTCCAGTATGGCTGGAACATCAAGGAGCTAGGCAAAGACCAGACATATAAGAGCATCTCAGAAGGCCATGCTGAGGATTTTGAACTTTACCCTAAGAACAGTGGGAACTAACTGAAGAGTTAAAGCACAGGCATAATATGGGTGATCTAGAGTTTGTGAGGTCTCTCTGGCTTTGGTGTGGGAATGGATGGAAGACTAGAGCAAGTGTGGACGGTGCAGGCCGTCCATCGAGGGAGATAGAATTGGGGGTGGAGAGAAGTGGATTTTGGAAGGCTCTGCGTGACATCTGTGACACTCACACCTTCCCCCGCCCTCCCCACCCACCACAGGCTCTGTGCGCTACTTGACAACCCAGAGAACCTGAGTCTTAGATGCTGGGCCTGCCTCCTCTTAAACCTGTCTATTAATCAACACTGATTGCTTGTTGCACACCTACTACATATGCATTTGGCAGAGCGCTAGATGTAGAATAAGAATGTAGACATACACACATACGCCTCCAGTATAGAATATATTCCATAGGGGCACCTGTGTGGCTCAGTCGGTTGAGTGTCTGCCTTTGATTTAGGTCATGATCTTAGGGTCCTGGGACCAAGCCCCACTGAGTTTGCTTCTCTCTCTCTCTCTGCTTCTCCCCCCAACTCATGCTTGCTCTCTCTCCTTCAAATAAATAAATAAAATCTTAAGGAATAGATTCTACAGATAATATGTTTATATTCTGTATTTATAAAAACTAAGACAATCAGGTTTCTGACCTCAAGATTCTTAGCTGGGGGAATGATGGATAGATCCACAGTGCGCGAATGCAATGAGGGCTCCTAACCAGAGCAGCAAGTAATTCTCTTAGGGAACAGAGAGTAAGTGTTGAACAAACACCAGTGGGAGATGCTAATTTTAATTAAGAGATCTAGAGAGGCTTCATGGACGAAGTGGCTTTTAAACTGCATCCTGAAGAACTTGTGAGATTTGGGAAGAAGGGGAGAGGTAATGAATCTGACATGAGCAAAGTGATGAGTTTATGATGGTGTGAGGTGTGTGCAGGGAAGGGCTGGGGGAGCAGTGCAGTGAGTGGAAGGCTCACTCTTTCTCTGATGGCCAGGGCCCTGCCTACTTCATCTTATGACCTTCTGTGGCAGGTAGAAACCATAAAACACACCCCCTTCCCTGTGACCTTGTTTATAGGCACAGTCTTTAACCTGAACCAATATCAACTGCTGTACTGACAAGTCCTCTTGGGGGTTCTAGCCCATCCCTTCTATGGCTATGTTGGTTGCCTTTGACCTCTGCTTTGACGTCTTCCTTCTGACTGGTGACTAGCTCCTGGCTGTGCCCCAAGAACCATGACTTTCAATGAAGTTTGCTCTGGTTCTTGGTTCCGTTGTCCAGGACTGTGACACAGAGTCATTTGTAATCTGAGTCTTCTGTCCTGTGCCAAAAGATATTTAATAAATGTGGGTGATGATGATGGGTCCCTTAAGAGCCATTTGGCTGATGTATTTTTAACGTCTTTTTAAAAATAGTGAAATAAAACAAATATTCAGAGAAGTACATAAACATAAAAGTACAAAGTAGTGAATAATGATGACAAGACATTTAGAACCACCAACTTGGTCAAGAAATAGAATATTGCCCGTATCCCCAGAAACTTCTATGTCCCTTCTCCTTGGCTAGCTTTTCACCTTTGATGTGTCAATGCTAAGAAATGCTAAAAACTAACTCTGTCAGACTTATGGTTAGAAAAGCAGCCATAGCAGGAGAAGAAAAACAGAGACTGGGATTGGAGGCAACTATCCGATCTTCCTTCTAGAGCTGCCCACAGAAAGGATGTCCTACCTCTGGGAGTTCTTGGGGCTGGACTGACTGTTACTATGGAAACGCAGGGCTCTCGGGATGCCTGCTCGGGTGATGACCACAGTGTTCAGACAGGGGCCCCAGGTTGTGAGATCTTTACAGTAGGAGACCTGTGAGATTCAAAGGAAGCTTCCCCCTTGTGTTATCTTTGTCCCCATGCCCACCTGGTGTGGCCCTCCTGAGCACAGCAGATGGAGCACTAATGGAGGGAAAGCATGTTTTTCGTCCAAGGGAGATTGTGGGTTCTCAGGGGAGAGTGTACAGAACTAACAACAGTTGAGTAGTAATTCATTAGTAAACTTGACATTCAGATTGCAGACATTTTTGCAAACTGCATTTTCTAACAATTGTCTTGGGCCCCTGTCTGTTGATTATGGTCTGTATTTGCAAAAGGAGGCTAGTCTGAACAGGCAGGAGGGGAAAAGCAATTTCCATCCGAAGAGAAGGCTGAATGGCTTTGTCCTCTCTTCTGGAAGAAAGGGGTGTGCCTTTTGAGATTTCAGCTTTTGATTCACTTTCTCCAGTAGCTCCTCAATATTTATACTGGGTGCACTGGAATTAGGTTTGGCATCTCACAATCCTGGGTGGGGGGATGCGAAGCTTCCTTTCGATGTGTTTTCTACATCTAATTTCATCTTAGGGCTGGACCTGCCACATTTTCAAGTGTGCCCTGGTGACTGAAGTCCGGAGCCGGGGCAAGGGTGCGGGTGCCCCTGGGGGTTGTGAGCCATGGCTCTCCAGACACTCTGTGTGCTCTGTCTGGGTGGAAAACCTCCTCTGAAGCCAGACTGAATCACACCAGTTTCTAAGACATTCCTCAACCATGTTAGGCAAAAGAGTCCCCCGCTGACAAGCTGGGGTAGAAGGAAACCTGATATAATTTTGGAAAAACCTGCTTTGAGAAAGAAGGTTCTCACAGCTGCTGAGCGTCTCCCTGCCTCCCAGCGTTGGAGGGGTCCGAGGTCATGGGAAGGGGATTGATGATGGGTCTAGGGGTGCCAAGTAGAGAGCGGAGGCTTTGCGGTGCAGGGGTGCTCACTGTTCCCGGCTCCCATCAGGGATCCAGAAGGAGAAGCCGTCATCTGAACTGGTTAGAAATAGAAGTCCCCTTGTTTCTCCCCCGGTCATTGAATCATTGTTATTACTTCACATTCACAGCCAGTGCAGACTGTCTTGTATTTGGCCGCTGTGCTGGAAACCAAGATCCAGATGAGGGCTGTGGGAACTCAGGAGCACAGGAGGCTGAGGTTTCAGAGTCCAGCCCAGCCTCCCCGAGGCCAGTGCGGAGTCAGAGCACGGGGAGGCGGGCACCTCTGCGGAGCCCCGGACGTCTGAGCCCAGGCGCCCATGCTGGGTGAACGTCACCATTGCTTGCTCCCTAGTGCACCGTAGGCCCGGTGTTCTGGCCATCTGTCTTTCCTCCTGAGGTCTCTTGGACTTGCTGGGCCTCGGTTTCCTGAATGGGGGTCATATTGCGGCTTGGGAAAGGCAGTAGGACCACCTAATTGGGACCAGTCTTTTGAACTTACAGCCAAACCCCATCCCGCGTTCAGCAAATGGAAGCGGCAGAACGACGTTCATTCGGTGAGAGGTCTACTGGCGCATGCTGGATTAGGTCCTAAATCGTGGTGGAAATTTTCCTGGAGTGGGACAAATCCTTTTGTAAACAACAACATTCATCTTCTTTGACTGACGTGTCTGGTGAAGCATGTGCCTCTCCGAAGCCTCATGACATCTGATCTCGTTTGGGATTCGGTGTTTGTGTTTGAAAACGTAGCTCTGCCGAGGCGCGACGGTTTGGGAGCTGGTGCTGGCCTCACGCTGTGGAAACTGGCCTGGTTTAGTCAGGATATCAGCGGTGCATGGGAGGGGGCTTGCTTTTCCAGGGCCTACGAAGCAGATTTCGAGTTCACTCGATCAGTAGCTATCTATTAATCGCTAGCTGTATGCCAAGACACCCTGAGCCTTGACTTCAAGTTGCTTTCAGGCTAATGGGGACAACGTGGCATGCGTGGATTAAAGGACAGCTTAGACTGCTGGCCTCCGCCTGTCTGGTGACAGGTGAGAGGAACCGACAGTAGGGAGAGCTGGACGGGCTGTGGCCAGGGAGAGGACGTACACTGGCTCCCTGCAATTTGATTGAGGGAGAGCAATGGAGTAGGTGTCCCAGGAGTGGGAACGGCTAGCACAGAGGTTGGTGCTAAGGAGGACCAAGTCCTATCAGGGAAATCCAGTGGGAGAGCCAGCTCAGGGAGCAGCCTGGAAAGCAGCAGACAGGCCTGAAGAGCCCGCCTTGAGGGGTTCTAGGCAGCAGACAGTGGGAACCGAGGAGGATTTTGAGACTCCAGAAAATATGAACAGTGGGAAGACAAGGCAGAACAAAACAAAACCCAGAAATTGTCCGATAATTCTTTTAGCATAATGTTAAGCCCCTAGCATGTGCAAGGCAGGCCCCAGGCTCTGAGGGTAGGCAGTGAACAAGTTGGGCCAAGACCCTGGCCTCCAGCGGTGGATGTGTCGCGGGGGTTGATGGAGAGCGTGCATCTCCGTGCACAAGGTTAGGTATGAAGGAAAGGGTGGCAAGCCAAGGGAATGGACGTGGTCTGTGTCATTCGGGGCATTGGGCCGTTGCTGAGGTTACTCACAGGTTACTCCCCTTTTCACGTCGCATTGCTCTGTCTGTTGATATGGTGGGCATTCGTCAACCCAAGTAGTTCCTCCCACCTGCGGGGATGCTGGGAGGTTCCTTTTCCCCGCTTGTCCCCCTACTGATGGTGTGGGGCCGTGGCTGCAGCTGCGTTGGTTCTGGGCACTTCGTATCGCAGTAGGAATGAGGACTTCAGAAGCTGTCAGTGAGGCTGGGAACTCAGGGCCCTCCGTATGGCCCCGAGTCCTGAAAGTGGATCCATTTTCCTGTCTCCTGCTCTTCTGATGGGTACCGTGGAGCTCTTAGAGCCCTGAGGGACCTTGTGTCTATCCCTTGGGCCCTACTCTTTCTTGGCCCTGGGCTGTCCCTGATGGGTGTGGCAGATACACCCAAAGCTCCATGTAGGGAGCTGTGGCCATTACAAGCCTGGCCTCTCTGGGCCTTAACTTCCCAGAATGAGGGACGAGGTGAGCAGTTCCTAGACTTTACATGGGCTACTCAGTTACGCTTAAGAACATAGAGACTATCCCAAGGTTGCCAGCTTTTTATTTTGAGAAGCATAGACATAAAAAAGAAACTGTCAGATGCCAGCTCTACCATCATGTCATTTCATTAAAAGGGCATATTAATACCCAACGAAGGAGTGATGACATAATGTCAAAGAAAAGGACAGTTCTTCCCTGGAGAGGAATGTTGGCCATCCTTCCCTGACATACATCATTACGCCATGCTATTGCTTTTCATTTCCAGACTCCCTCCTGGAGCGGCACTGTGGTGTGGCCCAACATGCATGGTCCTTGGGACCAGAGGGCCTGTGAGCCAACCTCGCAGGATCCTTTGCTGTGGAGAGTGAGAGCCGAGCCCACAGGGGCCCGGTCCGCTTCCTGATCCACAGGTGGCGATGGGCTCCCTTCCTTCTGCTTCTCCCCTCTTGACCTTCTACTGTCTCCCTCTCAGTAAGTCCTCTGGAAGAGGACAGTCCAAATGGTGTTGGGCTGCTTTTAGGAAGCCAGGTGGAAGGTGAGAGGAATAGTCCCTGACACTCCCCTACCAGGTGAACTGGTCTGTCAACTGTGTAAAATGCCTTGTCTTCGGGTACCATTCATTTGTTCCCCAACCACGTCCACATCCCTGTTTTGATTCATGTGCCTTTTCCCCCCCAACCAACTTGAGTCATAAAAGTTAACTTGGCTGCGATATGGAGATCTCTGCCTTCTCTTACGAAAAAGAGGGTTTTGGATTTCCTGTGGGTCTTAGTTATGCATCTCCGGTCTGTCTTGACTAGAAGCCAGATTTGGCCTCCGCTTTGGTGAAGTGGACAGAAATGAGGTTTGCTGTTTGGAAAATAAGAATTCACATCCTGGTCAGCTCTGTTAGCTGTGGACCTTGAGCTGCTTGTTTCTAAGGTCATACAAGCGCCTGGTCTGTCACTCAGCTGGTAATACTGTTTACTGACCCCTCCTTTCCTGCTCTGTGTTTGTCCGATGGCTGGGACTCACAGATATTCTTCGAGGAAGGCATTTGTGAGCCTGTTTCTCCAGTGAGAAAGCGGAGCTAGGATGGGGTTCTAGATCGCACAGTGGGTAGGAGGGACAGTCAGGAGGCCGACTCTGGCTCTCTAACAACACCCTTGCCTCCCACGCTTCTCGTGCCGTCTCTCGGCCACGTGGGATTCTACACAGTCTCACAGTCTCTTCTACGAACAGGCTGCCTTGGAAAGTCTCCTACCCTTCCGTGACCCTTGGCCCTTCCTTTCTGAAGGGATAAAATCAGACTGCACAAGTTCCAAAGTGCCTTGCAACTTTGACCTCTATGGCTCTGTGACCCTGAGATTCATTTCACTAAAACAAAATTTTTTGGAGGGGATTTGAGTACTCTCCTTGAAGGAAAAATGCCTGACTTGCCTAGTGTGATTACAAAGTATTCCTCAACTAGAAAACAGACGTGATTTTTGTCTTCTGACTTACGCCCTGTAATAGTTTTCTCATCTAGGTGGTTAATGAGCCATTCTCCCAGGGCAGACACAGGCCATGTCTTTGCAGAACAGACCCACTTGGACCCAGCCTGGGCCACTCTGCTGAGGTATCAGAGCAGGGGTCTCTGCTAAAACACTTCCAGTTTCTGAGGCCCCAGTGGTGAACTCTGGACTGTCAAGCATGTTCTCATTTGTGAAGCCAGTTGCAGGAGAAGGAGATTATTAGTTAGTTTGTGTGTGCTGAGTACTGGCTGAGATATATACATTCGTCCTAAAAGTTGGGGCTTAACTTTCAGGTTTAAGCAGCCAATATGGCCATTTGAGAACATATCTCACTAGGGGACCTTGTGTCCCATGGGTCACTCTGTTCCTCGGTTGGAATTCCCTTCCCCGGGTCATTTCTCCAATTCCCCCTCCGCACAAGGCGTGACTAGATTTAGATGTGTGAACAGCAAGATTGTGTTTGCTGGAAGCCACGGGGTATAAGATGATTGTTTCAGCAGTAGTAATAAGCAGCATTTTATGAGGAGATGCCTTCTCTTCCTTGTACATTTTGCTTATCCCGAGGCAGCAAGGAATAGAAGAAAAACGTGGCCTTTAGGCTTAGAATAGACTGGATTTAAATTTCAGAGCTGCCACTTACGAGATGAGTGATCTTGGGAATTACTCAGCCTCTCTGAGTCTCATGACATTCCTACCTTACAGCCTTACTATGAGGATTAAATAAGATGGTACAAAACCGCCAGTAGAGGACTTGGCCTGTGGGAGCGGGAGGGAAGGCAGGATTTCCTGAGGGCCAGCCCCTCCTCAGTCCCTGGGAGACTGGCAAGCAGCTCTCTGTGTGTGCCCGGCAGGGGTCGTAAAGGGCCTTCTGCTCCCCCAGCCCTTCGCATTCAGAGACACGTGCAAGCGAGGGGCCTGCCATCCAGACCTCAGGGTCGGGTGCTTTGCAAGCCAGACAGAGCCTTGGGGAGCGTTTACACAGCCTCTTTGAATTTGAGACAAAGAAACCGGAGGCACAAAGATGCTAAGTGCCTTGTTAAAGGTCACCCAGCCTTTTTCTGCTGTCACCTTTTTTCCCACAAAGACCTATGAAGAGCGGTTATTCACACACAGCCCAGGGGGCTCCTAGGCGTGAGAAACTGGCCAGTGAACCCAGGAAGCTATAGCTACAAATGCCTGTGTTGATGAAGTAGCTTATGAAGGTGGAGAAACCCTGGGAAACTCGGGTGGTTTCCTGACATCCCAGAGCACTTGGCTTTGTCTGAGCTTCTTTTAAAGCTCCTATGACCTGAGTCTGTAGGCGCCCTACTCCTTCCCCGGAGGTGGAGCCTGTATGTTCTGGCAGAGGGCATAGCTGCTGGGTAGGGCCCTCTGGCAATGTGCTGCTTCCTGCACATGTGGGGTCCCGGAGAGCAAATGGGGAGCCCTGTGGGGTGCAGGGGAGGCTCTGACCTGCAAGAGAGGGGTCAGATAGTTGGAGCTTCTCACCTGGAGCTTACGCCAGCTCTAGGTGGGGCCCCGATCCTCAGCTGCCCTGCTTCCCCCACCGCTGGAGGTCAGGGCTAGCCCCTCTTCCTTTTCCTCCCTGTGCAGAGCTCGTGTCAGGAACACCCCAGCTGGTGGTGCCCACATTATGCTTTATTTGTCTGAGCTGCTTTAGGTAATCGGTCTGATCCCTAATACACAGGATTATCAGTACCTGGGAAAATCCCGTGCTGAGCCACACGCCCAGGATGTGAGAGAGGCTGCCGTGAAGGGTTTTCCTCTTGGCCTGTTTGGAAGGAGCAGGGGAGTCTGGAGGACCATTCTCCAGCGTTTAGGCCTCAGGTGGAGGAACACAGACAGTGGCCTGCGTGGAGGTCCCGGGAGCCCCATGCATTTACAGATACTGACGTTCAGGCGTTTCTGGGTCTTAGGCCAGACTGTGCCCCCAGAATGCTATAATCATTGCCATGACATAAACATCTTCTCTTTCTTTTCTTTTCTTTTTTGAAGATTGTGTTTATTCATTTGACACAGAGAGAGAGAAAGAGAGAGAGGGAGAGAGCTTGACCGAGCACAAGCAGGGGGAGCAGCAGGCAGAGGGAGAGAGAAAAGAAGGCTCGCTCCTGAGCAGGGAGCCCGATGTGGGGCTCCATCCCAGGACCTTGGGATCATGACCTGGCACCCCGAAATAAAGCATCTTTTCAAAGCTATAATGGGTCTATCGACTTTTACTCAGTGGATTTTAAACATTTCCTTCCCCACAGGAAACACCTCCCTCAGAGGAGAAAAGGCTCAGTGTGCAGATGCTTGGATTTTCACGGGGCGGGGGCGGGGGGGGCAGGGGTCTTGCCTCTTCTGCCCTCCCTTGCTGACCCCCTGGGGTGCCTCACAGAATACATGAGGCTGGGTCCCCAGGAACTGCCTAGCTCCTTCTCATTTCTCACAAGAGGGCTCTGCTCAGAGAGGCTGGGTGACTGCTCAGGGCGGCACAGCGTGTTCCGGGCAAGGTGGAGCTCGAGCGACAGCTTTGGACCTTCCAGCCTGGAGCCCGCCCCTAGTCCTCCAGCGGGAAAGAAGGTCTCCTGCTTTGTGCTCAGCGGAGGGCCACTGCGCAGGGGGCTGCTGGATCAGTTTCAAGGATAAGAGGATGCAGGAGAGGTGGGGAGCTGCCGCTGGAGATGGGGTGAGAGTTGGGGTTCCGGGAAGGGGGAAGGGATAACTCAGAAACAGCATCTTTCAACAGACTCCAGGAAATGAGTTTCCGATGGTGACCAGGGAAACGTGAGGATGGAGTAGGACTCCCTGTAAGACCCAGGAGGGAGAGGACAGACCGGGCATTCCAGTCCGTCCTTCCCCCACAGCTCTGGGGAAGCTGAGCATCCAGGAAATATCCCCTGGTGCAAGGCTCTGGACAGAGGATAGAGGCCTGGGATTTCTGGGAATGGAGCTTGCTCCTGCCCCTGCTGTAGTCCCCCCTCCACCCCACTCCACCGGGCCCCCAGGGATGGTGGGGGAGGTGGGTCCATGTCTGATTCCTCCCCTGCAGGTGCCTTGGGCCCTGCAGGACTCAGGATCACCTGCATCTCCTCCTCCGGCCACATCTGTGTCGGGCACCTCGGTGCTTAGGAGGAAGGCTTCGCGGCCTGTCAGCTTGGCCGTGCTCATTTCTGATTTGATGCATTTGCTCCACGAAGGGTGGTCTTTGGCTCCAAGCTGGTTTTTGTCCAAGAAAGGAACCGTGTGTCTCTGTCCTTGATTTAACCACCCTCTCAAGGCACAGGGACCTCGCAGAAGGAACTCTGCTGTCCATGCGATACCCTGGAGTGGGGCAGATTGAGTCCTCGTGATGACTCTAAACTCTCACGGGCCCTGTGCGGTGGCCCACAGTCCTTCCATGCATCTGATCCCGTTTGCTCCTCACGGTCTCCCTGGGAGGACGTCAGGACAGGCACTCACCTCTTCTTGCTGTCAGACAGCTGGGCTCAAAGTCTGACTGCGTCTTCCTGGGCCATAGGCCTTCCACTGTGATATAGCCTCAGTACAGAGTTACTGTGGTCAGGCTCCACCACGGTCGCCAGCAGTGGTCTCGTTACTACTGATCCATAATCCTACCTGTTCTAGAAGCTGTGCGTGCCAGGAACTGACTTCCCATGTGCTGCAGCTCTTCTCCTTCTCTGCCTCCCTCTTCTCCCTCTTTCCTTCCTTCCTTCCTTCCTTCCCACCCTTGGCTCCTGTCTCTCACCAAGATGGGGAAGGTGCTTCCATGGAGCTCACCGCATTGCACCGTTGAGGACACGGCAATGACCCAAAGGAACATTGAGTCTTTCCCTCATGGGGTTCACAGACAGTGAAAGAGGACTGAAGCAGGCAGGCTAGTGGTATAACTGCCCAGAGGAGGAATAGAGTGGGGGGCAGTGGTGGTCAGTGTGGGGTGGGTGTCATTTTCGACAGGGCGGGCAGGGAAGCTGTCAGTAAATAAGGTGATGATGACCTGCGAGTGGTGAGGCAAGCAGCCGTGGGGCTCTCTGGGGGCAGGAAGAGCAGCCAGTGCAATAAGCCCGAGATGGGAATGGGTCTGGAACATTCTGGCAGCACAAGGAAGCTGACGCGGCTGGAGAGAGTGAGTGAGTGGGAGACTTGTAGGATGGCGGCAGGCGCGGACAGATTGGGTGCGTTGGACTGTGTGAAGGCTGTGACTTGTCCTCCAAGTGGGACGAGGAGCCACAGGAGGGTGTTGGCACAGCACCAGCACGATCTGACTTACATTTTTAAGAGTAGTTTTCCTCCCAGATGAGCACTGTTCAAGCCACTTCCCAGATCTGGGACGAGGAGCTGGTGTCTGGATTGCTGAGATGAAATCAAACCGAGGCAGACTCGGAGCTTCTGGGGGCAGCCCCAGCAGGAAGCGGCATGGGGACTCTGGATTCCTCCCAATGGCTGACCCCCCCTCCCCTCTGCAGTCACCCAGCAGGTGTGGTGCCTGGGGTGGCCTTGGCACCAGGCTCAGCCCGACAGGTGTGGGTGTAAGTGTACCCCAGGATGAGTGAGCCTAGCCAGGCAGGAGCAGGTGCGGCGGGAGCTCACAGGAGGGTGGGGCCAGCATAGTGGGCCACCTGGCAGGACTTGGCAATTCCAACATCCTGTTGGGGCTCAGGGAGATAATGGGGGCCCTGTCCTGCAAGATACAGCTGGGCGGGGATCTGAGAGCTGAGCCATGTGTTCTTCAGGGCCTGGCTTGGGGGGCCTGGGACTCCTTTCTCCAGAGCAGCATTGCTTCCTGTCCGAACCAGAGGAAGGCAATGCCACCATCACCAACCCCCTTAAGACAGTTGAGTGCTGTGCTCCACTCATCAGATGACAAGGCAGCACTCATTGCTGTTTATAGAAGAGGCTTTGAGAAATGAACGGACTTGTCTAAGGCCGTCCAGAAAAGCTTGACTTGGATTTGAGTATTTTGATTCTCAGAGTTCTTCTTACCACACCCCACACCTGAAGTTTGCAGTATGCTGGGTATATAGTTCAGGAAGGATGGGAGATGGAGAGGGTATCCAAACTGAAGAGTGGAGGCTGGGGGTGGGGAGGTCCTGGGAGTAAAATGTGCTTGTTCTCCAGCACTGGGCCAGGGCTGCTCTTATGGCTGGGGAAAGCCAGGCCCTTTGAAGACAAGAAAGGTTACTCCCTGCCACGGCCCCTCCATGCAAAGCCTGGCCCAGTAGTTTCTGCCAGGCCCAGGAACACCCAGCCTCCAGGTTGCAGGCTGGTGCAGTGGACGGATGTGGTTGGGAGTGGCTGGTTCCCTTGGGCTGGATTTGAGAGGATGCACCATCTTGCCCAGGAAGCAGCAAGGGTAAGAGCAAGAGAGGGGGTGGGGGTGGGGGCCACCAGGCCCGTGGCTTCCCTTCCAGCCTGCGGTGTTGTCACGTGTATAGAGAGGGGCATTGGCATCTGAAGGGATTACTGAGGTCCCTTCTGAGGATTTGGGGTGTTGGATCTTACAAATCGGAAAAAATGCCTGAGCATCCAACAGACATGTGCTCTTGTGTAGGGAGCACCAGGGAAGTGTGGTCTGGTTGGGCCCTTGGCCACAGGTGACAGAGGAGGACTGAGGCCCTCTGTGGCCACGCCAACAGGAAGTCACCAAGGGACATGCTGCTTGAAGGAAGAGGGAGAAGGCACAGCAGGGGTGAGGCCGGCGAGAGATTCCTGTGTGAGCAGGCAGCAGGAAGGGACTGGTCCACCGGGCCCTCAGACCCCTGGACCTGTACTGTTGCCCTGTGGCCCTCCCCACCCTGCCATCTGGGCACTGGCATTAGATGTCCCCTGTTGTCTGCAGGAGGCAGCTGTGGCCTGTTTTCTGGAAGACTCAACTGGGGTGAGTGGGCAGAGCTGGAGGGAGGAGTGGCCTCTGAAGTTAAGACCAAGCCCCTTTCTCAAGGGGAAGGCTGTAGCCAGATCTGCATCTTCCAGGACACGCTCCTGTCTTGTTCTTTCTCGCTCCTCCTCCTTCCCCGTTCTTCTCTTCTCCCTCAGGCATCCTTCTCTCCATTTCAGAAAATCTCTGGTGTCCTGAGGCTAGGGTAGCTGGAGCCTGTAGCTTGTGGGGTCTCTCTGTCTCACACACATGCCCACACGCACAGAGGGACCTGCACACCGTGGTCTTCCTGGAGGGTGAGTGGGGATCAGGGCCAGGCCTCTCCTGATACCAGGGAGCCTGATTCCTGCTTAGGAGCCCTCCTGGAAGGGCCGCTGAGTCTTTCTTGCTGTGGGAGGTGGAAGTTTTGATGGACACCCTCTTTGCCACTCAGCAAAGCACCATTGCCCACTGGTCCCCACCCCCAGCATGGTCCTCCTCATAGGAGAGAGAGGAGTGTCCTAGGACCCAGGAGGCAGCCTCCCTCGGGCCCTCAGTCTCCTCATCTCGCGTGGGAGGTTGATCTGATGGAGTCCAGAATCAGAAGGGATCTAAGAGGCCCCTTGGTCGCAGGCCCACTCTTTGTAGGAATCCCTGCCCCCACTGTCCTAGGGGGTGCCACGTGGCTGGAGTCCCTCCAGAAGTCATCGCGCCCTCCCTGCCAAGGGCCCCTTGCTTCACTGAAAAATCATAGCTTTTAGAAGTTCTACTCGCTTCTCCTCCATTCCACGATTGGTGAGTGTCCCGCCAGGGTCCACTCGCGTCCCTCTCAGTGCCACCAAACAATGTCGTTCAGTTTTGACTCTCCTTGGAGGCAACCAGTCCCATCCGTGGGTGCTCTGTCTTGGGGACTCTGGCTGCCCAGCACCAGGCCAAACACTGTACATGGTTTATCTGACAGAAGCTTCGCCGCCGTCTTGCTGGGGTTGGCTTGCTGATCCCCATTTACATGGAGGAGGTGAGGCTCATGAGCTCGTCAGTGGCAGAGCTGACCAAGCCCCGGTGGGCAGTCTGCCTCCAGCCCTCTCAAGCTCTGTGCCTTCCTGTAAGCAATACCTGCTCTTAGTCACGTTGTTTGTGAAATGGGGTAACTCCACCTGCCTGCTGGATTATCGTAAGCTCTAAGCAAGATTGTACACGGAAAGCACTCAATTTTTGGTTGATGGCATCCTGTTCTGGCTTGATAAGTGGTGGCCAGTCACTGTCGTATTGGGCACTGTCCCTTACAATTCCTTCCCTGCAGTGTGTCTCCACAAAGACACAGCCTCCCCAGGCCTCTGCCTTCTCTTCTCTGGAGGAAGGGGTTGTACCTGCTGCTAGCAAGGGATGCTTTGGCTGGAGGAGGCCAAAGGTGACAACACCGGCCGGCGGGCAGCAGGCCCCCCAGAGCCCCAGCCTCCTTGCTGTCCTGCTGCTCCCCCAGGCCTGCCTCCCACTGTCATAATTAAGCCCACAGCATCTAGTGTAAACAAATAATAACAGGGGCATTATCTTTCTTTAGTCTGTGTTTTTCCTGGCCTATCATAAAGTAATTAAAGTAATGAATGCCTTGTAAAACAATAGTTAAGAGGGCTGGCAAAGGGCATTCTCTGTAGTATACCTCTTGTGCTCTGAATTATTGATGCACTGAAACCACTGGGACTGGGTGGGTGCGGGGGGGGGGGGGGGAACTCCCTGCCTCCTGGCCCCTTCCAGGCGGCTTCTCTCCTCCAAGGTCTGCCTGTTTGCCAGGTGGCTGTGGAGCCTGAGCCTCCTGGGCTGAGGAGCAGCCTGTGGCTGTGGACCAGCTCTGACAGGTCGCTGGGGTGGGGTGTGGTGGACATTGCTTGGAAGGAGACACAGAGCCTCTGATTTGAGGGTTTTGCCCTGCCCCCACCACTCCCTTGTCCACCCCCAACGCTGGGTTCTGAAAGAAACAGGTGGTGTTCTGTTTCCGGTGAAGAGAGGGGCATGGAAAGAGCTGGGGGTTCAGGTCCGTGTCCCATTTTAGATCAGGCAGGGATGATTAAGCCATGCCAACATGATTAGGAATGGTGGTTCTCAAAGTAGGGTTCCTGGGCTGGTAGCATCGGTAGGTTCCGACACGGGGCCCAGCACTGTGTTTTAATGAGGCCTCTGAGTGGTTCTGATGCCCACTCGAACTTGAGAATCACTGCTTTCTAGTGCCAGTGGCTCAAGGAGAGGCGGGAGGTGGTAGGGCTAATGAACTGAAAGTGTGTTGTCTGCCTTTGGACCCTGGTTAATCCCTCCAACATCTATGCGGCAGGCCATAGTGTCCCCATCATAGGGGGTGCGGGGTCCCAGTGGTCCCATGCGGCAGGAGAGCTGAATCTACACCAGCAGAATCTCCACGTGGTCAAGGCTCGGGGTCCTACCAGGCCACTGAGACTGGCCTTAGGTGGCTTGGGTGGCAGAGTCCACAGGTGTAAGTAGGTGGCCCTGAGCAGGCCCACCCTGGGGCTCCCCACAGGCCTCCTCTCACATTGTTCTAGTTTCCTGGGGACCTCACACACCAGGAGAGACAGCATGAGCCCCCAGTGCTGCTAAGGCGCCTACTGGCTTCTCAACTTCCCTCGAGCCCATGGAGGCCGGAAGGGGAGAACCGTGCGTCAGGAGTAGCTTCCGGCCTGCTTGCAAGTCCCCAGGAGGATGACTCATCCCGTGCGTCTCAGCTCTCCTTTCCTCACTCTGCCTTACCCCCACTCCCTGCAGACCAAGCTTTTCACGTCTGCCTTGGTTTCTCTCCCTTGCTCCAACTCACAGTGTGTTTGCTTTGAAATTTGATTCTAAGCTTTTAAATTTGAGGGTGAACATAATTGGCCCAACATCTTTTTCTTCATCTGTACCTGCAAACATAATCTCAGTGGATATTTAAGTAGGGGGCCCAGTTAAATATGTGTGTTATAGAATATATTTTTAGTATAGCTATGTGTCATGTAAAAAATTTGTATTGTATCTGAAACTCAGTTTTCTCTGGGTGTCCTGTATTTTGTTTGTCACTCGTAGGCCCAGGAAGGGGCTGATACTCAATGAGTATCACAGTGAATGAAAAATAAAACAGAAAGGTGGTGCTATTGGAAGGCAAGGTGGAGTTTTCCAAGGGTGGCCTGAGAAGATTTCATTGAGCAAAGACTTGAGGGAGGCGAGGGAATAAGTTTTGACCCTCTCTGGGAGAAGTAGGCAGAGGACACATTGCATATAAAAGCATGTGATTTAGGGCCCCATGTGGGGCTCATTTATCTGAGGAAGTCAACCTTGTTTACTCAAGCATGTTTTTAGCCACAATTTATTCTCTTTTGTAATTAAAAAGGTCTGGTGTGGATTTCAGGCACAGCTGGATTCAGATGTTCAAATGATGACATCCGTATTCTGTAACTTATATAGCTTCCTCTGTGGTGGCTTCATTCTCAGGGAAGGATTACCTTTCCTACTCTTTCTAGCAAAAGTCCCAGGCTTGAAGTGTATTGGGTTGGCATGGGTCATGTAACCATCACTGGTTCAATTGCTCTTGCTTAAGGGATGGGATGGTCTAATTAATCAGTCTCTATTCCTAGAGCCATTGTGGGCCTTCAGTTTTTTTTTTTTTTTTTTTTAATTTATTTATTTGACAGAGAGAAAGATCACAAGTAGGCAGAGAGGCAGGCAGAGAGAGGGGGAAGCAGGCTCCCCGATGAGCAGAGACCCCGACGCGGGGCTCGATCCCAGGACCCTGAGATCATGACCTGAGCCGAAGGCAGAGGCTTAACCCACTGAACCACCCAGGCGCCCCCCCCCCCCTTCAGTTCTTTTTGAACTACACAGATCGGGATGAGGAGTTGGGGATTTTCTTAAGAAAGATCGAGCACTCCTGTGAGCTGGATAGGAAGGCTGGGTGGGTGGAGACCACAGCATGTCAACCTCACCTCCTTCATAGTTATTCCCGACCCTAGACGAGATGATTTCCAGCCTGAGCTTCGTGATTGTTTTTCCCTTTAAAGTGGAAAGAGATCAATTTCATTCTTTCTTTCACAAAGATATTTTAAGAGAAAATAAAGAAAAGATGCTTTAAGAAAAAGATTTAAAAGAAATCCAAAGCCATCATGCATTCCATCTCCCTGCCCCTTGTATTTTCAGGCCAGTTCCCACATCAGCCAGGACCCTTCCAACTTTGATTCTTTGGGGTAGGTTGTGTTTAATAAACCCAGTTGGTTCCTATTCTCAACCCTGTTCTCTCTGTTGCCAGGAGGCCCAGAAGATTAACAATGGCTCAAGCCAGGCGGATGGCACTCTCAAGCCAGTGGACGAAAAAGAGGAGGCAGTGGCAGCTGAGGTCGGCTGGATGACCTCTGTGAAGGACTGGGCGGGGGTGATGATATCTGCCCAGACACTGACTGGCAGAGTCCTGGTGAGTCCCCAACTGCCTTCCCCTTGGGGAGGCCTGCTGTCTGGTCTATGATGCCTTTGCTTAGAGGGATGCCATGTTTCCTGGGGCTTCTCCAGGCCTCGACTGTTGGGAAGTGGGGGGTGAACAGTGGGTCGTGGAGTGGAGGCTGGGTTCTGTATACATAAGCCAGTGGTTTGAGGGGGGATTTGCATCTGGAGCAATGAGGGTCTGTTGGGGGGATGGAGAGCATTTCCTCTGCCATCAGGATAGGTGTACGCAGGCACGCACACACAAGGATGCACACATCCACAAGCAGGCACATAGACGCACACGTACACAGCTTGATAATCTTGGAGAGGAGAAGGGAGTTGAAGCAATATGTGCTCAGAATTCTGCAGAGAGCCCATAAAGGATAAATGCCAGGATCCAGTGAGTTCTCTGTACGTGCCCATCAGCTCTCTTGGGTCTGCTCTCGGACAGGGGTTCTCCTGAGAAGGATGCTCTATTCCCAGTGATTTCTTGCTACAATTCTGGAAGCTGCCCTTGCTGGGCCTGAAACTGGGGCTTGGTCAAGACTCATTTGGCTCAAAGGATGAATGGGAATGTTCTGATGGTTGGGTGAATCAAAGATGGGGCAGGAACACTGGAAACCTTGATGCTTCCTGGCAAAAGCTCAGTGAGGGGTGATGGAAAATGTAGGGAGAAGGTGAAAGTTGACCCCTCAGGATCCTTCTTGGGGAGAACTCTTTGTTACGTGCGGAATGAATATCTCACAAACTGCTTGAGGGAGGGGGTAAGACACTGAATGTCATGCTTGTGTCACAAAGGTGTGGCCAGACAGCCTTCAAGGAGGTCAAGGTTCTGTTAATGGAGGGAGCTTTCGGGAGCCAAGCCTTCTGGAGAGTCTGGACGTGAAGCTGTGGCTGTTGTCTATTGACGGAAACATAGAAAGGGAAGAGATTTAAAGCTGGGGCTTGGGAGAGGAGGAGAGAGGAACTAGTGAGGCCAGTTACTGCCTGGAGCAAGACGACCCAGGTTGGTAGGACAAGGAGAGACGGGGCGGCACGGAGAGTCTAATGAGGAAGTGAAGGTGGCTTGCTGCGGGCCATACCCCATCCTCCCCTCCCTGCAGAGTCTCTGGTAAAGGCTCCGTTGCCCTTCTGTGCTTGTGCAGGAGTGGAGTCTGTGTAGGAAGCCTGTGGAGGTGGAATTCCAGGTCTGGGCAATCATGTGGGAAGAAACGCAGACAGTGCATTCTCTACCTGAGGTAGTGATTGTAGACGAGGCTCAGCAGACACTTTGGTTGCCCAGATGCGACGCCTGTCCCTTCCACGTGGCCACTGTGGCCCTCTAGACAGCCCTAATTATCGTCATCAGCATCAGCCAAGAGTTACTGAGGATGACTCGGCCAGGCGTTTTTTCCAGCCCTGTGGAACGCAATATGATCTAATTCCATTGCACCATGGACAGAAATGACTGAAAGAACGTCTGGAGGAGAAACGCGATGAGTACAAGCCTCGTGTGGGTGTGCGTAGGGGGCGCTGAGCGTGGGGACATGGGGACCATCAAGAAAGCCTTCGTGGCACCGCACAGGGAGGAGATCCTTTGGGCTGAAACTTCCATTTCAAGATGAACTGAGCCCATGCTTCATGACAGAGAAGACATCAAAGATAAAAGCTTGGAAACAAGAAAGGGACCACTGAGTGGGCCAGAAGCTGAGAAGAATACCTAAATAATAAACAATAAGGCAGAAAGCATTGGATTTTGAACTGTGAGCTAACATCGTGAATGTCTGTTGAGGAGAGGGGATCGTCCCAGAGGGAGGAGAGGGGATCATTCCAGAGGTGGCAGAGAAAGGACATGGCGTGGAGGGAGTGAGGACCAGGCTGTGAACACAGAGGCACCTGAGGGGACAGAGACCTGGGAAGGTGGGCTGGAGACAGCTTGTCATGTCTTCAAATGCCCAGCTAAGGAATTTGGACTGAATTTTGTAGGGAAAGGAGATTTTGAAGGAGGGGCATCACAATGGAAGGTTGTGCAGAGAGAAATATTAGCGGACAGGTGGAGGGCGGATTGGGGAGGCGGGAGCTTGAGGTGTGTGGGTCAGGCAGGACTGTGAGGTCTGGTGCTGGGGACAGGCCACGGCAGCAAGTCCTGAACGAGCTCCGTGTGGTACAGGCAGGTGGGAGGAGGTGTTTTGGGAGCAGAACTCACAGACCAAGTGCCCCAGTAGCCATCTTGATACTCCTGCTCACAGTAACATTCTCGAAAGCTTGAGAGTAGTGCAAGGCCCTACACATTATGATCATGGCAAGGTGCATGTTGTATTTGTTCCATATTCCTGATTTTGCTGTTGGGTTGTAGGGGTTAATGACAAGGAAGCAAGAAAGCCAGTCTTGTCAATGAATTCTTCTCCATCTCACAGTCCAGGAACCCAAGGGTTGGGAAGGGCAAAGCCTTGCTGAAGGCTATGCAGCCTGAAGTGACCCAGCTGGGCCTGAGCCTTCAGGCCTCTGGACTCCCCGTCTAGTGCTCTTTCCATGTCGTTACTTCCCAGTCGAAGACAGTGCCTCTTCTTTTTCTAAGCCACTGGCAGCTGTCACTTTGGCTGTGACATTTTGCCATTACTGTCTGAGCCAATTAGGTCCTGAGGCGGTTTGGCCTGATTCTCTTAGCATTTGCATGGAGGAGCGCGGTGACGCCAGCTGCTCTCTGAAGGTCTCCTTGGAGAAAATCCTGCCCAGGCCGCTCTGGCTCTCTGAGAGCAGAGCAGGTCCTGCTGCACGGAGAGTAGGCATCTGGGAGTTCCAGGCCCGTACCTCCAGAACAGGTCTCTCCTTCAGGAGAAGGCAGGGCTTTGCTCTGAGGAGGGAGCAGATTTCACGGGGAAGTCTCAGCACGCACCAGAACGCGGCCCTGCCTGTGCAGAACCCAAAGCTGTGTTTGTCTTGAGCTGTCCAAATGTTTATCCTTGCAACAATGGGACAGAAGCAAGACTAGACATCCAGCTGTTCAGAGTTTCCCTTTTCAATTTTTATTTTATTTTTTGACACATGGCTCAGGAGCTTGGCCTCCACACCTGGGCCCCTTTCTTACCTGTCTCGTTGTCACAGATGAGAGTCTCAGAGCTAGGCATTGTGGGTAAGGCCTAGGTTGGGGAAGATTCCCCAAGACAACCCCAGCACATCTGTAGACACACCTGCTATCTGGGCTCTCTCAGAGGAGCACATGGTTCGTGCAGCTAAGTACTTATTTCTTACCTGCCCCCGGCACTATTCTAGGCCCTGGGCGTAAAGCCGTGAGCAAGAGAGATGCAGGGCGTGAACTATTTATATTGATAGAGTAGATTTAAAGTTGTAGGGCTCCGTGTGCAAAAGGATAAATGATTGTCACCATTCAGCAGTGCTTTTCCTAGTTCCCACCTGGAGCTTCGGCTTCCGGTCTCGGGATAGCCTGCCTTGTCTCTCGCTGTGGCACTCAGGCTTAGCTTCTGGAGAAGAGCCAGACCGGATTGAGTCTCCTCTTGGAGCACGTGGCTGAGGGGTTCTGTGTCGAAGTGAGCACCAGGCTGACAAGTGTTGCGGCTTCCTTCCTTTATTTTTTTACAATGAAAGATATGTATTATTTTCTGATTATGAGAGGGGGTGCATGCTTATGTCAAAATTTGGGAATGTATTGGAAGAATCGGTGTAAAGCCCACTTTGGGACGTGGAGTTGGCTACGGGACTGTTCAGTGTACCAGTAAATGCTGTGGAGATGCCTCCCAGCCATTGGGGTGTTGCTGGGGCCTTTGTTCACCACACCTGCTGTTCCTTTTATGCACAGTCTCAGGAGATAGGTAGTTCTTCGTGCCAGGGATTGCTGTGGTCTTCCTGGTGGACCTTCAGGGAACACTTCAAGTTGGGAAAGGGATCATGGCCCTCTACTTGTAGCGGCTGCTGCGAGCCAAGTTCATGGCCCATGGAAAGCACACAGCACTTCAAGATTTGCATTCTACAACTTCACACCCCCCTCACTACATCTCTGCGTCCTTTGGCTCATTTTCCCTTTGTCCTGATTGTCTTACCCTCCTCCTCACACTTTACATGTCTGTGGTTTTATGCTGCATTATTGGTTGGTGAGCTAATTACATTTTTCTAAGATTAAGGTGGTATATATAAATAAAGAGGGCAAGAAACAGTGTAGGCTTTTGTATTGCTTGGTTGTACATTACAGAATCATAAGCCAAAGTCAGTAGTAGAGTTAGTCTAGTTCAGGGTTGGGAAGGTATTCTGCAAGGGGTCAGATAGTAAAGGTTTTAGATTTTGCAGATCTAGGGACCATATCACAACTACTCAACTCTGCCATTGTCATTTGAAAGCAGCTGTGGACAATACACAGATGTGACTGTGCTCCCATAAAACTTGCCATAAGCAAGTGGTGGCCCAGACTGTTGTTCGTGGCCATAGGTTGCTGACCCGTGGTCTGTTTGCTTGTTTACTTAGTAAGTATATCAAAAGGTAGAAAGAACTTCCTTAAGAAGGAACCTTGTAAGGTAATATGTCACAAGAGTTATAGTACCAGAGGACCCATTTATAATGAGGAAAGTTACAGACACACAGAAACACAGACAGTTAAATGTTGCCACACATACACACTTACACCATCTTTGTTAAGCATTTTATTTCCGAACATTCTTATTTATTAATCCCTACATTGATCTCTGAGTGACTGTCTCTCTAAGAAAACACTATGTCCCGTGGCCACGCATGGCCTCACCTCAAGGTGCAAGCTGGGTCTACATGTCTACGTTGCTTGGGCCGTACTACAAGCCCTTTATACATTCAGTAATTTTTGCTTCTCTTCAAAGATTGGTTTTTGTCCATATAATGATCAGCTCCTTGAGCAAAGAGAGAACTCCCAGAACTGTTCCTTTTGGTTATTTTCCCCCATATTCCCATGCACTACATTTGAATATTGTTCCAGGAGGCATCTAGATCTAATCCATGGACTGAGAAGATAGACTACTTGCTTTGCTGTCATCGGGATGATTTGTTGAAGAAGGAGAAAGAAAAACACCAATCTTGCCCTTAATCTTCCTAAATGCATTGCCCGTGTGGCATTTTACTTCACATTCTGTACACAGGCTGGGCCATTCTATCTTCATCACCCGGGGCCCCAAAGAAAATATGTATCAAATACGCCTCTCAAACAGAAATAATCCTGTCGGTTTAATAGGGTTAAATAGACGTGTTCTGTTATGCCATTTGCACGTGAAATTGGACCGGTTGGACAAAATGGCATTGCACGTGGGCATGTGCCTAATCAACTATGTGACATTTATTGCTTTCATTTCTCCCTTTAGGTGACTCATGGTGCAGCTGACATTTCTTATCAGCATCCTGTACTTTTCTTTTCCAGGGCTGCCTGGTGGCAAGTTCACGCACAGCTCACATTTCCATCTCTCTTTTCCTCTCATCCGCACTCCCTCCCCTTTTTATTACATTTCAGGCAAATCTACATAAAATTTTTATAATCACCTACACATGTCCTATGTCGCAGAAAGACCAGAGAGGTCACGGGCCTGCATTCTTTGTAAGAATGTTCTCAGAGTGAAGGGGAAGGTCCTGCCGTCTGTGCACTTGGGAGTTGATCGGGATTTTGTTTGAGTTTTTTTTTTTTTTCTTTTTAAACTCCCCTAAGGAGGCGTCTTTGGAAAGAAATGCATGGCAGTTGCTCTCCAGGACTTAATAATGGCTCTTTATTTTATCCTATGCAGAGTTTATATTTTGGATAGGAATCAGTAGGTCAAGGAAGGGCTGCTTTCTTGATATCATTAAACAGGAAATGTTTGTCCTCACCTTGAAGGGTGCACTAGGTTGCCCTAGGTCTGCTACTTGTGACCCAGCACCATTGGGTGGGAAAATGTGAGTGAGAGAAGTCACTGAATCCAGCAGGAACTCATGGTAGGTGGTGAGCTGCCTGTCACTGGAGAAGTTCAAAGACAGGCAGTATCACATTTGGTGCTGTTGCTGCCGGTTGCTTAGACTTCATCCTCGCTGCTTTAATTGGCTTCTACAGAAAACTAGATCTAGGAGATGCTCTAGGATAAAAATGGGTTTCCTGGAACTTGGACAGACTTCCTTTCTCTCCTGTTTTTGAGATTTGTCAATGCAGATCAACACGCAAGGCTTAAAGAAGTCCTGCAGTAAAAAGGCAGAAGGGCTTTGCTTTGCCCAACGTTTCCCATTCCTATTTCACCATTAAACCCTTTCCTTAGGAAAAACCTATAGGCATCATAAAGAACACACTTTGGGAAACATTTAAGTAGTCCAGGGATCAGTGAACTGCAACCCGTGGTCCAAATCTAGCTCACTGCCTGTTTGGCTCCCAAGCTCGCAAGCTAAGGATGGTTTTAACATTTTTAATGGTGTTTAAAAAAAAGAAAAGAAATCAAAAGAATATCTTGTGACATGTGGAGTTATATGAAATTCAAATTTCAGTGTTCATAAACAAAGCTTTATTGGGACACAGCCATGTTCACTCATTTACATATTGTCTATGGCTGCTTTTGTCCTGAACTGCAATGCAGAATTGAGTAGTCTCCACAGAGTCCAAAATACCCACCAGCCTAAAATAGTTCCTGTCTGGCCCTGTACAGAAGACGTTTGCCAGCCCCCGAACTAAATCATTAAACTCCCCCTCTGCTCCAGGACGATCAGTATTTCTAAGCAGCTAGCGGGATTTGCCCCTCAGTTCCCCACAGCACACGTTCATGAATAAGGTGTACCATCTAGCCCCTTCGGCAGACATTTAGGCCCACAACCTTGACCAAATGATGTCACAGAGTTGGGGAGACAAAGGACAGAGCCAGGCACCCCTGCCCCCAAGTTCAGCAGCAGGTTCCCAGCTGGCTCAGTTAATGGGTCTCAGTGGCGTGCATCTGGGAATTCTGCAGCAGGGTTGGTTTATCTTCACCTGCCTGCATCTCCTGCTTTCAGCCTACCCCGGGCCCTGCCCAGCAGCCAGAGTCCAGTCCCTGCCACGGAGGACACGCCTGGCTCAGGCCTGCAGCCCCACATCTTGGCCACACCAGCTGCTCGTCTGCACTGCTGGTCTACGGGCCACGTGCTCTGTGAGCCAGCCTCCCCAGCACCTTCTGTAAGGAGCAGCTGTTAATTTTACTAGCTGGGGTGTTGACTTCTCTGGCCTCCCCTGTGAAAATGAAGGAGAGTTTCAGAAATGAATCCTCAGATAGCTCATGGGGTGAGGAAAAGCCTCCTGGCCCAGGAGCGGGCTGCTTCAGCCTGGCTGTTTGTCTATGACCCCCAGGGGTCGGTGGCCTGTGCTTGTGCCCCATTGCCTCTCTCCTCCGGGGGTTTCTGGGGGGAGTGGGTGCCTGTGTTGTCCTCCTACCTTATCTGTCTGTTCATTCGTTCATCGACATCCATTCGTCCATCTGTCTCATCCCCGTGCCTTCACTGGTGTTCCCTGGCACAAGGAATTAATTGAATGTAGTGCCCTGTAGATGCCTGATCAGTAAGGTAGGGCATTGCAGGGCTCTCCTGTGCCAGTCACCCCTGCTTCTGTTCTTCCTGTTGCAGCTTCTGGGTATGGGCTGGGAGACAAGAGACCTGCCGTCCTCTGAGCCAGCGTTCTATGATGGGAGCTCCTATTCTCTTGTTCTCCATCTGGCTCCTTGTGTCTTTTTCTTATTGGGTTGGAACCAACAAGGAGGATAGGTAGAACACCCAGCCTCCCGGCATCTCCAGCTCCTGCTTTTTTTCCCACCCTGGGACATGCATCCTCAGGAAAGGAGGCTGGGGGCTGTTATGCATGGTCCCGTAGGGTGCTTAGGGACCCAGCCTCTGCAGCCCTTCTGCTGAGTCCCAGCTGGCCCTTCTCTAGGGCTTTGACCCTGCACGAATGGCTTCAGTTTTGGTGCCTCCGTTTCCTCATCTGTCCAGTGGCCATAGTAATAGTCCTTGTTTCTTAATCTTGTAAGGATTTGATGCATCCGTGTATATAGAATGTTTAGAATGTTTAGAATCATGGCTATTACATGTTGAATGCTTACTAAGCATTAGCTGTTATTACTTTGCCCTTGTTGTGTGACCCCAATGACATGTCTCAGAGGAAATGGGCTGCTGTGCGGGGAGTGGAGAATAAATCTTTTCCCGCAGCAGAGTTGGAGCAGCCCTTGGACCTCGCCACACTCAGATATCCACTCAGAGTGCCGAACCAGCTCTGGGCATGGCCATTTGAAAGGGCTCTTGAATGTCCCAGGCAACCTTGGTTTGGGTCCAGCCAGCTGATGGTGCTTGCTCCATGCACACAATTGAGGCCCTGTCATTTCTGAAGCTGCCTCATGCCAGCCTGACTCACCAATGTCAAGTCGGCCAGGAAATTCTCACTTCATGTAGCCTCCTGGAGCTGGCCGGGGCCTGCAGTGCAGACTGGGCTCACCCTGGGAGCCATGCATCCCAAGAGCATGTGTCATAGGAAATGCCTTAGCAGGGTGACAAATAGGTCTTATAGGAAAAGGGCCAAGGTCACTCACTGTGGTCCCCTTGTGCGGTCCTTCCTGGGTATGGGATGAGGCTGACAGACAGAGCCAATTTCAGAGAACACGTCATCTCCAGTACACAGGGAGGTGTCTTCAACATTCATTTTGGTGGGCAGCACCACAAACCTGTTGGAAGGATGCAGGAATGTGTCCTGTCACCAGAAGAGGACGCATATTCTGCTGTACATACAAGGCACCTCCCTGGAGCTATTCATTCATTCTTTCAGACATTCCTGGAAGATCTACTAGGTGTCAGATGTTATTTAAGGCACTGGACACATGTTAGTTCTTCTAGCAAAATCTGCAAAGTGAAATCATTCTGAATGTTGAAAGTGCAAATGGTATGCCTACATTTTGCTACAGTACTCTAGGTGGCAAGATTTTTGAAGTACTTTGGTCATAGATCAGAGCCCACGACCTCTCCATCCATCCTTGGACAGGCCTGGGAGCCTGACTTTTTCAGTCCTGGTCATACATCCTGTGTATGCCTGCCGCTGGCCCTGGGGGGCCTGAGCAAATGTGTTTCATGACTAACTTCTTTCCCATCCAGTAAAAGCTGGAGGCTTTGGAGGAAATGGAATGGTTGTATTTGGGGCCCACCATCTTGTGCTGGGAGAGTTTTCTCACTTGGCTTTTCCCCTAGGGCCTTTGGAGGACACCCATGCTTTAGCCACCCCTGTTTGCCAGAAAAATGCCCAGGTGGACTGAAACTCCTTAGAGCCTCCATTTCAGCTGTGTAGAAGCTTGTTTAGCAGGGAGACTCAAAAATAGGGATGACGTGGATGACAGAGTCGCCAGCCGTTGTCATTGCTGGGGGCACGTGCTTACAGAGTCACACTCGGGACCACACACAAGCTGATGCTTCCAAGTTTAGTTTACTAGGCTATGTTTAGGAAGAGGCAGACTGACTCGTGCCTGTAGGCCCCTAACATCCCAATTTTGTGCACTAGGAGCCCCATTTTTAGGGTCTGGGTCCAGAATGAGGTCTTTTCCAGAAAAACAACTACTTCAGGAGAATGACAACAACAGAAATCCACCATTTGCCCTAAAAATTTTATTGCCCCCCCCCCCCAAAAAAAAGTGCTCTCTAGCGTTTGAGTAGTGAGGGAACTAGGGCAGGACATTTGCTTGTCTGTCTTTCTTAAGGAATTAGGGCACTCGAAAACTCCATTAAATGTGCTCAGGCCTTTTAAGCAGCAGGCCCATGTTTTTGCTCATCCAGTTAATTTTAGTTCATACAATTGGCCTGGTGCTGATATAGAAGATCACGACAATGCCCAGAAGCTGGGGGCTTGTTTGAATGGAAGCTTGGTTCCTAGTTCCCAAGCCTGCTGGGACCCAGGTCTTTCCCTATGGCTTGGGAACTTAACTGTCAGCTCTATTCACCTCCTCCCCGGGCAAGCAGAACTCTGGGCCTTCTGTGTTTGTTGGACGCAGGTGAATCCAGAAACTCAATACCCAGGTCTATGGAGAATCCGGGGTCCAGCAGATTGCTCTGATGGGTCAAGAAACCCTCACCTTCGTCTGTCCCCAGCCTGCCTCAGCAGAGAGTCTGCATTTTTACCTTTTCCCCCATCTCTGTTTTAAACTGTTTCTTCTTTCTTTTTGGTGGCTCTTGGTGAAGTGAGTCTTTTTTTTTTCTTTTTGTTTTTTTAAATTTTAAAAAATTTTTTAATAAACATATAATGTATTATTAGCCCCAGGCGTACAGGTCTGGTGAAGTGACGGTCTTAAGGGAAACAGGGAGCAGCTCATTGAAAAAGGGAGAAGAAAAGATCCTGTTCCTACTCCACCTTCTCTTCAATTTGGGCTTTGCTTACATTAAAAATATCTTGAGGGGCACCTGGGTGGCTCAGTGGGTTAAAGCCTCTGCCTTCGGCTCAAGTCATGATTCTGGGGTCCTGGGATCGAGCCCCGCGTCGGGCTCTCTGCTCAGCAGGGAGCCTGCTTCCCCCCGCCCTCTCTGCCTACTTGTGATCTCTGTTAAATAAATAAATAAATAAATAAATAAATAAATAAATAAATAAATAAATAAAGGCTTGAAACAGAGGGCGAATTGCAAAAGGGTGGCGTTTCAGAGGGTACTCTGCTGGCTCCCTGGCTGCCACATGTGCCTGCTAGGTCCGTTAGCCTCTGAACCCTGACTTGCTCAGGAATGCGTGGGGTTTGGAATCCCACTGGGAGGTACCCAGAACATTCTCCTGGTGTGTCATGCTAGATCTCTCTGGAGGTAATTATATGACCGGGGCATTCACAGAGCCTCCTGCCTGGGATTGTGCCCTAAGAGTGGAAAATAGCTTCCTGCAAAAGCAAAGGGTTGTTTTTAGGAGCCGCCTAATTGCACAGACACCTGCTTGGGCTCCTGGGGATGCTGCCTTAAGGTTATCGTCTCCCTCTGAGCCATGAGGTGGGCAACTTGGTTTCTTAGACCTTAGACCTGTCCAGGAAGAAAGCATAGAGCATCTGAAAAAAAGAAAACCGTTTGCTCACCCAGGTTCATGCAGCGCTTCTCTCTGGGCCTTGGGGATTAGTGACGGTGTTCGAGATCAATTTGGGAAATAAAAGTAGAGGTGATGACCACCTTCTTTCATCTGAGGAACTGTGGTCAGCTGAAAACTAACTAGGTACTTATCCTGGTTCTGCTGTAACTTCCTGGTGACCTTGGACAAGTCAATTCCCTTTCAAGGTCTTGGTGTCTCTATGAATGAAACAAGAGCATAGCAATAGTTTGTTTCCTTCTGGCCGCAAATGTGTCTGTGTTTTCTCATTCCCTCTACCATCCTTCAGTCCATAAAGACAGTGAGGGTTTACCTCTGCCCCGTGTGTTCTTCGCAATGAACGCTGGGAGAGCTACAACAGGAAAAAGAAGAGCAAGCTTTTTCTCATCTTCTGGAGCAACTGAGGAGAAGCAGGAGATCTCACAGGACATCCCTCTTGGACCCTCCCCTGACTTCTTGTTTCATTTCAAATAACATCTGAAACTCTCCCTGTGTGAGAGGGCCTCTGCCTCACACTCCCCTAAGATTCTTTTCCTCTCAGACTCCTTTCTAGGCAGATCTCAATATGCAGAAAAGAAAGCATCTAGCAGAGGGAGCAGGACCTGTGACTGTGGAGCTGGGCTAGAGGAAAGATGTCCTGAGAGAAGAGGTCACCTCCCCAAGACCAGGTCCTCCCAGGGGAAGTGGGCTTCTTTGAAACCATTTCAATCTTGGATCCTCCTTGACTTATCTTTAAACAGTTGGAATCCTCCAAGGGGAGTGTGTTCTGACTCGGTAACCACACTAGCACCAACGCTGACTTTAAGAGAAGCCTTCTTCCTGACTCTGTTTGGGGAGACCTTGAGGGACATACAGCTTCTGTCCTTTGCTGTGACAGAAGTGCTGTTGAAGTAACTCACACGTTCCTGGAAGCCCATTCCTCTTCTGGAGGTAGTAGTGGTACCTGTACACATATAGGAGGAGGCACATTGGGTGCCTGGTGGCTCAGTTGGTTAAGTGTCTGCCTTCGGCTCAGGTCATGATCCTAGGGTCCTGGGATCGAGTCCCATGTCGGGCTCCCCAACTTCTCCCCTCTACCCTTCTACCTCTGCTCACAATCTCTCTCTGTCTAATAAATAAATAAAATCTTTAAAGAAGAGGCCCATTTTTAAAAAATGGTGAGCGACAGAGGTACCCGAGAGGGGTTGAGCAGTGAGGAAGCCTCACTGTCATGAAAGTCGTTTTTTTTAAATCTCAGGACCAAAGTGGCATACCCCCGAGGCTGGCGGGAGCTGCTAGGTGAACCCTACATTCCCAGCAAGGGTGCAAACGCTGTGGGTGGGTGATCAGTGGATTGGGCGTCATGAACGTTCCCCAAATGAAGCTTCATTTTGGGTGAAGTTTGATGAGCTTAAACACACACACACACCCACAACAAACCCTCAGTGGACTCCAGTGTTCCTCATTTAATGAACCTGATTTAAGCAAAGACTCTCTGAATCCTTGGGAGTAAAGAATGAGTGTCACTGTTCCTGTGACCAGTGCCCAATGGGTGTATCTGGTTGTTTCCCCAGAAAGTTTCAGGGCTAAAGCAGGTTTCCATAGCACCCTGATCCTGAGTGAGTTGCCAGGTTGGGGGCTCAGGGTCCTTGCCAGCAGACACACCTTGTGGAAGCAACAAGGCAAGCCATCCTTCTAGGCATCAAAGATGAAATTCCTCTTCCCTGGGGTGTGATGGAGAGCTCCAGATAGAGAGACCAGAGATAAATAAGAAACTGGATTCTCTTTCATTCAACTCTCAGACAGCCTCTAGTGCTAATTATTTCTGTGGTAGATTTTGTCAGACCTCTAATTCCTCTCCTTTTGCCATAGGTGGTATATTTTAGAGATGCAAAATGACATGAAAAACAATCCACTTTCCTGAAAGATAATTTTGTGTACATGAAACAGATGCACTAAGCCATTTATAAGCGAGCTGTTTGTTCTTAGGGATCTGGAGAAAAATCTGAATTTCTAATTTCAGGCTCTTTAATAATTTTCAAAAGAACCAACACTAATAATTAAATGTCTTTGAACTTCTCTAGGCTGTCTTCTATTCCATGATTGCAAAGCACTGGAAAATAAGTAGAATTCTTTACCCAGATGAACTCCTTAAGAGGGTGGAGCGGACATTGGCCCCAGGAGGTACTTTCTAGCAGAATTAGGGGAACTCTAGGTAAAGAGTCTCAAGGAAAATGCTCAAGGTCACTTTCAGAGCTTCAGACATGCAGTGAGGGCCTCAACGTTGGCATTTGCTGCATAGCCTGGGCTGCTAAGACTTGGGAGAAGGCCATAGAGAGGGAGAGAGTTAGAACTTCGTTAAGGGGATTTGTAATGAGAATACATGCGACACGCAGCATTCTGCGGCTTTGGTGTTCAAGGATTAGAAGAGATCTGGTCCAGGGATTGGGGAACGTGTCATCTCCTGGGCCCACTCTGATTAACTGGTAGTGGTTCCAAGAATGCTTTGCTGAAGAGTCAAGGCTCGGCAGCAAAGATGAACTGGGACTCCGCTTTCCAGACTGTTGTGATTGATTAGAGATTCCCATCACTAGCAGTGGCTTGAAAGGGGGGCACTGCTGGTGTGATTTATGCCGTGATGCCCTAGGTGTCTCTCTTCTAGGTCATTCTCCTGAGTAAAGTGAGGCGGCTTGTCCAAGGTCACTTAGTCAGTCCCGAGCAGGATATGGACAAGAACCCATGTTTCCCGACTGTCTAGCATTGGATACCCCAGCTCCATAGGTTAGGTCCCAGAGGAGCAGAAAGTTTTCAGCTTCCTGGATGAGCTGCCTTTTTCTTTTCTTTCCTTTTCCTTTTCCTTCCTTCCTTCCTTCCTTCCTTCTCATGTTGTAGCCTGATTTCAGCTTTTTATTTCTACCTGGAGACTTGCTTTAGTGTTTGGAGAAGCAGAGGGGCTGGATTTCAGGTCCACGGTGATTCTACAGACAAACAGAAATGCTAGCACCATTTTCCCACCAAAACCTCCCTTAAGCACGGAGCACGCGCGGGTCACGTCACAGCCTTTCCCACTGCAGAGCTTTGCCCTTGGCCCACTCCCGGGTTCCACTCTCGCCATCCCTGCAGATGCCTGTCCCCCGCCCTGCTCCCCAACACTCTATGAAATGCTTTTGGTGGGGGCTCCTGCGTCATCCTTCCCTCTAAGTGTTCAGAAGCTTCACCTCCTGTTTCTTCCTGTTTTCTTCCTTAATGATTCACCTCTCAGGTATTCATGCTCACGTCTTAATGGTTGTGCTTACAAAGATAAATACATTTTGCCTCGGATGAAGAGCAGCATCTGCCCTGACTTGAATTTAAAAGTCTGCAAGAGTGGCTGGATGGGAGCAAGGGTAGAGTCCTGGGCTTTTATCCTGGGAGCCATAAAAGTTGGCTAAGATTTTATTGCCTCCATCAAGATGAAAGTGGGATTCCAAGGCTTCAAATATGATAGATAAATAATAAGGAAAACTCTGGCTTTTGTCAAAGCCAAGTTCTCTTTGCCAGTTTTACGAGTCTTCTGTTGTGCCCGCACCTTGGCATCTCTTTCATTCTGATGCCAGACAGAACCTTCCCTGGGAATTTATGCAAAACTGGGGCTGGATATAGGATTTTGGACAATTGGTAAAACTCAGAAGAAGGCTGATAAATTGTGTTCTTGGGCCATAACTCACTTCCAACCTCACTGTCCATCCCTTAGTTCTTGCTTCTCTCCTTCCAGGCTCATGGGGATGGTTGTTAGAAAGCTCCATCAGTGGAGAGACCCAGGCTGGGTTGGGATGGATCGGGCCGCGTAACAAACAGGACGACCGTTGCACATACCAGGCAAGCTTTCGTGTTTAGGGTGGCTGGGATTTGAATGGTGTCTTCAGCAGCCAGCCGTGCACAACCGTAAAAGTCGTCATTTCCATTTCCACACACCTCTCACCTTCTTTAGAAGGCAGTGCTGCAGGGAGCCCAGGTGCCAGGCTGGGTGGCTAAGAACGTACCCCGTGAGTCCTCCCTGGAACTCGTTTCTGATTTGAGTGCTTGTGTGGGGGAAACTGATACAGACGTCTCACATCCTGGCAGTAGCAGAATCCTTGAATTTGCCCCCGTGCTGCTGCCTCCATTGTCCTGGTGGAGGCCCTGTCACCTCCTCCTTCCTCCATTCATAGCAACTGCTGTGTTACTCTCCCCAGTTGCCCCATCTCTTCCCTTTGGCCCACTTTGCATGCCACTGCCAGATGCCATTTGCCTCCTTAAAGACAGCTTTGCTTTGGTCCCCCCATGGCTCAGGGACCTTCAGTAACTTCCCATGTCCTCAAACCCAGACTCTTTATGCAGAGGGTCAGGGCTTACCATCCTCTGGCCCCCAGTCTTCTCCACACACTCCGTGTGTTCAAATCCTGCTCACCCTTAAGGTGCGGTGCAGGGTCCTCCCTCCCACGTAACCCAGCACTCTCGTTCACGATTCCCTTACACTCCTGCAGGTGACCTCTGTGCCCTACCAAAGGCCCTGGCCGAATGGCTCAGGGCACTGGCTCCAGAGCCAGCCTGGCTGAGTTTGACTCCTGCTTTGCCAGGTACTTGTGTAACTACGGCCCATGATCAGCAGTAGTACCTGCCTCCAAGGGATATTATAAGGATGAAATAAGCTAATATTTGTAAAGTGCTCAGAACAGTAGCTGGCACAGGCTAAATATTATATAAATTGTTTGTTAAATAAATATAATAAAATTTCAGATTTCTTGAGAACAGGAAACTTGTATTTTAATATTATAATCCCTTTGTCTCTTATACTGAGCTAAAATAATCCTGAACCAGATTGCTGTGACAATGAAATTTAAGAGAGGGAGAGAGAGGGTGAAAGGGAGAGAGAGAATATATACATGTGAAAGCACTTTGTCGGTTGTTCATTCAGCTGAAATTATTGAGTATCTGGAAGTACCAGGCTCTGTGCTCAGTAGTTGCTAATGATCCAAGTGGGATGACTTCCAGTTTCAATACTCAAGGTCTAGGGGAAAGGACAGAGATGTAAGTCTGCGGCTTAACATTTTGGCTCTAGCTGTATGAAAGACGAGTAGCAGCCCTTATTCTGATTTCACCCCCATGTGACAGATGAGAAAACCAAGGAACAGAGATTTTCTTCATAACTTAGGCAAGACCACACAGATCCACTAAGATTAAGAACTTGGATTTTTAAAAAGATTTATTAATTTATTTTATTTTAGAGAAAGAGAGAGTGAGGGCGGGAAAGGGCAGAGGGAGAGAATCCCAAGCAGAGAATCCCTGCTGAGGGCAGAGCTGGACACTGGGCTTGATCTCATGGCCCCGCGATCATGACCTGAGCTGAAACCAAGAGTCAGACGCTTAACTGACTGAACTACCCAGCTACCCCCAGAATTGGAATTTAAACCTAGGTTCCCGTGACTCGGTGGCTTAGGCTCTTTCCGCTGTACATGGTGCTTCTTATCAAGAACAAGCGAAGGAAAAATGCCTGAAATGAAGAACATAGCAAACAATAGGTGTTGGCGAGGATGTGGAGATAAAGGAACTCTGATGCCTTGTTGGTGGGAATGCAAACTGATGTAGCCACTGTTGGAAACAGAATGGAGGTTCCTCAAAAAATTAAAAATGGAATTATGCATGATCCCATAATTTCTCTAATGGGTGTTTACCCAAAGCAAATGAAGACACTAATTCAGAAAGATATATGCACCTGCGTGTTTAGTGCAACATTATTTACAATAACCAAGATGCAGAAGCAACTCAAGTGTCCATTGATAGACGGATGGAAAAAGAAGATGTGATACGTATGTATACTTATACATACCCATATGGACTATTACTTGGCCATAAAAAAGGAGATTTTGCCATTTACAACAACATGGGTGGACCTAGAGGGTATAATGTTAAGTGAAATAAGTCAGAGAAAGACAAATACCATAAGATTTCACTCATATGTGGAATTTAAGTAACAAAACAGACAAACAAAGAAGAAAAAGAGACAAACAAAACACCAGGACAAACTGAAGGTTGCTAGCAGAGGGTGAAGGAGTTAGGGATGGTGAAATAGGTGAAGGGGATTACGAGTTCACTTATCTTCATGAGTGTTGAGACATGTGTAGACTTGTTGAGTCATTATCTTATATACCTGAAACTAATAGAACACTGTATGTTAATTATACTTTAATAACTTAAAAAAAAAAAAAAGATGAGTGAAAGAATGAGTGACAGTGTGAAAGAATGACCTGGAAGATCCCAAAGACATGGCTCCAGCGAGAACAACTCAAACCAGGGATTTGCCATACGGGGCGAGTTCCATGTCAGGTTGGGCAGGTAGTAAATCACCGAGGCCATAACCATTTGTCCTGTCAAGCATTTTCTATGGTAGACAGGAGGCAGAGTTTCATTGCTTCCCTTTTTGGGGCCACCTCACCCCTTTTGTCACTCCAGGATGGCCTTCTGCCATTTCTCTCTGAGGCAAAGGTGGTTTTATTTTGGTCTCCTCTGGGCCATGCTGAGGACAAGAAGTGAACGTGATGATAGATGGAAAAAGTACTTAACCATTTGCTTTTCGATCTGCTTTCACCATAATGGGCCCATTTGGAAGGCTTCTGTAGGTACAGGGACAATGTCCACTGGGCTTCATTAGCCACTAAGTGATCAAGGCTTCAGGGAACAGTCTGGAGAGAGCCTAGCTGGTTTCCATGGCAACCACAACTTGCTTCAGCCCCTTGCTCACACTCCTGTCTCTTTCCATGTAGGCATGTGTTTACTTATTATTGGCTCCATGCGGGAATGCCCGAGTGGCTACGTGGGTGTCTTCTGTGCTTCCGTGGCTGAGGTCATTCTCTCAGTGTGGACATAGACCCACAGGTGGGCAGTTAGGGGCAAAAGATTTGGCCGATTAGGAAAAGCTCTCCTATAGGCCCCCAAGCTTCTGCTCTCTGTGAGCATGATGATGGACATCCCCGGAGTGGGGACGTTAGAGATGTGGATCTAGAACCATGACTGTCAGACACTGTGTAGGGCCCTGCCGTGAATCATAAGCCACTCTGGAGGGCTCGTTGGGGGTCACATTGCTCTCATCAGCAGGTGGCTTGCTACTGTCCCCTGGGGAGGCCCATGGGCTGGCCGAGAGTGCCTAGGCTTGAGAAGCTCCAGTCCTAGGCTGTTTGACATGGGAGCCAGGAACCTCAGGTGGCTGTTGAAACTTGAAACTTGAAACTTGGCCGGTCCAAACTAGCATGGGCTGGAAGTATAAAATCTAGTGTGAAAAGAAAGATGGCGAAATATCATGAATACTTAATGATTTTTGTATGGATTGCATCTTGATAACATTTTAGACAATTTATCTAGAACCAAATTTAGGTTGAATAAACTTCCTTATTAAAATTAATGTCACCCATTTCTTTTTAAAAATGTGCTTCTTAGATGGATAGTGATGAGGACTGTGCAGTATGAATGTACTGAATGCCACTCAATTCTTACTTAAAAGTGGTTAGAATGATAGGTCTTACATTATGTGTATTTTACCCCAGTTAAAGCAAAAAAAAAAAAAAAAAAAAAAAGTCTGAATGGAAAGGAACCATCTCTTCTATGTCTCTTTCTCAGGAGTCTTAATCATTTTTCCAGAAGTCCCCAAGATACTTCTCTATTTATCTTAAGGGTCAGATGTCATCCTGAACCGATTGTGGACAAAGGAACAAGACCACCCGTTGGCTCAGACTATCTAGGTCTACCCAGAAGTGAGGCCATGATCTCTTGTGGGGAGTTCCCTATATCCTAGAACAGGATCAAGGCTTCCGAAGAAGGAAGAGGGGGAAATGGCAGCCAACACTCCAACCCTAAAGGAAAATGTTCAAGAAAATTGATGTATCTGAGCCTCAGATGAAAGCTATTTGAAGATTTCTTCCCCCACTTGGAATATTACTGCCTTTAAATCTGTTTTTGGTTGTAAGGAAGTCGGTTAAGCATCAAAAATATGTGCCTCCTACGAAATTTAAAATTACATATATGGCTTGTATTATCTTTCTTTTGATAGTGCTGCTCTGTAGTTATTAGTGAGTAAATGCAGGATCTGGGCACTTCTCTCCCATTTACAAACTTGGTGACCTTGGACAAGTTGCTTTGCTATGTTTTTATGGCTTCATCTCTAGAATGGGAATAACACCTACTTTATTGGGTTAGGAGTTGAGCTGCTACATACAGGACACGTAGAACTATCTGGCACATAGGAGGATTCTAATGAAGATCAGCTCTCATCAGTCATGGCAGGGGGGCCAGTGTCTGTTCCCGGAGCCTCCAGACACTCCCCAGCCTGCACACCCTTGCTTCTTTGGCAGTCCAAATGCTGACTCTGAGACACAAAGGAATCACACCAAAGGGAGCTTTTAATCAGATGTGGGTGAGTGCTTGTTGGATGGGTTTCTTTCTTTGGATGGTCCCAAGATGACTTTTCTTAGATAAATGGCCTTCTCCTGAGGCTTGTGTCAGCTTCATGGGAAATAAGGAGGGAATAAAAGGTTCACAAATAGGAAAGCCTTTGTTGGGTACCACCTCATTAGGGCAGGTCTAACTTAATTGAACTCCAGCCCGTTGTGCTCACTGTGTGGTTCCGGGAGAAGCAGGTGTTTGAAGGTGGGTTGCCCAGAGTCCTTGCTCTCAGAGTCCCATTTTAGGACCCTTTGTAGGGGTTTGTGCCTATCAGGAGGGTGTCTTGAGGGTACCTGAGGGGAAGGAAGCCCTGGATTTAAAGTTGTTTCTAAGTTGACAGTTGAAGAAAATAAGATCACAAGTGACTGAGTGATTGCCTTCATGATTATTTGGGGCCACAGGCATGCATGCAGGGTTTGCTGGGATCATCAGCAGATGTGGGGATGTTCTTCATGTCATTAAACCTTAGACTGCAATGATTAGGCCTTGACATACTTTCATCTCAGTTCAGATTACTGCCTGTTGGGGCACCTGGGTGGCTCAGTCAGTTAAGTGTCTGCTCTCAGGTCATGATCGCAGAGTCCTGGGATAGAGCCCCACAGTGCGCTCCCTGCTCAGTGGGGAGCCTGCTTCTCCTTCTGCCCTCCCCGCCCTCGCCCTCGCTTTTCACTCTGTCTCTCTCTCTCTCAAATAAACAAATAAAATAAACAAATTGCTGCCTATTGTTTAAATAAGTGCTGCGTCAGTGCTAGAAGGCAGCACAGGAAGTTCTTCACAGAAGGGGACTGGCGCTTGGTGGGGAGCAGGGGACGTGCCCAAGTTACATAGCAAGTTAGCATTAAGTATCATCCTTTTCCTGAAGGAGTTTTCTTTGTATTTTCTGTATCTTTCCATCATTTTTTAAAAGCAAATCTCTCCCTATTTTAAATTACTACTGTTTCCTGTTTTCTCTTTTTTATCACGGTCATAATTTTCTAATATAGTATATACTCTGCTTATTCATTTTATTTATTATATGTCTTCGCCCATCCCCACTAGGAGACATATTAGCTCTGTAAAAGCAGGATTTTGTCTCTTGGACTACTGCTGTATCCTTCTCATCTAGTCCCTGGAACAGAGTAGGTGCGCTGAGCCAATGAATGTTGAATGAGTGGTTGAGAGCCTAATGGGGTCTCATAGGTCCATCTTGGTGTACGTCAGCTTTCCTTGGTTGTCTAATTCAAAGTCTGTTGGAGAGAAATATGAAAGCCATTTTCACCCCAGTGGAACTCTGGGATTAGAAAGGCATAGAGTTGCTCAGGACTAAGCTATCAATATTGACTTTGTAAGAGATCCTAAGGTCTGGGACTAAGTGTCCTCAAGTCATTTCACGTCATCAGGCCCACCATGCTGCTTAAAGCAAAAAGACAGGGTAGACATTTGGCACATCCTTCCTTCCAAGTGTGAGGGTATCTTTAATATGAAGTACCAGCAGGGTTTCACTAGGTTGAGGGGAGAGGATCAGGTATTCTAAAGGAATGGACTGCTGGAGGCAAAGCCGTGAAGGGAGACATGATTCTTCCTTCAGTTGACATTCATCTGAGCACTTACAATGTGCTAGGCTCTGGCTGGATGTGGATCTATGGCTTGCTTATGCTTACTTTTGAGGGAGGCCACATTCCTGATTAGGACACTAGGGAGAGAAGGATGTGCATTTTCTGTCAGCTCCTGAAATGGGCCTTCATTCTTTGGTGAGGTAGGCTGAACAAGAAAGTAATGCTGGAAGACCGCATCTTCAAAGGGGCCATGCCTCAGGGTTCCAGATGAAAGGACTCCTTTGTGAGGGAAATGAGGAAGGAAACAGGGGACTCTGGTTGAACCGTCGGCCCAACGTTGACCTGAAGTAAGGGGAATGCTTTAAAATTAGATTCCAGGCTGGGCTTTCTGAGGAAGACTCCTGGGGAGGGGGACCCCCTGAGATGGAGGGCTCCATGTGGAAGCCCAGGGGCAGGAAGAAGATGCAGTGTGTGGGTTTTTGATAGAGACTGGAGAACCTTCTTTGGGCATGAAAAGAGCACGGTGCTGAGTAGCATACCTTTAACCTAATAAAGAAAGACCTTTCAGAGGATGTTATAAAATTTCCACATTTTTTTTTTTTAAGATTTTATTTATTTATTTGACAGAGAGAGATCACAAGTAGGCAGAGAGGCAGGCAGAGAGAGAGAGGAGGAAGCAGGCTCCTTGCTGAGCAGAGAGCCCGATGTGGGACTCGATCCCAGGACCCTGAGATCATGACCTGAGCCGAAGGCAGCGGCTTAACCCACTGAGCCACCCAGGCGCCCCACATGTTTTTGTTTATACACACAGTCATTCTAGTCTCCCTCTGTAACCCCAGCTGGTGACAAATGGTACTGTTGATTAAGGATTCACAAAGTGCAGCGTTTGGTACCAAGTGCCCTCCCTCTGTTACCTGTAATCCTCACATTCCTGCGATGGGGTGGGTACCGTGTTCATCCCCATGCTGAGGACTGTACAGGTGAGGAAATTGCCTTGGTAAGTGGCAGGCCTCAGGGAAATGCTAACCTTGGCAGATGTCAAATGTTTTCTGTTGAAAAATAATGTGGCGTGGGCACCTGGGTAGCTCAGTGGGTTAAGCTGCTGCCTTCAGCTCAGGTCATGATCTCAGGGTCCTGGGATGGAGTCCCGCATCGGGCTCCCTGCTCAGGGAACTTGCTTCCCTCTCTCTCTCTCTGCCTGCCTCTCTGCCTGCTTGTGATCTCTCTCTCTCTCTGCCTGCCTCTCTGTCTACTGTGATCTCTCTCTGTCAAATAAATAAAATAAAATAAAATAAAAAATAATGTGGCGTGCTATTCTGGGCAGGGATGTGGAGCTGCTGGCCCCTGTGCTGGAGGGAGTCTTGACGTGACGTTACCTCATTAAGGAAGCAGTTAGCGAGAGGTTACATACCCTTTAACTCCTGTACTTGTACATCTGTAACATAGCTTTAAAAGCTTTTAGTGATAATCTTCCAAATTAGGGGTCACTTTATGACAGTTACACTTTATTTCTCATTTTATTGTCCTTTGGTTGGTTGACTGTTTTCTGCCTACCTACGTCTGGTTCTCTCTTCTTCTCTGTGTCCGAGATGTCTTCTTACTCACTTCTCTTTTCTATCACTCTTGTTTTCTCTGCCTGTGTATTTATTCATCTGTCTCCTTTACTTTTCCTCCTACCCTCCCACCACTGCCCCCTAACTTAGTATCCCTGAAACGCCCATGGGAAAGAATTCGTATGTTCTTCTTGTTAATCGAATAGAAGGACGTTTCATACTTTGGTGTAAAAATTGTTGATGATTTTAATACTTCTCGCTTTAAAATACAATACGCTAGGTAGCTTTTTCCTTCATTAGAACCATAAGAATATTCTGATTCTCTCCTGGATAGTTGTCTTTGGTGGGGGTGAGTGGATCACAATTCTGTTAACTATTCCTATTGAAGAGTTCTTACTTGGTCTGCTGTCTTTCTTGGTTATTTATTACTCAGTTTAAGGTAGAGATCATTAAACAGACAGTGTTTTCTATCCATGGTGTCAGGGGAAAGCCTTGTCATTCCCCAAACATCAAATGAAACAATGCTTAGGAAGCAAGAACTTCTCAGGAGAAACCAGACAATTGCCAAGGGTATCACCTGCACCTCATTTTGATGTTTATAATTGAACAATGACAACAAAGGTACATGTAGGTGCCACAGAATAAAGCTCCTAATTTGAGTCAGAGAATGGGGCCAAGAGCTGTTATTGACAACATTACACAAATAGTCCTGCAACGAATAATAATTCTGTCCTCAAATTATTTCTTTACATCCTTCCTGGCAAGTGATCACCATAGATTAGTTGGTTTATAATGAAGATAATAGTGCCTTATATTTGCACATGGTGCTTTTCACTTGTCAACATGCTCTCACTCTTAAGTTACCTCATTTGGCATTTGGACATCTCACATGTCCTAAAAGGAGTGGGACCTGGAACGAAGATCTTTCCTTAGAGTGTGGAAGCTGGAGATCAGAGAAGTGATGTCAGTTGCCTGACAACATACGGCAAACCAGTAGTGACAGTTGACCTAATCCTGGTCTCCAGATTCCTGAGCCAGGTTTTTTGTTTTTGTTTTTTCTCCCTGAATACATATGGCTGGAAGGAGACATCACATGAGCTGTTGTGCTGAAGCCAGAGAACGGGGAACTTGGCAGAGTGATCTCTCCAGCTTGGTGGCTCTCACTGTAGCAAGAGACAGTTCTTCTTTCTCTCCCTGAAGACTCAAGGCAAAGGCAAATGTCTTATTAAACGTTTTGTAGCTAACCTAGTGCCCCCAGACCTCAGGGGCCTATGAGAGGAGGGTGGGGTCGTGGGGAGGTGCCAACACGTGGTCTGCAGAAGAGCATTGGCTTTACCACCTCGTGGAGCCTCACCGAGGTTCCTGCGAACCCTCCTGTTGGAGGGAGGAGGCAATGCGTTTTATTGTCATGGCTCATTGGCTTCTGGGACCCCTGGAGCTGTGGTGACCAGTGTCGCCTCAGGTGGATGAGGACAGAGCATGTTCAGAACTATGGCTTCTTTTCTCGGACTTCAAGCAGTTTAAACACTGGGAATTTTTTCAACTTAGTAAAAGAAATAAAGCTTCTCTGCCTTTTGTACTCTAGGACTGACAGCTCATCTGCTTCCGGCACTAGAAAGGGCAAATGCTCGTTTAAAGAAAATATTGTATGCCATCAGTGGCTTTCCATGCTTATTGAGAACTCACCATGAGCCAGGCAGGAACTGAAATACTTAGTGGGCCTCCTTTAACCCTCACGCCCAGACCACAAGGCAGACACTGTTCAGATTGCTGTTTTATGCCAGGTTCAGAGTGGTTGAGTAACTTGCTGATGGTTGCACAGCCACTAAATGGGCTGATGTATGGCCTCTGCTCCCCAGATCTCTAGTCAGGGAGATCTTTAAAGGCAGTTGCTTTCATACTTGGAAAGCCCCAAAGCTCTCTGTGTAAACCGACAAAAACCTAGGTGCTTTGACGACAGGGTTAGGGTTAGGGGAGGGTAGGCTGGAGTGTCACCTGTGCCCCCTTCTCTGGAAGACCAGGCAGGCCCCATCTCAGGCGATGCTTCCCTCCTGTACACTCAGGAGTTCGTACCCTCGAGGCAGGAAGACCAGCAGCTGCAGCTTCTTGGCCTACCTCTTTTTCCACAGACAGGAATCGCAGAGGGACCATCCTTGTCCCTGGAAGTGGAACAGGACGCAGGCCTCCTTCATGAGACTGCAGGTGAGACTGCTAGAGATTTGGGTCCTTCCTGGCAAGCCCCTTGCTGGGGAGAAGGCGCAGGTGGGAGTGGGCCAGAGTAGAAAATGCCATCGTCATTTGACTTCCTGGGACTTCCAAGGCAAGCTGGTTCTGCCCCAGGATGGGCCAAGGAGGCTGTCTTGCAATAACTTGTGGACAGACCTGCCTTAGGTCCTGCTTCTTGCCCATCTCCCCCTTCCGTTCCACGCTCTGAGCAGGCTCTGGGCAGGCCTGAGGGCCCGTGGGCTGGGCCAGCTCCCTCTCCTCTTTATCTCACTGCCCAAAAGAACTTACTGGCATTTCCAATCTAAATGTTCCAACTCCTCATTTGAAAAGTGAAGCAGTTCATGTCTGGCCTTTTTTTTTTTTTTTAATTAACTTAAAAAAAAAAAAAAGCTTATGCAGCAGTTGATAAAATAATTATTTTGAAATTGGCCATTTATGTTCTAGAAAAAAAAATGTTTCTGTTTCTTTGGTTATTGGGAAGGGCTTCCTCTGCCCTCAGGGTGACCTTTCCAATAATGCCTCGAAGTGACCATCCTTCATCATTTCTGTTTATCTGAACCATCGAAGGCCCTCAGTGACTCTTAGGATAAAAATGCAGGCGCCGTCAAATTGTAGGGTTCCCTCCGTGTGTTTTATTGCTTCATTTGTGTTCCCCCCCTTCCTCCCCAGGACTGACTGTCCCAGCTATGGGGAGAAAGGGAACCTGGTGGCTTTGGTGGTGGAGAAGGTCTCCACAGCCCACCCTTTACCTGAAACCTCCTAGACCCTGTTGGCAGACACCCAGCTGCCTGATTCTTCTGGAAGGGGATACTGCTCATATGCAAGTGTGGCCGTCGGGGTGGTCACAGTCCCGCACATGTCATTTCCCTTATCCTGGTCTCTTGGTCATGCCAGCGGCAGGTGTGCCTAGGACATACAAGGACCAGGAGCACCACCGGGCTGGGCACATGGTGTCTGGGGAACACTGTGGATGTAGTGGGCAGTGAGTCTTGTTTTTGGATATTGACTCAAGCGGCGAACACAGGATTGGCTGCAGGTCGGGTTCTTGGGAAGCAGACTCTGAGGCAGAGTGGAGTGTGTGCCGGATGTTTACTATGCGTGTCCGAGGGACTGCTGCCCGTGCAAGGAGTGGAAAGAGGCAGCGTTGTGGAGGAGCTGCAGTGGGGGCCTGTGGCCTCGGCCAACCCCGTGCAGACAGCTGGAACTGAGATGGTCTGCCAGCATTGTCCTGAGAGGGTCAGACATGGGCCTCTGTTCCCCAGCCCCAGGCAGCCGTCGGGAGTGGGTTGTACCCCCAAAGGGCATGCTTGGGCCAGGCAGTTCTTTGTGGCTGAGCATGCCTTAAAGAGGCAGCCCTGCCAGCAGGCCGCTCCTGGAAGTGGGTGGGGGTGGTTTGTGTTCACCATGGTTGTCTCATGGTGAAGGCACTATGTCAGGGCACTGCAGATGGAGTCCAAAGGCATGCTCACTGTCTATAAAATGCTTGCAGTCTGGTGGCTCAGACGTGAATGTGATGGGTGCAGGTGTGGAGGGCCGATAGCCCCCGGCACATACTTGCTCCCCCACAGCTTCAGTGCTCCCCTGGGCACCGCTAGGCCCCGTGTGCCAGCACCTTGCTTGCTGATGCAGAAGGCAGGGCTATGATATGTTGAGGACCTCGCACCAGGATCCAGGTTCAGGTCCAACTCTGAAGGCTGTGTGCTTCTCTGTATACAGAATTGCCCCTGAGCTGGGAGCCGGGGCCCACAGGAGCCACAGGACCATGGGAGATCAGTGCCCTCTGCCAGCCTGCCCTCGCCTCGGCTCACCTCCCTGCCTTTGTTCCTGCCATTTCTGCCCACGATGCTGTTTCTCCACGCTTCCTCCATGAAGATTCCCCCCTGCTCCAGCCTACGTGGCTTCCTCCTCGCCTTGATGCATCTCTGCTGGCCATGGTTAGGTTCTCTGGTCGCTGCCCTGGAAGGGAGACTGCACCCTTCCAAAGGGCAGGGATGTTGTATATGTGCTGACTTGGGCCTTCTGTGAGATTTCTGGTCTTGGGGTCTAGGAAGTTTGGCGTGGGCAGCTTCCTTCCCCCAGCAGAGGCACTCTAGCCCCCTTTCTGGGAATTGGGGTGTGGTGAAACACCAGCAGCCGCTCAGCCCTAGGGGTCATGGGTAAAGCCACTGTCTTGCCCAGCAGAAGCCCAGCTGATAAGAATTCTCACAGCTGTGCCTTTTTGAGGGGTCTGTACCTGCCCTACCTTACATTCCTATGAGAGAAGGTACAGGGCAGACCAGGGCATCAGCAAGTCTAGAGGACTCTGATGATCCCCATGCTTGCTGACGGGGGAGGCTGGCATGGAAATCATCTGAAAGCAACTTGGAATAAAACCCAAAGGTTCCAAGGCCTTGACTTCCAGCCCCTGTGACCTACCACTTAACCCAATGGCCAAGGATGTGTTAAGAGGGAGAAATGTGTAAATGTTTGGAAAGCAGTTGGTTTCCAAAGCGTGTTTATGAGAAATGAGCAGGGCAGAAAAGAAAAGAAACCCCAATAGCTTTTTTCCCCCAGCCTTGGGTAGAATTACCAAACTGATGGATGGAGGGAGTGTTCTGGTTGTTAAATATTTGGGCCTCCGGAGTCTTTTGATGTAGCTCTGCATGACAACGGCTTGCAAAGTGGTCTCAGACCAGCCTAGATTAGCTAAGGGCCACGTGCTGGGAAAGAGAGGCTAGTGGTTGGAGGAGATTCCCTCCATGATTGTTAACTGTCCAAGAGCTCAGGACTCTGGTTTGTTTCTGCTCATTCGCTCCCACACGTGGTACTCAAGGTCTTGGGGAGGATGGAGGAGCATCGGGTCAAGGAAGCTTATCATGATTCTCAATCAGATGCATGGAGACCAATCAGTCTCTCTCTCCATTCCCATCTGCCACCCTCCGCCTTCCCCATGGCCTTCTCCGCAGCCCGCTACAGCTTTCCCTGGTCACTGGGCATGTCCCCTTCCTCCTGCCCCCCGTCCTTTCTGCCACCCATAGTTCTTTCAGCCAAGGATGCTCACAGGAGCTCTCTCTAAATAGCTTTGCTTAAACTTAACGTCAGGGACAAGCTCAAAATGGCATCTCTTGCATCAAGTCTTCTTAGACCTCACAGCTAGAAGCAATCACTACCTCTTCTAAATGTCATTTCAGCCAGTTTGACAGATCTAAAGTGAGAGCGGGAGCCATCTTTGTTCTGCCTTAGCTGGCTGGCTGAGGAGACAGGGGAAGAGACGAATGGAAGGAAACATGGACAGAGGGATGAATGTAGTGTCTCCTGACAGAGGAAACACGGACAGAGGGATGAATGTAGTGTCTCCTGACAGAGGAAACACGGACAGAGGGATGAATGTAGTGTCCCCTGATTAAAAAACAGTATGCTTCAGCTTGCTTAACCTCCTCTGTCGGTGGGTCTAGTGGTGCCAACGCCTACGTCATGCTGTGCAAATTAGACAGACTAGCGTGGGATGCCCGGGCTGGAGAAGTGTTAGTTGTTTTTATTCATTCATTCATTCATTCATTCATTTATTTATTTGACAGAGAGAAATCACAAGTAGATGGAGAGGCAGGCAGAAAGAGAGAGAGAGAGGGAAGCAGGCTCTCTGCTGAGCAGAAAGCCCGATGCGGGACTCGATCCCAGGACTCTGAGATCATGACCTGAGCTGAAAGCCGCGGCCTAACCCACTGAGCCACCCAGGCGCCCCAAGTGTTAGTTGTTTTTGAAAATAACTCTAGACGATGTTCAACCCTTTGAGGAAATTATTCTAAGATTCTGGATTAAACTCAAAGATCCCTAAGGCTTGTAGTTCACCATCTAGACCTACTTCCTATGTTACATACAAGGAGCCTGAGCCTGAAAGAGGGACAGGAGAGACTTGCCCACACGGTCGGGGTTAGCATCAGGCTTGGTGTCAAAGTAGGATCTTCTGAAAGTTAAAAATGTGACTCAGACACAATTAGCCTGTGCACATGTCAAAAATTGCGTTTAGTTCCTTGATGAGGAGATCCACAGGATAACAAAGTGGAGTTACATAGGCGCTGGGGAAGGAATGTTGAGATGAAATTTCTAGATTTGACACAGATCTAATTAATGGTTATCAGGGCAGTAAAATCATCACTTTGGGTTTGTTTTTTCTACTGCCCAGAAATCATTTATCTTTCTACTGGGCCAAACCCCACATGGGAACATACAGCTTCACAGATTCTGAGCCTTTAAATGAGCCAAACAAAGGTGCTCCCTGCCCTTGATATTGAGACATCCCTAGGGAGGGCTGTCAAACCATGCCCTAACTATGACATTGAAAGAACATGCTGCCCTTCTTGTGCTTTAAAGCAGTTTTTTTTTTTTTTAAAGATTTTATTTATTTATTTGACAGAGAGAGAGATCATAAGTAGGCAGAGAGAGAGAGGGGGAAGCAGGCTCCCCGCTGAGCAGAGAGCCCGATGCGGGGCTCGATCCCAGGACCCTGAGACCATGACCTGAGCTGAAGGCAGAGGCTTAACACGCTGAGCCACCCAGGTGCCCCCCTTCTTGTGCTTTAATCCTGAAATCCAAGTCTTCCTACCAAACTCATCATCTCCCTGCCTCTTTCCACTCTCCCTACACGGGCATGTATGCACAGAGCCCGAGTCCCTGCTTCCATTCCCTCATTGCTGGCATGAGGATCACACCACCTCCCTCATGGGCCAAGTGTGCTGACTTATGGCTTGGAGCTGGGAAGGCACATGGAAGGAGGTCACACGGTCCTGGTGCTAGGAGAACTTGACGTCTACAGGAGAGGCAGACTTGCGTAAGTAACTGTGCCACCATCTGGTAATGGCCATAACAGGCAAGAGCAAAGATCTGTGGGAGCTAGGCAGACGGCATTTAGACAGGAAGAGTAACAGAAGAGACACGAACATTGGGTAGGGGATCTCTAAGCCCCACAGAATGGAGACATTCATGGAAAGGGGGAAGGGCACAGGGCTAGCTTGGCCAGGTAAGAAGTATAAGCAAAGATGTGGGAATAAAAAGTAAGGTACTTTTCATTAAATACATATTTGCTGAGCTTCTGTCATGTGCCTAGTTCTGTGCTTGTCCCTGGGGCATGTGCAGGGAGTGGAGGAGATGAAGATATTCATCCATGGAGCAGAAAACAAGCCCTAGTTCTTTTGGAGTGTTTTCAGAAGACTAGGGTCTTAGGTACATTTATTTGGGAGGAGGAAAAGAAGTGAAGACAAATGAGGCTGGAGAGGCCAGCCTTTAGCTGAGTGATGATATGAATGATAACACTTGAATAAACAATTCATCTTTGTCCAGAACCTTCTCTATACAAAGCCTATGGCTGGCCCCCTGGGTGAGCCAGGCAAACAAGTATAAGCACCTGGTGAACTCCTCAAGATGTTAATGGTTTGGCTGGGAAAATAGGCCACACTTAAAGAAAGAGCTAACTATATGCAGTGGTGGGTATGATAACCGTTTGCTCAGGCTTTGGGTGAAGGAGAGCTCTTTGTGGCATGGGTGGTCAGGAGGAATTTCTGGAGAGGAGACACTCCATCAAGAGTCAAGTAAACAAAAGAGCCCAAAGGCCATTCTAAGCAATGACTGGAATAGCTAGAGGCCTGGAAGTGGGAGATTTTCCTGGGATCCTGGGAGGAGAGCTTGCATAGGGGTAGTGGGGAGGCGGCGGGAGTAACTTGAGTGCCCAGCTGAGAAACCAGAAGTCCATATTGTCCCAGGGCTTGAACGCTCAGATGCTCACAGGGGCTGGGAAACTCCTGTGATACAGGGAAGGGGCCTTCTTAGGGGGCTTGGTCCTCACAGCGAGAATCTTCCTAGCTGAGGGAAGCAGTCTTGGAGCTCTGGCCAACTGAGACCATTTGGCCAGTTTGTGGTATTTCAAGGGAAGTCAGGAACCTACATTTTTGTGAAGTCTGTTGGCTTTTTATAAATTATTAGTTTAAAAAAAAAAAGGTAAAGAAAAAAAATCCCTCTAAGGGTCAAGAAACAGACATGTAACTTCTCTGTAGGCAGTGTGGTCACTGAAGGCCCTTCCAGGCTTGGGTGTCACCAGGCAGATGGCAGAGGGAAGATGAGAGTGTTGACCTGGAGAACTGAGCAAGGAGTGGGCAGCATCAGGGTCAGGCCCTTGTGCAGTTATGATCAGAGCCTCACCCTGACCAAGAACCACAGACCTAGAATAGAAGGGTACATAAAGGAAAGGGAGTGAGGTGTTCAGTGCAGGGTTTGGTGGATAGTACAAATCCAGTTTCTTACTTGCTGTCTTTAAAGAAGCCTGGGTGTTGTAAATAATGCCGCAATAAACAGGGGTGATTATATCTTTTCAAAGTAGAGTTTTCATAGTCTTTGGATAAATACCTAGTAGTGGAATTCCTGGATCATAGAGTAATTCTATTTTTAATTTTTTAAGGAACCTCCATACTGTTTTCACTGTGGCTGCCCCAGTTTACGTTCCTACCGGGAGTGTACGAGGGCCTCTCTTCTCCACATCCTTGCCAAGACTTGTTGTTTCTTGTGGTTTTGATTTTAGCCATTCTGACAGGTTTAAGGCAATCTCTTATTGTGGTGTTTGGTTTGCATTTCCCTGATGGTTAGTGGTATTGGGTCTATTTTCATTATTGACAATAGCCAAGTTATGGAAGCAACCCAAGCGTCCATCAATAAAGGAATGTATAAGGAAGATATGGTGTATTTATATAATGGAATATTAATTACTCAGCCATAAGAAAATGAGATCTTGCCATTTGAAACAGCATGGATAGACTCAGAGGGTATGATGTTACGTGAAATAAGTCAGTTAGAGAAAAGACAAATACTGTATGATGTCACTCATATGTGGAGTTTAAGAAACAAAACAGATGAACAAAGGAAAGCAAAAGACCAAAAATCAGACTCTTAAATATATAGAACAAATTGGTGATTTCCAGTGGTGGGTAGGTGTTGAGGGGACCGATGAAATAGTTCAAGGGGATCAGGATCATTGTTGAATCACTGTATTGTATACTTGAAACTAATATAATACTTTATATTAATTATACAGCAATTATAAAAAAAAAAAAAAAGAAGCCTGGGTGATGCTGTCCTGTATTCATGAGGAAGGCAGGAAATTTAACCCTTAACCCAAGTGAGCATCTTGGAATGGCTCAGGGTCTTCATATGGTGGGCTGTGAAAAGAGCACTGGCCTAGGAGTCAGCAGATCAGGCTTTTAGAGGTCACTGCTGTTTACTGAGTACCCTCTGTGTAAAAGGCACATCGTGCACATTCTCATTAATTTTTCTAATTCTCCAAGCTGCCATGTGAAGTAGAGAACCCTGTGACTCCACATGTTGGAGGTCTGCTTGTTTGACAGAGCTGGTCAGTGGCAAGGCTGGTCTTAGAACCCAAGCCAGTCAGATTCCTAAGGCCAGGTTCTTTTCTCATGGATCCCCCTACTGCTCCAGCCCAGACTGAGTACCACCTCTAGCTCTGTATCTAAACCATTGTGTGACCTTGGGTAGGTCACTTCCATCTTTGCACAGATGGGTGAGAGAGGAAACCAAGGGCTTGTCTGGTCTGACCTCAGCATATTGTAGTTCTGTGCTTGAGCTATTTGCATGTTGGAATTTTATATTTTCAAAGGTCTTTGAATGTTTCACTTTAAACAAAGAACTAGAAATCAGAGATATGTTATCCTTGGATAGTCAGGGGCAGCAGGGCTGAGAATGAACTTGGCAGCCTTGTGGGAAAGGATGCATTCTCATCATTCTTGGAAGGGCTTTTTGTATGAAAAATAGGCATTCTAGCATGGCTGTCACTGAGGCCCCCAACCTGGAGGCCTAGAATGCAGCTTTTTCTGTTTTCATATCTTTCTGCCCTTCTATTCTCTATGAATGTTCATAGTTCCCCCACCCCCAGGACCTGCAGCTTCAAAGAGAAATATTACTGATGCACCGAATCTATTTTTGGCTGACTGGGGTTGGTGCACATCCAAAACGGAAGCATTAAGTTTTATATCCATTTTTATCTATATCTGCTCCTCTCTCCCCCAAATCTATCAAAAGATAACAGAAACAGAACTTTCCTCACACTGCATTCAATTGGTTCATATTTTGGAGGCCAATATGTCAGGCCCCACCTTGCTGTAACTGAGACATGCATTTAACATTTCTAAGGAGCCACAGAGAAAGAGGAAACTTCCATTTGCACTTAGAGATTAGAGGAGGGTTTTTCTCTTGGAGATGTTATATATGGAGCAGTTTTTCTGACTCAGCAGGGTAAGGGGGTGGTTATGAAAGCAGAAGATGTTCCCTTGCCATGAAACAAGTATTTTGGGTCATGAATCTTATTGATCAGACCCTTGCAATTGGACATATCTCTTATGCACACACATATTTTCTGTCTTGTGCTATTTAAGTATCTTCCAGAGAGGCTTCTGAAGACTAAAAATAGCCAGAAAATGGGCTTCTGGAATCTTGCTCCAGTTCTTGGGTTGGGTGGGGAAAGGCAATCCTTGAGTATGGGGAATGTGTTGGGCTGAGAGAGAATTTGGTCAATCCATCTATCAAAATTCCTCCTTTGAAAATTCTCAGTAAGATAACCCCTGTCCTAGGGTTATTATAATGTGCTGTGGGACTGAGAAGCAATGGAGCAATGGCCTTAAGCAGACTGATATAATGAGCAGGGAGCCAGAGCCATGGGAGTCCAAATTCTCACGAAGCCTTTATCTGAGTCTAGAGTAGGGCTTCACATGTGGCTGCCATTTAGAATCAACTGAAGAACTTCCAGTGCTTTAGCCCAGCTTCAGAGATTCTTATTCAGTTGGTCTAGGTGGAACCCAGGGATCCATATTTTAGAAATCTTCCCAAATGACCTCACTGTGATTTCCATGCTAGAGCAGTATGCTTCTGAGACTCTGATGTGCAGGGAAGTTACCCAGAGATGTTAAAATAATGATTCTGAAGACCCGAATAAACAGAAGGACATACCATGTTCATGGACTGGAAGACTCATCTGTAAAGATGTCAGTTCTCCCCAGATTTATTTATAGATTTAATACAATTCCAATCAAAATCTAAATAGGCCTTTTAAAGTCAATTTCTAAAATGTATATGGAAAAGCAAAGTAACTAGAAGAGTTAAAATAATTTTGAAAAAAAGTATATTTGGAGGAATCACACTACCCGATTTTAAGACTTATTATGAAACCATAATAATTAAGACAATGGGAGTATTGGCAAAGGAATAGACACACAGGTCAACGGAACAGAATAGAGAGTCTAGAAATAGACCCACAGCATATATGACCAGATTGTTCTTTGACAGAGGTGCAAAGGCAATTCAGTGGAGAAAGGACAGTTTTTTCTACAAATGGAATTGAAATGGGTATTCAGGGGCAAAACAAAAAAACAAAAAAAACAAATGAACAAACAAACAAACAAAACCCTTGACCTAAACTTCACACTCATACAAAATTTATTCAAAATGAACCACAGAAATAAAATAAGACTGTAAAACTTTCAGAAGAAAACATAGGAGAAAATCTCTGTGACCTTTGGCTAGGCAAAGAATTTTTAAGCATGGCACCAAAAAGATGATCCATGAAAGAAAAATGGGTCAGTTGCACTTCATCAGAAGTTCATCAGAATTAAAAACTTCTGTAAAGTACCTGGGTGGCTCAGTTGGTTAAGCTTCTGACTCTTGACTTTGGCTCAAGTCATTAACTCAGGGTCATGAGATCAAGCCCGATGTCGGGCTTCCCACTGGGCGTGGAGCCTGCTTCAGATTCTCTCTCTCCCTTTCCCTCTGCTCCTCCCTCCCACTCGCATCTCTCTTCCTCCTTCCAAAATAAATAAATAAATAAATAATTTAAAAAATGAATTAGAAACTTTTGTGCTGTGAAAGACACTATTCAGGAGTGAAAAGATAAGCTACATAATATGAGAAAATGCTTGAAAATCACACGTCACACAAAGGACTTTGTATAGTCAGAATATATAAGGAACTCTCCAAATTCAACAGCAAGAAAACAACCCAACTGAAAAATGGGCGAAAGGCTTGAACAAACAGTTCACCAGTTGTCAGTGCCAACAATTTGCAAAGTGTTTCTTTGGAACTACAGAAGTTAGGAAGGTCCTAAGGGAGATACAGTGAATTATTCACCTCAGTCCAGTCTGTTAGTGTTTTATTCTTTTCTTCAAGTGCTTATATATTATTATTGTTGTTGTTGTTATTTTAGATACTGTGCATTTATGTGGGATCCTGGGCAGGGATTTTTCTTCCCATCTGGTAGGTAATACTGCTGAGACCCTGGGAAGTTGTGGTTATAGAGTGGGTTAGTGAAAAAGCAAAAGGAAGCTGGTTCCTACCCATCAAAGTGCCCATGATCCCCATGAGAGGCATGTTGAGTTTCTAGAGCCATCACAGAGCACAAAACACAGTAATTAGGTTCTCGGGACTCTTCTGAGGAGAATGCTGCCAGCTCACATGCCAGGGTGAAGATGGCAGGATAAAATGCTGGATTGGGGTACAGTGAAAAGCAAGGGAAGGGGAAAGAAGAGGAAACAGAACTATTACGGTCAAGGGTAGGTTTAAATACATAGTGAAGGGTGCATCTTTGTCAAATGGACGGTCGGTGGGAAACCATACTATCACTTACTTCTAGTTACCTTTTATACCTCCAACCAGAGAAGAGGAGGCACGAGTGTTGAGTAAGAGGCTTTTTAGAGTCAGAACATCTGGGCTTCAGTCTGCTTCAGCTGACACCTACCTTATTGAGAGATCTTGGACAAGTCAATGAAAGCCTTATCTCTGGAAGGTCCTGGGAAAGAGTATCTGGGTTGCTCAAGGCTTGGGAGTGGAAGATGTCTGTGAATAACCCCACAGTGGGTTGTAGTGCCTTTGAGAGAGGCAGCGAGAGGAGCCAGAAGACAATGTGTACCTGTTTCCCGGGCTGGGGTTTGCGGGTGTGAAGTCGTGACGTCTCTGTCATTTTCTCCAGGCACTCCTACCCTCAGTTGTGCTTTGGTTGATAACCTCAGTTGATTCTTCTATGCAGATGGCTCTTGAACTTCAATTTTTCTGGCAATTACTCCTCGACAGTACCTTCCCGGCTGCATGCAACTTCAATTAATCCTCAGTTAAAATGCCGCAGAGACCGAAACGCTTTTTTCCCTTGTTCCATTTTTTCCTCCTGAGCAGATTGGATTTTGTGCAGCTCCCTTGGAAGAGGAGTCAGTTTGGAAAGCAGGTTCAGATTCTAGCCCAGTTCCTATTTATTTATAGAGCAAGTTATTTCAGCAACTGCTGTCAAGTAAAAACTGTGTTTAATCGGAGGCAGGTAAACATGCCAATTCCATTTCTTGGCCTAAGCCACCCTCTGTCCTGTGGCAGAAGAACAATGCCATGCTGGGTCTGACCCTGGCTGCCAGAGGGTTGGGGACCAACACAGTTAAGAGATGTCACCCGGTCAGACCTGGGCCCCTGCTTACTGTCTCTTAGGTCATTTGGTAGAAAAGCAAGAAGTTGTGAGCCAGGGGTTCCAATTCTGGTTTGGCAGCTTGCTGACCCCATGACATGTAAATGTTACTTAGCTTCTTGGAGTCAGGATTTACTCATTTTATTTAATTCTTAAGATATTTTATTTATTTATTTTGAGAGAGGGGGAGAGAGAGAGTGTGTGGGTGAGAGCACATGCCAGTAGGGTAGGGGAACGGACAGAGTCAGAGGGAGAGAGAGAATGTCAACCAGAATCCCTGCTGAACGTGGAGCCCGGCAATGTAGAGCTCAGTCTCATGACCCTGAGATCATGGACTGAGCCCAGATCAAGAGTTGGATGCTTAACTGGCTGAGCCACCCAGGTGCCCCAGGATTTACTCATTTTAAAATGGCAGCGTTAGTAACTACAAATATAAATGAGCTAATGTAAGTCTCCAGTACCAGGGTTGGTTGCAGTGGTCTCTTACTGCATGGTTCTTGGAAATTCTTTGCATGAATGAAATTAGACATTGGGGAGTTGAATGAGCAAATGAGCACATTTTTTCAGCAAAGGTTTGTTGAGAATCTACTCAAAGCATCAGACATGATGCGAGCTGGTGGAGAAAATGAGATATTGTCTCTGGCTTCACAGAGCTTACAAGGTAGGGAAGGAGAGGACAATGAGCACAGAAATGTATAATAATGCATATTAATACGTTTGTTTTTAAAAGGTCTGGAAGAGAGAAGGGGGAGGGAATAAGTAGCATTGGGGAGTGGTCTGGAGAGTTGTCTTGGAGGAGGCAGCCTTTGAGCTGAGATCAGAATGGGAGGCAGGAATTCACTTAGACACAAAGGAGAAAAAGGCTGTGTCCTGTCCTGAGGCAAGAGAGAGCTGCGAATATTCAAGGAAGGAATAAAAAGGCCAGGGAGCGGGGAAGTGTGGTGGGCCAGGACAGGTCTGACTGAAGGAGGCTGGAGAGGAGTCCGTGAGCACCAGGCCTCACAGGCCACAGGAAATATTTTGCATCTTATCTGGGTGCTACTGAAAGCCAGAGAAGGGCTTCGAGCGAGGAATTAATGTAATTCCATTTATGAGGACCAGATGAGGTTGAATTGAATAAACGGTCATTAAGAATACAGATGCCATTTTGATGGGAAGAGCTTGTGCACTCCGTGCTGAGGGCGGGCATAAAGCAGAGGTGAGTGTCGATGATCGTCTTTGGTTCTTCCTGCTTCTGGTCCCTGCTGTGGAGCTGGGGACAGCTGATGGATGCTGTAGTCTCTGGGCTCCCTGGGGTTCTGTCTGTCTGAAGCCACAGACTGTTCCCACGACCCAGACCCATTACGCCTTTGGGTCTGAGAATCTCCCCGAGTGGGCATCCAGAAAATGTCAGCCCTGTGGTCTGAACTGGAATTGCAACTTGACTGAATTATACTCTTGATTGGAAGAGAAACAGGGAAGCTGTGGTGTCAGCTGGAATAAGCTGGGTTGAGGAAGCTCACCATGTATTTTTCAGGAAAAAAATAAAATTCTTAAGAAACTGAAACTACTCTCAATATTGTAAGTCACTTTGGCAACACAAGAAAGGATTAGAATTGTCTGCTGCTTGGTCTGGCCATCTTGGGACCCATGGGTACCCACTAGGAGATTGCTCAAGCTAAGCCAGCCATACCTCTGTCTTCCCACTGACAGGAGGACCGTAAAAACTTGAGAAGGGGACATAGGCTCCTCACCCCCACTTCAGTCTGATCTGGGGAGTGGCAGGAACCCTTTATAATATTCCTCCTCCATACAAACAAGCTGCAGGTAGAGAGATTTGCCAGAGACCCATTTGACTGATGCGTGAATTTTTGTAAGCTCAATGTCCAGGGGAGAGTCCTTTCTAACTACAAAGAGGGGCCATGGCAGAGAAAACTAAGGGAACCTCAAGCAGATGGACCTCAGCTCCCACGTTCCCCAAGGCTGCAGCTGCCCCATGAGCTGGGTAGCCAACCAGGTCTGAGGCAGGGCGTCAGACAAGGTCCATCCAAAGACATCTCAAATTATGGAGAGTCTGCTATCTTTTGTGCTCTGCCCTTTCCCCATGCCATCCCGTGTAGCCTCTCCAGTGACACTCCATGTCGTCAGATGGGGAAACTGAGGCTCAGGGTGGCCTCATAAAGTACCCAACGGCACATGGGCAAGAGGGGGTTGATATAGATGGAGTGTTTGTGTCCCTCCCTCCACCCACATCTGTATGTTGAAACCTAACCCCAGGTGTTTGGAGGTGGGGCTTTTAAGGAGTGATTGGGTCGTGAGGGCAGAGGCCTCATGGGATTGGTGCCTGTGTAACAGGCCCCAGAGAGCTCCCTCACTGTTCCGCCATGTGAGCACACATGGTGGAGAAGATGGCTGTCTGTGAACCCGGAAGCGGGTCTTCACCAGACACCGAGTCTTCCGGAGCCTCCGTCTTGGTCTTCCCAGCGTACAGAACTGTGAGAAGTAAATGTGTGTTGTTTAAGCCATTCTGTGTGTGGTACTCTGTTATTGTGGCCCAAAGGGACTAAGTCCCAGTAGAACTGGATTTGAGCGCCACCTTTCTGGCTCTCTCCACATGGTCTCACAGCCTTTCCCTGCTCCTTGTATGCCTGTGCATGTTGGGGAGAGGGTACGTGACGCCTTTCTTTCAAGCATATGTCCTGGTGCTAAGTCATTGCCCTTGGTGGAGGGAGGTGCCACGAAGGGTCACTGACTGTGTGTGTGTGGGGGGAGGCGGTCCCAGCATTGACATGTCAGTGGGCCTTCATGATCTTCCCTGGGAAGCAGTGTCAGCTGGCCCGCCTTGCTGGCCTGCCCTCTGCCAGCCTGCCGGGAGCCTGAGTGAGATAATGGATGTGAAAGGTCTTTGGGGAACACACAGCACAAGAGAGAAAGCTGAGGTGCTAATGGGTAGGCAAGACGGCTGGTAGCGTGCTGAAAGAGACGGTGGGCCCGGCGTGGCTACGGGTGTGCTCTGCTCCCAGGCAACAGAGAACTGGGCCTCGGTTTGCCTGGGCTGGGTCAGAAACGGTTTCCTGATCCCACGGCACCAGCCTCCGCTCGAACGGCTGGAGGTGACTGGGCGTCCTGTTCCCCGCCTGGCTGTGCGTGGGGAGCCTCTCATCCCTGCTGCTTAGAGTCCAGCGGTAGCAGGGGGCAGCTCTTGGCCCACAACAATAGGCCCATGTGGGCTGGTCGTGGGCAGTGGTCCCCAGTCCCGCCTGGGGACAGAAAGTCCTTCAGGCCCCTCCCGGCTGCAGGCACTGCTCCGGGACCACCAGCACCCCCAGCCCTCGCCTCCTTCTGCTCTCACCCCATCTTCACAGTTGCTCTGCAGTTGCAGTGGGAGGTGTTGGAGCAATCAGGTGGACAGATCTTTCCTATTGCCTGGAATCTTCGAGCTCTCGGCATCTTGTTAGTTCCTGTGCTCTTCTGCTCCGCCTCCTTGTTCTTTGTCAAGAGCAAATCTAGGGGCCAGCCACTGTGTTGCTGGGCCAGATGGAACCTCAGGCAAGTGGCCTCCCTGGGAGGAAGGTCTCCTGGCCGGGAGCGCACACGGCTTGTGACTTCTCTGGGCCTACTTCTGGGTACCCCTTCTCATTGTTGTCTGCTGGAGCGGAGGGCTTGGATGCAGACTTGGGAAGCACGGGGCTTGGTCTGAGATATGTCTGACCTTGAGGATGATGATGATGATGATGTGATACTAATAGTTAAAATAGCTCTCATTTACCAAAAGCCCATTTATACCTGAAGCCATTCAGACCTGCAAGACAGGTATTAGAGTCACCTGACAGATGTGAAAATTAATGTTCAGAGAGGTTGAGTGACTTTCCGGGAATCAAACTGCTGGAAGGTTATTGAGTTGAGGTTTAGGTCCACAGCGTGGTGATTCCAAAGCCCAGCACTGTCTACCGGTTGCCCTGACACATGACTTCATGAACCCTGGGTCACTCCCTCACAAGCCCCTCCAACCAGAGCTGTCAGGGCTCCAGATTATTCTGTCACCCTGGCAGTGAAGAGGTTCAGGCCCCTGACTGCGCTAATATTTTTGTTCCTGAGTTCCTCCCTCCCACCCTCTGAGTGCCTACAGAGGGCCTGACGCCCTGAAATCACCTGGGCTGGGCTAGGTGCTTTGGAAAGTGCCAGGCAGGAAGGAAATGCAAAGCGGTTTGACTTGGCTTCCTCTGAGTTTCCCTGAGAAACTCATCTGAAAAGTGGATGGGAAGATGAAAAAAGCAGACCAAAGAACTCACATAGGCAGAGGCTGCCCGTCTCCCCAGGTGCTCAGGCATGTATTTATCTTTAGAGTGGCCCGAAGTGGAGGGGGCTCCCTCCCTGGCACCACAGAGGTCAAGGTGGAGTGAGACCTTGCTAGCCTTGACTCTACTTCCCAGAAACCCTCAGAGCACAAAGCAAGGAGCCTTTCCCCAACCCAGATAGAGCCTCGTGCTCCACCAGAGGCCGGCCTCCCCGCCCCTGGGGGGGCTGGGAAGCCCAGAGGCTCTCTGTTCCCTGGGCCCACAGAGGGGACAGTTCTTGGAAGCTGTCCTGTCTATCCTCATTGGCTGTCCCACATCTTCCTAGGCTCCCTTTCTTTCTCCAAGGCCCACCTGTTCTGGGAGGGCTTCTCTGGCCGCCGCAGAATTATGGCTGCAGACCTTATTCTAGAACAGCTACTGCATTGTAGCCTACCTAAATGCTTTATATATTTTTCTTCCTTTTCTCCAAGATTAGACCACAAGCTCTTTTCAGCCTGGGGTGGTCCCTTCTGTGCATAGTCAGTTCCATGAAATATTTAAAATACTGCTAGCATGATTTACCATATACAGTGAGTTTATACTCTGGGGTGTTTAGATCAGTTCCCTTTCCTTTGTAGTTGATATTATTATTATTATTGCTTTACTCTGCTTAGTTTTTTTAAATAGCTTTGCTTCCTGCCGGTTTTCCTATCTTGGCATTTATTTATTCATTCAACGAATAGCCATCGAGTACCTACTATGGGTCAGACACTCTTCTAGGTACTCGGAGTGGAGTAGCCAACGCATTGTTTATTGGCTTACGTCACTGAGAGGTGTGGGATTAAGGCTCCCTGAGGGTGAGGCTCAGCGGTGTTGCCAATGGAACTGACATCCTGTGGGAACTGCCTCTGTGGGCTGAGTATCTGGAGACCCTTTCCTGGACATGCCTTGGTCTTTCTTGAATGAGTGTTTCCTCTGATAGTGAATGAGGCCACCCAGGCTCACACACACTTGTTCCTGGAGCTGGAGCTACCCTCTAAGGTTTCGTAATGAGAACAGGCTTTTTTTAGGGGAGCAGGTGTGGGGTAGATTCTGGACTCCTACGCGGCTGTCTTCTGATTATTCCCGGAGAGCTGCACCTCTCTGATCTGGTTTGGCTGAGACTGTTTTTGTCACCCCCACAGGGCTGTGTTGTTTGTTCCTAGAGTAGAGAGACATCTGTCATCCTCACTGAGCCTTGACAGATACCACATTCAAATAAGCAGCACCCATTTAAACACACACACACACACACACACACACACACACACACACAGCAGCTCTGTCGTTGCCACCCTGGCTCAGACATAGTACCCTCATTTCCACATCCTGTGGTGGGCTCTTCCTCCTGCCCAGCGCACCTTTCTGCGCCCTCCTGCCAGCCCACACCCCCACCCTGCAGGTACAGAACCCACCAAATGCGCTATGCACCATGACACCCCGCAGACTGAGCAAGAGGGTTTGAGCTTCCCTGAAGGGAGGTCTCACTGCACGCTCCCAGCTTGTAAGCCCCTGCTGGACAGTGAGCCTCTCTTAGGCTCTGGGTTGGAGTAGAGTTTGGATAGTCGATCGCGAGCACAGTGGGAAAAGCAGATAGGACATCACCTCCTCTGGGATATGGACGAGTCTTCCTGAGGAAGTGCCACACTTGGCTCCTGTTAGATTCAGGAGTGAGAGCTTGGGGACATGGGATGGGCACAAACCCACCCTGGGGCTTGCTCCTCGCATCAAGGGGAAACTGAGGATGTTCTACTCATATCATAAGAGAGAAGGCTTGAATGAGGATGGCTTCTAGAATGAGACCTACACAGTTGAAGGAAGGCTGGGAGCGGTGAGATGAGAAGGGAGAACCACGCACGCACAAAGCCTGTATAGTCATGAGAAGGCCTCGTGTCTGTTTTACCAGTATGTAGAACAGTTCCTTTTTATAAAATCATCCTAGCTTTTGATACTTCAGCACTCCCTCCCTTTGGGCCCTAGCAATGTAATCCTGAAAAGCTGGTGGACTTGTTTTGGAGAAGACTGGGTTAAGAAGTGTAGGGCTGGTAGGGAATGTCCTCCTTGGCAGGCTCCTGCAGGGAGAGGGTGGCCTGGGGGAAAGAGGTTGGGGGGTCAGGTCGCTGAGGCCTATAGAGAAGAGGTGAGGCCAGCAGGGTCCTGGGGGCAACCATTTGTTAAGTCCTAGCCAGTGTCCTGGTGCCCTGTTCCAGATGGGAGGGTAGGAAAGATAACAGCCCATAGATTGCATCCTGCCCTGGTGTTGGGGCTTGGGAAAGTGGGGCAGGAGACTGGTAAGTGTATTTAACCAGATCTACTATGAACAAGCCAATAAGATAAGTCCCACTCTTTACCATGTATGCTTATAATAGACCACTAGCTGAAAAAGACTAGTTCTGGAAGCTTCCCTGGAAGGACTCCCACTAGTGCAGCCCCAGCTGAGATAGAGGTGTGCAGGTCTGGGTGCTGAAGAGTGGCACAGACAGTGGACAGGGTCTGAGGCCACCAGCTGGGCTGAAGGGAGTCCTGGGTGTGGTTCTCAACCGACCCTCACTGCTCCTCCTCAAACGTCCCTCTTTGAAAAACGCATATCTGCTTTTCTGTTGTGCTTGTGCTTAAGTATTTTATTTGGAAAAAGGTATCAAGAACCCAAACATTTTTCTGTGCCCTAAATCTGATCATCCGTAAGCTCCTTCAGACTCTAAGCTGATTTTGTGACTTGGAGTTCCGGAGACCTCAGCCCACTTTCCCTCATCTTGCTTTTTATTTTTAAGCTACTCGTTCTTTCTTAAGCTGACATTTGAAATCTTGGGTTGTTCTTTCTGGGTTTTCCCAGATTATATTTGTGACTAATCCTTCTCTGATGTTTTAAGTAATGAAGAAAACCTGAATCCTGCAGTAAAATCGAAGACGTTTGTCATAACTGTAGAAGTTTCTGGAATCCATAAAATACAGGTTAAAGAAGGGCTAGCTTTTCCCTTAACTTAAATGACTATATCTCATGGGAAATTTGATTTTTAAATAAATCCCACATTCCAATAAAGAGGAAAGCTCTGCTAAATAAACAATACACATGTTTGCTCAAAAAACGGTTCTTTATTCAGCTAGGGAGGAGCCAGGGGAATAGAGGAAGATACAAAATGCTGAATAGAATCTACAAGATCAGACTTAGAAATCAAGGCTGGATTTATCCTCTCTTCTTTTCAGTGGGCTCTACCTAAACAGGACCAAGCAGACCTTCCCTAGATACTCCCCATTCTGGTTCTAAAACTGCCAGAAGATGCTGCCAGAAGGACATGTCCTTGTGTGTCATGGTGCAAAGCCAGAGTCTGTTAACTATGACACGAAGCCTCACCAGGGTAACTGCATGTATCATCCAGGACTTTTTGTAGGCAAGTAAGAGAAATCTGGTTCCAGTTGCTTAATAAGCAAAACAAAACAAAACAAAACAAAAACAAAAACAAAAAAATGTGGGGGCAGGGTTTGATGACTCCAGTAACTGGAAAGCTCAGTGGTTAAGGTTGGCTTCAGAGTTAGCTGAAAACTTAGCTGACTCCAATCAGTCCACTGATGTCCTGAGGTCCTTTGCTCCTACTCTTTCACTCATTTCTCCTTCCATCTCATACTTCCGTTTTCTTCTGTGTGGGTTTTACACCCAGGCAGGTTTCCTTCTGAAATGCATGTCATAGTCTTTTCTTACCCTGAGTTATCAGTGGAAAAATGACTTCTGTTTTGCATATAGAAGCTCCAGCAGAAGGCTCAGAACCAGCTCTCATTAGAACAGGGTGGTTCACATGCTCATTCCTGAGCCAGGCTCCATGGGCAGGAAGATGTATCTTATTCTCCTAGTGGGCAAGCTTGGTGGGCACTTGCTCCTGGACTTGGAGGGTAGAGTTGGGGCCCTTCCTGCACCACAAGGACTGAGAGTGAGGGAGTTTTGTTATCAATGGGGCAATAGGTTAGTAGGCAGATAAAGATCAGAGCTATGGTGTGATATGGTTTGGTCATGTTGATCTGAGGGGCCAGACTAGGTGTGAACCCATGTTTGCCAGTTGATCTTCTTAGATGATTTCTTCCTCTTTGGGTTTCCTATAATGTATCTCAGTTGTTGGAGGGGTCCTTCTGCCATCTTGCTCCTTGACATTAGAAGGGCATACAGAGAGCCTGATTTACCAACTGGGACCCGCTCTAGAAGGCAAGGCAAGCTCTGTGCCCACACGTCTTCCCCAACTACAGAGGTAAGAAATCACTTCAACCCTTTAGGCTTACTATGAATTTTTGGCCATCAGTTAAGAGGTGATAGCTATTGGAAATTAAAACAACAACAACGACAACAACAAAAAACTCTAACTTTACTTATAAAACTGTTTAATTTTTATTAACAGAACAAGTTTTTATTAAATATCTATAGCTATCTTCTACTGGGTACTATGTACCAGGCAGTTGTGTGCTTTATAAGTATTAAGTCATATGTTGACAATAACCCTATGAACTATACTATTAGTTCTATTTTATAGGGAAGGAAAGAGGGTAGGAGTGTTGCCTGACTTGTCACAGGCAATGCGACCTGGAATACCCTCCACACTTAAGTAGTTGTTCTGGGTTTGATGCATATGGGGATGTGTCAGGCCTGTTCTGTGCCCTTGAACAGTATGTCACTGCTTTGTGTTTACAGTTACATAAAAGAATGAGTAATATGTTCAATGGGAATAAAAGATAAAACAGAAGGAAGTGATTAATTTTTCTTGAGTATAGTCTAGGAGGAGGGAAGGGACATTTGAGCTAGGCCTTCGTGAGTGAGTAGGAGTTTCCACGTGGGTATGGTGCAGAGGGAATTTGTGCTTTAACTGAATGATACATGGGTTTTGTTTGAGGTAGAGTTGTCTGTTTCAGGGGATCTAATACTGCTTTGTACCCTGCCTTCTCATTTTACTGGATGGCCAAAGGGACTCGATTGTGTTGTTCAGATGCTTTCATTTGCAAAGAATAGAACCCCCAACACAAGCTGGTTCAAACAATGAGGGGGATTTATTGTCTCATCTCATTGAAAGGCACAGAATTAGGGCTGGCTTAGAGTGAGGCTTAATCCACTGGCTCACTCATATCACCAGGGGTCTGGTTTCTTTCCCTCTCTCTGTTGTGTCTTATGCAATGGTCTTTTCATCCAAGGCTGGCTCCTTTCAGGGTGCTAACATGGCTGACAGGGCTCCTTTGCCATGCTCATCAGGAAGGAAAGGTGGTTTTGTCCCAGCATTCCCAGCCAAAGGCCTGAGGCACTCGGCTTGGACTGGCTCAGGTCACATGCCCAGTCTCGAGCCAATCATTGTTGCCAAGGGACATACATGGATGGCATCAGTTTCTCTGGAAACACATGGATTCCCAAATGGAATTTGGAGACCAAGGGAAGGAGAAAGTGGACAATGGATGCTGGAAAGGCATCAAAGAAATGTACACCATGGCATTTAAGTCTATATCTTCCTTCTCTCTTGAGCAGGAAAGGTGGCATATACTTACTGCACATAACCTTCGATGCTCAGTCTGTGGCACCTCAAATTCCAAGCTTGACCTTGGGTAGTCCAGCCATTGAACTACTGTTTTCCTCTCTGTTGTCTCTTCATAGCTGTCTCCTGGACCAGCTTGCTTTGACTTTGTCTGAGAACACCCAGAACACCCATTCTCTAGGAGTATACAGTGAATTTTGTGGTCAGACCAGGATGGTCTGAGCGTAATGGCATATGCACCACACAGGACAGCCAGAGCTTTATAGCAGCTCACCTCTTAGGCCTTTTACAGGGCTGCTTTCTTCAAAGAGGATAAAAAATTGGGCAAAGCATTTTCTAAAATTCTTCCCCAACTTCAAGACCACTACTTTTTCCATTCTACCAAGGTAGCTAAATTTATTCTCAGTTGTGGAATGGCCAAAAAAAAAAAAAAAAAAAAAGAAGGAGAAGCCTTCCCAAGACGTCCTGCACTGGTGGGAGGAAGAAATAGCCAAGGCCATTATTAACCAGAGCTGGCAAAAACAGCACACTGGATGGCTCTAGGAAAGGCTGAAGAGTTAGAGGTGGGGAGGCCTAGGTTTCCAGTCTTGATGTTGTCACTTTAGAAGAGGAAATGTGCCATAGGAGCAAAGAATACAGACTATAGTCAGACTGCCTGTGTCTAAATCCTGGCTTTTAGGATTTTGTTTACAAGCTGTGCTTGGGTTTCTGTCCCAGCTTTCTCATTTATTAGACCTGGATCAGGAACTAGTCACCAGATTCTAATCTTCCATTCAGAGGATTGTTTCTGAGGATTGTTTCTGAGGTTTCCTCTGGCCTTCCAATTTAGTTGGGAGGGTGATGACCTTCACTTTCCATCTGTGGTCTCAGTTGCTTCGTCTGTAAAATATGGATACAGATCATATCCACATTAGAGGGTTGATGTGAGGATTTAGTGAGTTAATATATGGTAAACAGTTGACATGGTGTCTTGGAAGCACTAACCATATGGATAACTAGATTTATCTGGTAAGGTTGCTGTTAGCCTCAGAGATGTTGCATATATGCCTTCTGGCATAGCATAGACACCTGATAACTATTTACCATTATTAATAATAATTATGTTGATCAAACTGCTTAATAATAATGTGAGTCATCTGAGTAGAGCTTGATTGTCGCTGGAGAGCTTGCCGCCAGCATTGTCCCCCACCTCCCGAACCTCACAGCTGCTCAGGGATGGGGCCCCTTCTTATTGCCAGTGGATCTCGGGGGGGAGGGTTGAATGCCTTCCCAGGGCATCATGGCAGGTGGTGGCTATCGGGACAAGGACAGGACACATGGCTCCAAAGCTCCTATACACCCCCTTCCCCTCCATCCTGGAGGCTTCCCAGCCATTCGTCATGCCCTCTTTTGCAATGCGTGCGGGTCTCATCCGTAATATTCTGATTGCCCCATTAATCTCCTTTAAGCTTCATGAAAAATACAAAGGGCTGGATTAGGAAATAGTCACCAAGTTCTAATTCTGCATTCAGGGGATTGTTCTCCGTGGACGTGAAGAGACTGAGGTTTCCCATTTGGCATTTGGATTTCCAACTAAGTAGGGGAGAGCTGTCACCTTCTGAATTATCAACCAGTTTACAAGTTTGCATCTATATTTTGCCTCTAATATGTCTGTACTTTTGGTTGTGTCTCTATCCGCTTGTGCTCTTCTTCCTAATGGATGTTGTGCTATCCTGCCCGGAGGGAGTGCTAAGGAAATTTCTTTTGAGGAGACCTTAGAGAAGCAAGAAGCCTGCAACGTCCAATCACCGCCCTCCCCGCAACCCCATGCCTATTCCTTGGGCCCTGACCAGAGAGCATTGCTCGCTCTGGAAGGAAGGAGCATTGTTTGCTTTGTTAAAATGTGCTCTCTTTATCTCTGTCTCTCTCTCACACACACACACACACACACACACACGCACACGTTATACACACACCCACTCCTAGGCCTTGAATTCTGCATGAGTTCAGTGTTTAATGTGGTGGCCACTAGCCACATGTGGCTTTTGGAATTTAAATGAAGTGACAAGTTTAGCTCTTCGGTCTCATTAGCCACATTTCAAGTGCTCAGTAGCTGCATGTGGCTAGTGGCTCCTGTATTCGACAGCATTTCCATTCACACAGGAAGTTGTGCTACACAGCATCTGGCATGAAGGAGACAGGGAGAGGGAACGGGCACCCGCATGTTAGCTTTGGTGACATAGCACCCCAGACCAACAAATATTAACTGTTTCTCTGTCTTCACCCTGTGTGTATTTCCCTTGCAATTCCAAGGACACTAATGCCAGGAGAAACAAGAGACTATATTGTTCTTTGATCTGATGCATTCAATAAAGCCATTCATTGAAAATTGAATTATTTTAATCTTTTTTTTTTTTCTTCTTCTTCTTTTTTTTTTTTTTTTGGTGAGAAACAAAGCAAAGTTTATTGAGTGATAGCAAAGTGATAGTACAAAGCTCCCAAAGAGGGAGGGGACCCAGGAGGGTTGCCCTGGGTTATTTTAATCTTACAGAGAAATATAAATGACTGTTTTGTGACCTCGCACATCACGTGTGTTTCATCCCATAGCTGACTGGCATGAGGGTGGCCAGTGTAGAAACTTGTTTATCTTGGTGAGGGTGGGGTTTAGGAAGACCATTTTCAAATACTGCCTGGCAAGCCTGGCACTGGTCTAGGATTTTTAAATACTCCCATTCAATTTGAACTAGAATGCTTCTGGCTGTCAACCACTCTGGTGTGCAAATCCACTTAGGAACCATCCTATCATTTGTCTCCAAAAAGCAGGCAACCGGAAATGACTGCAAAATCACACTGGCTTTTGGTAATATCAGGGTGGCGTCTGCTGCTGTTTTATGGTTAAATATCAGTAGGTTACCCAATAGTATCAGATCCAGAAAGATGAGCATCATTGCATGAATATTGCAAAAAAAAAAAAAAAAAAATCTGTGGACCTCGTGGGGACTGCCTGGACCTAGTTTTGAGAATGACTAATTTAATCAGTTGGCAGAGTTTAATTCACATACTTAGACAAGGGTTCTAAATCCTTCAGTCCTTTGGGGGAAGGGAAGGAAAAGCTAACAGGAAAGCGTGGAGGGGAGGGATCAAGCCCCCCCCCCCCCCCCCCCGAATCTGAGGTCTGATTGACAGAGCCCCTGCAGGAAAGGGCTAGCTAGAGTGCCTGCCTGAGATAGACTCATCCAGCAGCACCCAGGGCCTCTGGGGAGTGTGGGGGTCATTGTGTTCCAAATTGTCTGCAGCTGGCTTACCAAACAGGCTGGGGTCTGGTGGAGCATATCTATCTGTAGGATTTTCCGGAGGCCAGAAGTCCCAGCACAAGAGGATCATCTTCCCCAAATGTCCTTGTAGTCTTACTCGTGGCATCCTGGGGATTTCAGCCCATGTTAGGAGTCCTCTTTTTGGTGCCCTCTGACCTTTAGTCCCCTCAGAGCTGCCTGGTGACATTAAGGTGAGAATTTCTTAACCCCTTTTCACTGATAAAACTCCTAAAAGATTTGTAATACTCCAAACATATCACAGTAATAAATGTAATAATACCTCTTTACATGTTTGTAGCCTTTTGAATATAGCTGCCCAGAAGCATTATCCTAGTGGTTCTCAAACTCATTTCTTCTTGGTGGGGGTTGGGGGGGCACTCCTTAAAAATCTTTGTTACTGTTACTCCTTGGCTGGAACCCAGCAGGCCTGCCAGATACAAGTGGAGCAGAGACCGAGGGGAGGAAAGGTGGAGCATGGCTCACTAATCGCTGCCCCCCAGACCCTCTGCCCGTCTGTGAGTTACTCCAGAACATCGCCCACCAAACCTTGCCAGCATGTCCTTCAGTCACAATAGTGACTCCGTGCTGCTCCTGGAATCAGGGTGGTAGCCAGAGAGGACAGAATGGCCTCCATACCACTCGGCCCCATTAAGGAGAGTCTGTAGGGACAGGGACACAGGGTCATTCAGAGTCACTGGTGAGGTAGTGGATGCTCCGTAGACACTTCTCTCAAGCAGAGCATATCCTAATAGAACTTGGCTCATGGTTTCCCAGACCAGGCTGGAGATTTTGAGCCCTGGCCTCCATGTCACTGTCTTCTTCCATCCAAGTACTAACTAGGCCCGACCCTGCTTAGCTTCCAAGATCAGACAAGATTGGGCGCCTTCAGGGTGGTATGGCCATAGACATATGTCATTGTCTTCTTGGTGGCTGTGTGTCCTCTCAGGAATTCTCCTGGGAAGACCCTCAGGAGGGTTTTCAGCCTAGCTTAAACTCTAGGTTGCTCCCGTTCCTCTTGCTTTGCAGGCTCTGGTGAGAGCACCTGGAAGGCTGCCGTGGTCTTCACAAAGACGCATGAGACCCCCTGGGCTCATTGTGCCTCTCAGGTTGTCACCTGTAATGAAACACGTGCAGCCAGAGTGTCCGCAGGTGCAACTGGTTCTTGCATAGGTTGACTGAACACTTGCCCTCTGCTGACTCTTGTGTCTAACGGGTCATGTGCCCAAGGCCTCAGTATTCTTGCCTGTGAAATGGGCATATAAATAAACTTACCTAAAACTCAACTGGAAGAGTCAGGCTCTTTGAAAAAAAAAAAAAAATAAAACAAACAAAAACCAAAAACAACTGGCTAACAGTAAATTTTCCCTAGTAAATATTCATTGTATAGCTAGAGAGTAGGCATAGCTAGTCTCCATCTCAGACAGTTCCTGCCATGCTCCATAAATGTCATTTCTGTTCTTGTTCTGAAACCAAAGAAACCAGAGCCGTGGCTTCTTATCTAACCTTTGCTAATGATTTTCAGATCGACTCTATATGCAGAAAAACCGCTGATCAGTTTCTTATAGGAGAAAGCAGATGATGGGGAGGAAAGGGACTGAATTTATTTTCTAAACTTGGTTTCCGGGCTGACTCACCCAGTGGGTTGGGAGCAACTTTCTTCTCTCTGTATCCACCCTAGAGATGGGGGGAGATGTTACCCTTTTGCCCAAGGGGAGGATGGGGAGAATTCCAAGGACTGCATTAAGAAAAGGAGCTCCTCTTCAAAGGTCAATGCAATCTTTGTAATCTTATGAAAAGCCTTCTTGGCGTTAGAATTTGTTCCAAGGAATCTGGCACCAGATTTTAGATTTGCTCAGAGAGCAAGAAGGAGGGAGATGCTGCTTTTGTATGGAATTCCAGTACCTTCTTTTGCAAGGCCAGCAATGCAAAGATACACTTCAAAGAACCATGGCAGCTTATAGTTGGGACGGAAGCACTTAATTTGCCTCAATTGTGCCAATTTCTAGGAGTCATTGGGAAGTTTAGCAACTAATGAATGTGCCCCTGTTCTGTCAGATCCCTTTTGGAATATTCAGTATTCTCTTTTTCATACTGATCAGCTAAGGGAATTACAGAAATATATTTCTAGAGCATGCTGAGGATAAAAGCAGAGATATAAAAACCTTTTTTCCCACCAGATGGGACCCAGCAGCCCAGGTGAGTGTCACACCTGTGTTAAAAAGGCCATTGATTCTCAGTGGGCTCTGACCAGAGCCTCACTTCCCAGGACTGTGCCAAACTGACTTCTCTTCCCTGGTGCTACCCGTTGCTGGAGTCTCCGAGGGCCTTCCACTCAGTGCATGGATGTCTGGGTCTGTAGGCAGACACACTTCTACAGATGTGGACAAAAGGACAAAAGGACAAAAGACATGAAGGGCTGTTCACTTTTGGGCTGTTTACTTTTTTTCTCTCTCTCCGTTGGCCTGTGGAATAGCATCCCCTTTATCTTTGGGTGCCAAGACCTGCAGAGGCTGCCTGAAACCATAGATAATACCAAGTCCTATATATACTATGTTTTTTCTATACATACAGACTTATTTATAATCTATAAATTGGGCACAATAAGAGATTAAGAACAATAAAACTAGCACAGATTTTTTTTCCCTATTTCACAGTTTCATGGAGAGAAGATTGGTTCTTACCAGAGATCTTTGCAGGCTCAACACACGATTTTTGTTCTTACTAAATAGAAAAGCTTCACCTTCTCACTTAGGGGAAGCCCTTTACAGCTTCTCTTCGGCGTCTCCAAATGGCCAGCCTCACTGGTTTCGTGCTTTGGGGCCATGATTAAGTAAAACAAAGGCTCCTTGCACACACACACTGTGATAGCACCGCAGTAGGTCTGATCACTGTGGGGGCTACTGAGTGACAAGGGGGCGGTTAGCGTATGCAGTGTGGAGACACTGGGCGAGGGGATGACTCACACCCCAGGTTAGGTGGAGCAGGACAGCCTGAGATTTCATCATGCAGCTCAGAATGGTGCCCAATTTAAAACTTATGAATTGTTTATTTCTGAAATTTTCCATTTAATATTTTTGGGCCACGGTTGACCGTGGGTAACTGAAACCATGGATAAGTACTACTGTATTTAGTGTTTCCAGTAAGTAAATGACTAGAGTAAATGACTCAGAAGTGGTATTTCTGAAATCCTATTTCCGGACACACTGGTGCCCCTCAAATTTGGAAGAAGCCTGTGTACTCTGTCTTCCACTTGATGATTTCCATGCGCATTTACATATTCGAGACCATGGACGTCTAATAGTAAAGTGACCCAGACAAGCTTGCATCTGTTTATCCCCGTGGTTTCCAGAGAGACCGGGATGTGGGTGTTGTGCAGGGCTCTGGGTAAACGTGTTGCTTACCCGGACTGACACATCCTTTGAATAAAGTCTGGACGCAGCCCAGTGAATAACAAGGCTGTCAGTTTTCACCATCTAGTTTTGTGTCCTTGAGCAAGTTAGTGAAGTTTTACGTGCCTCAAGGTTTCTCATCTGTAAAAGGGGCTAATGAAAATACCTACCACATAACACTGTCCTGAGGATTCAATGCTTTTGTTAAACTTTTAGCACCTCTTTTGAAATATTATGTATTCTGTATGTGTTGGCTATTTTTATGACTAATACCATAAATTATTTCTATTATTAATTATTAATTGATTAATTAAAGTTTTTGACACTGTGCTAAGTGGTGTTCATGCTGCTCTCATGTTGAAAGCACAGGATAGGCCAAAAACCTACCTTGGGTGAAAGTTTGCAAAGCACCAGTGTTTTATTTAAGCCTTGTGACCATCTCAGAGGGAAAACACAGTTGTTCCTCTTTCATGCTACAGTGTACCTGAGCAGTAAAGAGTCCCAGGGCACATAGTGCCTAGAGGATGCAAAGCCAGGCTTGCTGGCTCCAAGCCCCTGATCCTCAAACACCTCTGCAGAGCTGCCTGTCAGTCAGAGCCTCATGGGGATGCATCGACACGGGTCTGGTGTCAGCTCTGGTGGGAGGCACCCTCCATGTAGATCATGGGTTCAAATCCTAGTTTGATCCTTCACTAGCTCCTTGCCCTTGTGCAGGTCACTTGACTTCGCTGATCTTCAGTCTTCTCTGCTATAAAATAGAGGTGGGAATACCCGTATCTCCCGGACACAACAAGGCTAATGATATCACGTGTGTGAGGGTCAAGCACAAGGCCGGCGTCTGGTTAGTGCTCAGCAAGTCTGACACTCTGCATCAGACTTTGTGTCAGGCTGCCTCCCACGCAAGATCTCACGCAATCCTCACGACCCTAGCAGGAGGTGTACTCTTCATTTCTCAGATGGGGAAACTGGGGCTCTGTGTCATTCCAAGGTCATAAAGCCATAGGTTGTGAAATTAAGGTTCAAACCCTGACAGCCTGACTCCATGGAAACCCTGTTCCCATTCCTCTTCCGTAGAGCCAAGTGCTGGGCTCTCGGCAGGGTTAGCATAGGGCTGTGTTCCTCGGTCAGCAGGGCAGTCTGGCAATGGACATTTTCACCATGGCTCCACAGGATAGTGCTGTCATTTGGGCTGGAGCACAGTGTCCCTGAGCCAGAAGGGGAAGGGAGAAGCCTCGTGCTCTTTCAGCAGGAGGGATGCACCAAGTCCACTCTTGAGTCTGGCAGTTCCCTCGGAGATGGTAGCCCCTTCATATGTGCCTGCCTGGTGGGGGTTAGAGTCTGTGCCACAGCACAGGACACAGTGTGGGGTCACCACAGTGAGTCTGGTTACCTACTTAACACTTCAGGTGACTGGAATAGACTGTTTCCTGCAAGATGAACTGAGAGACTAAGTACTCAGCCAGTTTTCCGCTAACTGGGGGAAAAAAATCCAGTGCATTGCAGGATACCAGAGCGTTTGAATGTGTTCCTGATCTGAATCATCCAGATAACTTCTAGTTAACAATTTTAAGACCATGGGTGCCCTTCAGCCTGAGGGACAAGAACAAAACAAATGACCTGAGGTACCAGATGCAAGACACTAGAATAGAGAGAGGAAAGAAAAGCAAGGGAGAATCCAAGGTTACTACCAGGCTTTTCCTACTGGGTTGGTGTTCAGAGTCCAGGGGAAGAACCAGGGGGAGTGATTAAGGGAGCATTGATTTGGATATGCTGAGCATTTGGAATGTTTTTGTTTCCTAGGACATGAAAGTGCACTTGGCTTTGCATGATTGGGTTTAAGTTGTTTGGCAGAGCTTCACTTGGCTCTGGCCTGAGACTGCAAAGTCCCACAGTTTGGGAAGGATAGTCACCGCGCCACTCTTGTTCTTGAGGGTTGTTCTTGGGGAGTAGCCGTCTGCGGGGCTCAAGGCATGTTTCCCAGGATACGCCTAGTTTACCTTCTTTGGCTCAGAGTCCTGTAAGTGTCCTTTGGGGGAAAGGGAGTGTGTATACAAGTTTGGCCAGTCCGTGAATGTATCCAACACTTGGATCCAAGGGGAAGGATCCAGGTAGAGCTGGGCAGTTGTGGGAGTGGGGATGAAGGCGGGGCCAAGACAGGGGCGGAATGGGGGTCCTTCATTCAGTCACTCAGCACTGATTAAGCACCCACTGTGTGCCAGACATTGTTCAAGGCAAGGTCATAAAGCTGTAATCAGTGAGGTCAATCACAACCACACACAGTCCCATCATGGACAGAATGGGCCCTGGGATCAGCATGGTGGATGAGGGAGCCCTGAATTGGGGGTAGTCTGTGTTGCATAGTTACGCTTCCTTACTAACCTGACTGGGTTCTTTTCCACTCTCAGAGCCAACTTAGTAGGAATAGCACCTTACTTTCTTCCTGCCCTCCCTCCCCTCTGAGCATCTAGCAATTGATAGTCTGTTATTTATTTTGCCTTTGTCCTTCGGGCTTAAAGGTGAATATAGATATGAAACAGAACTTTTTCTCTGGGATTCAGTTCCTGGACAGAGGAGGGAGGTCTTTCAGACTCGCTAAGCCCAGCCACTTGCTTCTCAGGAGAAATACCTCCTCCAGAATCTTTGTTTAGGTTTTTCTTTCTGAAGGAACTGAGTCCATGATTGCAGACCAGGACTGGGCAAAGGGGGACCTGAGAGAACCTGGCAGGGTCAGTGAGATGTGATTCTAAGTACCAGACTTGGGGCAGGTGCCAAGGAGAGCAGGCTAGTATGTGACAATTCAACAGAGTGATATGAATAGAGAATATGGGACCATACCTGATGCATAGAGAGCCCAGTTAAAAAGAAAAAAAAAAAAGAAAAAGAAAAAGAAAAAAGTTCCAAATAAGCCTGGGAGGGAAAGCAGGGTGGCAGCCATTCATCCAATCTGCAAATATTTCTTGAATACCTAAGTGAAAAGAGCATGTACTGTGTAGCCAGACTGCTGGGTTCAAACCTGGACTGTTTTATTTACTACATTTGTAGTAAGTTACTTAATTCTCTGTGCTTCAGTTTCCTCATTTGTAAAGTGGGAATAATCCGTAATAGTAAATGGAGGTTGCTCTGAGGACTAGGATTAAGAGCTGCATGCGTCCATTATAAGTATCTTTTTGTTTCCTTACTCAGTGGCTATCCATCGGTCAGGTGTTAAGATAGTGGAGACTGGGAAGGTCTCTGCTTTACCATCTTATATTCCAGTGGAAGAGTCAGATTATCTAAAAAGCCAATACACTGACAAGTCATGTATGTCAAGGTAGTGATAAATGGAGGAGAGAAGAGAGAACACCAGGGAGTGGGTGAGTAGAGCTGAGGGCTAGTACTACTGGGCTAGGACAGGAGAGAGGGAAATAAGCAGCACATACAGAGATCATTCTGAGATAAGCAAATCTTTGGAATTTACCAAAAAGAGAAAGAGAGAGAGAGCGAAACTACTCTTTGAGTTTCTGAGAGAGGCAAGCAGGGTAAGCAGCCAAAAATAAATATAGTTAAATAGAGATTGATTCTGGGGCCAAACAAGCTTCAAGATAATTAGTTTTCCTGCTAGTGAATCATTATGGCTCACAAATGAATTAATCTTTTCATGTTTTCAGTACCAAAGGTCCTTGATAGATGGATTAATCCTCGTTTTCACCTGGCTTCCTTCACCTGATCCCCTTCACTTGGTCGAATTGAAATTAAGGACCATCCATTTGGAAAAACCTATTAACTCCCTGCTCCTTAGATGGCTCACTATCCGGTTATCCTGGCTGAGTTCCATCTCTTAGGGCATGAGCCCTCGTGCATCCCTACTATCTCCATTAATGTCCCCTTTGGGCCTGTGGCTGAGGCAGTAAGTCCCATAGAATATTCCAGTGGCTCCTGTAGGTTCCCAGCTTCTACAGGGAACCCAGGAGAGGAGCATCACTTTCTGTGTAAGGCAGGGGATCCCCACAAGGGGGGGATTGTCTTTCCTGGGGATGGCCTCCGAGGAGGTTGGGAACTTGCAATGGTGTGGTTGGTACAAGAGGGAAGAAAGAGCTGCCAGCAGTCCAGGCCCAGAGTGGGTGGGGGAACTCTCGCTCTCTGTGGCTTCATGCGTCTCTGATTGTGGCTTCTCAAGGGCGTCAAAGACTGCCTACTCCCTATGTTTTGTCGGCATTGGAAAACCTCTACCAAACGAATTATTCAGCCTCAGGTAGGCCTGCTCCTGCTTCTTTAAAGCTAACTTTCCCCTCTAAGGTAACTTCCACACTTCTTCCAGCCCTAGTCACTTGATCTGACTTTCCTGTTTTATTTCTTTAAAAAAAAAAAAAATAGATTGATTTATTTGAATGAGAGAGGGGGGAGGGACAGAGGGAGAGAGAGTGAGAGAGAGAGAGAGAGAGAGAGAAAGAGAGGGAATCCCCAGCAGACTTCCTGCTGAGTATGGAACCTGACACATAGTTTGGTCCCAGGACCCTCTCAGGACCCTCCCAGGCCCAGGCCCTCCCAGGACCTGAGCCGAAACCAAGAGTTAGACGCATAACTGTCTGAGCCACCCAGGCGCCCCATCCTCTGTGTTATTTCTTTATTGTGTTTGCCGTTCTATGACATTATCTTATTTATATGTTTCTATATTATCTGTGTCTTCTCATTAGACTGTGATCTCCTTTCTGTTTATATGCACCGTATCCTCAGTGCCTAGAACAGTACTTGGTGCAAAAAAGGTGCCCCATAAAAAAGGGAATGAATGAACACCCGCCAGCAGGGAGGCAGCTCCCCTCCTGCCCTCACTCTCTCTTCCTCTCTCCCCTCCTTCAGAGCCCGGCTGCAGGGTCGGCTCATAGAGGCAGTGAAGTGTCTGGCTAGGGCAATGGACTTCAGAACCAGACTCTCTGGGCTTAAATAGAACCTACTACCCACCATCTGTGTCTCAGTTTCCTCATCTATAGTCTGATAGGAGTGATAGGTACAGCATAGGACTGTTTTTCAAATTACATGAGTTAATACTTGTAAAATACTCAGAAAAGTACTCCTCTAACTCCTATGAAGAGAGGCCTGTGTAAGAATTACCTTGTTGCCAGTTGTGGGGGGGGGAGGAGTCTGTCTCCTGGATGGCCCCTGGACGCCCTTCAGTAACCTGGAAACCTGGTCTAGCTACTCACTGGGGTCCCTTGGGGTCCATTCAGTGAAGGGGTCCAGCTCAGTTTTTATGCCCACGATGCATAAACCCACCCAGCCTAGAGGAGGAGTTCCTGAGGAAAATAGCTGACTGGCGTGGCGTGGGGACAGAAGGTCCTTTTCTCAAGGTTGGAGCTCCCCAAGGCTCCGAGAGGCCCCCGCCCTCAAGGCTCTGTCCTTCCCAAAGTCCTTCAGCAAGATTTCCATAATGTTATTAAAAAGCAACGTATGCTGGCCTGATGACTGACACTTCGCAGTGACGGGGCTCTGCTCCTCTGGGCATGGAGGACTTGTTCAGTTATGTGCCGCCTCGATGATGGGCCCAATCACGAGTGCACACATTAGCTCCTGATTATACCCTTGTTGAGTTTCTCTTGACAGGAAGGAAATGAATTTACCTCGTGTCACCTCTGTAGTTTGCAAGCAGCTTTGGCTTCTGTGATAATAGCACCTTTCACATTTTGTGAGACCAAGGAGGAAACATTTCATTTGGGGGCCAGTCCTTAATGGCCCCGTGCGGTCGAGCCTGGAGGTGGCTTGACCTGATCCCTCACTGGCATGGCTGCCCCTGGGCTCACAGGGTGCTGGTCCCGCTGGGGGCAGGACCCTGAACTTACGCTCTTAGGGTTTTGAATCACTGAGACCTTGGGCAGGTGACTGTCCCTCCACTTCCATGTGCAAAATCGAGGTAATAACTAATAGTTATTTCACAAGGTTAGTGTGACTTTAAAATAACTTAATATATGTCAAGCACTTAGAACCATGCTTGGCATATGGTGAATTCTGCATAGGTTTGTCTTTTGTCAAGAAGCCATTTAAAAAATAATTTTGCTGTTCTCATTGTTGTGAAAAGGCTGTCCCCAGACTTCAAGCACATCTCTGCCATTTAGTAGGGGTGTGGCCTTGGACCCGTCCCTTATCCCCTGTGGGCCTTTATCTCCCATTGGTAAAGGGAGAACAGAATAGTGCTGCTGGGAGCCTTTCATCGAGGGAACATGTGGGAAACACTGAGAACAAACAGCACCGGCACAGATAAAAGCTTCGTAGATGTTAGCCATTGCAGATTGTGAGGGGCGATTGGCCTCCCTCACCAAGGAAGGGCTCAGGTGCTATGGAGGCCTGCAGGGGTCGGGGGAGAGGACTCTCTGTGTGGTGGGTTAGTATTATGTACCAATGTCTTGCTTTCCATTTGGGGCAGTGAGCTTTTTGAAAGAAGGAACTGCTCTGAGTTCTGGTCTGGGATCCTGGGGCTGGCCCCAGCGGGAGATGGGAACGAGTCTGTCGATCTGTGATTTCTTCTGAAGCCCTCAGACTGGGCTGATCAATGCAGTCCTGAAACAGTGTGATTCGAGGGAGGGTCAGCAGACCCCTCGCTCCCTGAGCCATCTCCTCTCTGCTAGGAGCCCTGACCCCTTCAGCAGCTGGTCCCTGCAGAAAGTCCCCTTCCCCCATCACTGAGGAACAGGCAGCCCCTGAAGAGCTTTGACTGAGAGCCTGGGAAGGGCCTTCCCTGGGTCTGGGAGAGGACCTCTTCTGAAACAATTAACAACCCTTCCTCAACCACGATCTGTAAAATCAACACATTTCCTATCCCCATTGAATTCCCAGTGTATAGTCAGCTTGCTGGGGAGAGGCCCTGTGTGTGTGTTGGGGGCGGGGCAGGGCACAGGGTCCCTAATAGCACTGCCATTTTGGTCTGACCTGAGGTTCAGGGGCTGAGCAGTGCATGACCTCTGCGTTCTTTTCTGACCTTCACGGCTGCCCTTGCTTGCCTCCCAGAACATGAGGGGCACCAGTGCAGCCTCACTCTCGAAGGAACCCAGAGTCCATGGGTTCCACTCCCAGGCCCTGAGCTTAAAGCCTCAGCCAAACCCAGTTGCTGCGAGAGCCCCTGTTTGCAGAGGATCCTGAGCCTGTTGTGTGTGGGGACCTGGCACTGTGTGTGCATGTGGTGAGCTCTCGGAATCATGGGCAAATGATGCACCTTGCCCATCTCTCCAGTGTGAGAATGAATGGGGTGGGGGAAAAGGGAGAAAAAGCTAGAGTGAGACAGAGACGCTGCAGAGCCTGGAGAAGGACAGAATCAGAGGCAGACTGGGTAGTGGGAGAACTCTTGGAAACAGAAGTGAAAACAGAAAATTGTCATGGGAACTGTCTGGTGCTGAGAACCTAGTGTGTACCAGGCACTGAGCTAGGCACGTCACACATTCTATCTCATTTAATCTTCACAACCGAACTCTGATGGGAGTACTATTCTCAACTCTGTTTTAGAGTGAAAACAGTAGACACTCAGAAAGGTCAGACATCTTATCTAAGATCACACAGCTTTTGGTGGAGAGTCAGGACTGGAGCCCAGGCCCACTACTGCAATGTGTGTGTGCTTCTCCCAGGCAGAGAGCCATCACTCAGGAGTGTGGCTGTGTGGCAAAGCACATCTGAGCCCCCCCCCCCCCTGCATGCCCAGACACTGAGATGCATGGTACATTCTCTTTTGGAGTTGAGATGTATTTGCAGAGAGAACTCAGGAAGGCAGATGGGTGAGAAGGATGCATCTGACCCTTGACCCCTGTGTTACTTGGGATGCTTTTGGATAATAACAGAGAAAAGCACTTTTTAAAAGATTTTATTTATTTGTGTGTGTGTGTGAGAGAGAGAGAGAGAGAGAGAAAGAGACAGAGAGAAAGGGAGAGAGAGAGAGGAGAGAAGCAGACTCCCTGCTGAGCAGGCAGCCCAATGCAGGGCTTGATCCTAGGACCTGGAGATCATGACCTGAGCCCAAGGCAGAACCTTAACCCACCGAGCCACCCAGGCTCCCCACAGAGAAAAGCATTTTCCTACATAAAAAAAGAAATCTAGACAAAGGTGGTTGCTGGTGCTGGTAAGAGGGGCTCTGTCATATCAAGGTTGACCTCTCTAGGACATCAAGCTTCCCTTGGCTTTTTGCTCATGGTTACAAGACAAACAGGCAGCTTCAGATTTTGTGTGTATTTTGAGGTAGGAGGGAAAGGGAAAGTGGCCACTTCAGGGTAAGCTGTTCCCACCTTCTTGGATGTCACGCCATGCGGAGTATACCAGCAGGCCATCCGTAGCCACAAGAGAGGCTGGAAGGGATTTGTGAGCTTTACAGCCTCTAGGACAGGTAGGCTAGGAGTCTACCTTGGGGGAGCCAAATGACAATGTCTGCCGCAGTCCAGCCCACCAGCCAAAGCTCAAACCCAGCAGTAACCCTCACCCCCTGGCCAAGCTCGTTTAGTTCTCTGGAAGACCCAGGCAGGCCTTGACTATTCTGAGCTGGGCAGAGTGGTGGGCAGTGGAGGTCCGGGGGAGGCAGGGGCGCCCAGCTCCTTCCTGCCTCGCGTCTGCTTGGAGGTAGCTATTGACACAGTCACGTCTGTCGTGTCTGCAAAACGGAGCCTGGAGTCTCTCAGCTCTTCAGTGACTGCTTTCTCTGCAGCCAGCTGCACGGCTCACATCCCCGGAGAAGCAGCAGATTAGATCAGTGGAGGAGCAGAGAGGCCGGGGAGGGGGTGGAGCAGGAATGAATGTGGATTTGACAGAATTTTCTAAAATATCATATTATTGATTTGGAAGAGACACAAGAGAGGAAATGTAAGAGACGGGTGATAAGAGGCTCAGCTGAGATGGGCATGAGAGAGGCTGCCTGGTTTCTGATTGGAGGTAACATTAGGCCAGTGATTCTCAACCGATTTCTCATTAGTGCCTGTTTGTGGAGCCTTTTGAAACATTTTTTTCCCTGATCAAACCCCCACCTGCCCTCATTGAGAAAACAGGCATTAGAGGTATCCCTGGGGCACTTCTGGGCTTCATGGGGGCGGGGAAGAGCTGGCCCTGCCCTCTCAGCTCAGACATTTTTATGGAGAGGGGAAGCTAGGAGGAGTCTCACATTTCTTGAGCACCTATTACATGCCAGGCACCAAGACAGACACTCAAGATGCATCGTCTCCCAGAATGGGAGGTCAGAGCTATGACCCCATTTCACAAATAAGGGCATCAAGTTTCAGAGGTTCATCTGTTCTGTGAAGAGGCCAGACTTGCCCAGAGGAACGAATGGCGCTGTTTCTACATCAGGGCATGGTTGTGGGTCAGATGGGTTCGAACTGGTGGCGTGAGGAGAACAGAAAGGGCTGAGTCCCGGGTGGCACTTTCTGGAGGGGAGTGGGTGGGAACGGGCTTTGAGGACCCAGAAATGAGAGTTCCCGGTGGTGGGGACAGGACTTTGGACCTGGGTGGGGCCCCGCCTGCTGTGGAGGGGGCGGAGCTGAGGAAGATTCGGGTGGAGCCAACCAGGCAGAGAGACAAAGGGTCTGGGAGGCCTGTCACTCTGTGGCCTCTAGTTTGTGTGTGTGGAGTGTGGTATTGAGCCAGGGACACAGCCCCCTAACTTGAGACAATGGCCATGAGGCACAAAGACATTTTCTGCATAGGTTACAGGAGATAGATGCGGTTCCTGACTCATGGACTCTTGGAAATAGAGCCGTTTTCTCAGAAGGTCCAGAGGAAATCTTTGGAAAAAAGTACCAGAATGTGTGACTGGAGAGACTAGACTCCTGTTTCTTTGTCACTCCCAAGAACCTTCCGGCTCCCTCACGCCTTCCCTGAGGGGTGCTTTGCTGAGGCTTCTCTGCACGTGACTGTGTGCATGAAGAAAGGCTCGGGTAGCAAACGGCCCCCAATCTTAGGAGGGCAGTGCAGTGAAGGTGTGTTTCCCACTCAGGCTTCACGCTCTTCATGCTTTAGATTGCAAGCCAGGCTTCTGGAGGCTGCATTTTCACAGGTGCTTTCACTATGGTCATAGCGGGGGAAGAGAACATGAAGAATTGTGCACGGCTCCTGAAGTCGCTGCCAAGCTGTGACTCAGGCCACTTCTGTTGACGTTTCATTGGCCTTCGTAGGTTGCACGGCTTAGCCGAGCTTCAAAGGGAGCAGAGAAATAGAGCCCTGTCATGTGCCCCGGATGTAAGGAGCAGGAGATACTTGGGAACAGCACTACAGATGACCCCAGGGATAACAACAAATGAGGAAGATATTAAATTGAATTTTCAAGATCAAGTAGAAATATTGTTTTTTTCCCTCCCTCTGTTCTGTGTAGCACTCTGATTATCTCTCCATTAGTGCTCATAATAATCTGTTTGGTGACTATTTATTTGTTACCCCAGGTAAAGTCAGAACTTCTAGGAGTTCTAGTACTTCTAAGGGCAAGAAGTATGTTGAATGAGACACCACAAATATTTATTGAGGACCCACACACTATATACCAGGCACAGTGCTGGTGCACCGACCATAACCAGAGTCTCTCAGAGTGGTGGGTCTGTGGAGGGAGTGACATAGGAGTTGCTTCTGACTTCCAGAACATCCTAGACATGCCCTCTCCTAGCGCTAACTGGTCCAATGACTTGTTGATGGACTAAGTTAGACATGGGAGGTGTAGTGGAAGAAGTTTCCAGAAAGAAATGGCCCATGAGTGATGACCTCGTCCAAGTTCCACATGGGGCAGGTGTATCTACAACCTTGGCCTTCATAGTATTTTGCTTTTAGCATTAGTTCATTTATCCTCTCATCCCACTTGTCTGTTTCGTTAGGACAGATAATATTGCTCCCATTTGACAGATGGGAAAATAGTCTCCAAGTTGGCTCTTCAGCTTGGTCAGTTTAATTCCATGTGGATGAGAGCTTCTGTCCTCTCCGGCTGTGTCAGCTGAGCTGGACCCCACCGAGTTCAGGCTTCCTATCACTCAGCTCCCAGCCCCATCAATCAAACATTCTCAAATTGGTGGAGCTTAAAAATGACAGCCATTTGAAATTGAGTAGAATTCAGTATTATTAAAATAGCATTCTAAATTTTAATCTTGTGCATCGACTTTTTAATAGCTTCTACTTTCACCAGAAATTACGAGCCATGCTCACAGACATTCAATTTAAATACTGTCAAGCACGACTGATTTCTCTTCCAGTATTACCAGATTCCTTCCTCCCTCCCTTCCTCCCTCTCTCTCTCCTCCTTTTGTCTCTCTTTGCCCTTCTCTTCCTTTCTTTAAGATACTGAATGATTTTATGAGGTAGGAAAGAGGGCATATCTCTGCTCCAGCCCAATTACTCTTTCCTGTCTATTGTTTGCCCTTCTTTCCAGTCTAGCCGCTGATAAGGGCAGACAAGCTCCTCCATTGTGGAAATGGATAATGTTTATTTTTTGAGGCATCTTTTCTTATCGTGACTTCACCGTGTGATACCAAACAAGTGTAGTTGTCAATACTGGCACCCTCCCTGGCACGCACTTTCTGTGCTCAAGCTCCTCGGGACTTGGAAGTCTCCCAGGGTCTCAGTACCTTCCGCAGCGCATCTGCTGCTCGTTTTCTCCCCTGCCACCCGCTGGTTCCGGTTTCTTTCCTTGCCAATTGCTAACCTTTCCTGGAAAGGTCACTTAGCCTCTCAGAGCCTCAGTTTCCCCACCTGAAGAATGGGGTTAGTGATACCTCTCTCTCGTGCGCAGCCTGATAGGATGGCGTCAGTGGGAGACAACACAGAGCACAATGCTGAGCCCTGTGGGTGACGGCGCGACAGGCTCTCCTTCCCTCTCTTCCAACCTGCCCTTCTTCCACCCCAGCCCAGCAGGTCTCAGCCTGAGACATATGTAAGAATCACCTAGAAGCCCTTAAAAGGTACCCCAAATCCCCAGGTTTCACTCTAGACCAATGAAATCAGAATCTAGTGGTGTGTGCTTGTGGCATCTTTAAAATTTTTTTCCAGGTAGTCTGTTGTGTGCGAGGGCCGAGAACACCTCTAAGTCCCCAGGGTTGCCTAAAGCCTGAATATACTTTTCTTTTGAGATCACAGGGAACTTTTTTTAGTGCTTGTGGGCAAAGACCCAGATCTCTCATTAGTACTGGAACAGGGTTGTACCTTGTCTGACTGTGCCTCAGAGAATCAAGAGAAGAGTGGGGTGGAGTCGGGGTTTTCTCTGTGGGTGGGACTGGGCCCACCGTTTGCTTGTTTTCTTTTGGGAATGTCTATATTGTGCCTGCAACCACACTCTTGCTTCCACGAGGAGGGTGGAGGGGAAGGGGAGGAAAAAGAAGGAAGGTTAGGAGGGTGACCCTGATGGGGCCTTCTCCACACCCACCCCTCCCCATGAAGGTCCTCCTCTCCTCTGTGCTCTAAAAACCCTTGGTCCCAATGTACCATGTGAGACGTGCTCTGTCGTATGTTCAAATAATAACTATAAAAAGAAAAGGTAAACTAGCTTATTGACAAAATTTTTAAAAATATGGGGGATGTGTTGAAATGATAATATTTTAGATTTACTGGGTTGTGTAAAATATTGCTAAAATCAATTTCACTTGTTTCTTTTTACTTTTTCATATGGCTCCTAGAAAAATGTAAGTGACCTAGGGAGTAGCTTGCATTATTATATTTCTATCAAGCAGCACTGCTTTAACCTCTCATCTAACACAGTATATGTTTCATACTTAAGTATGTCTTGATGTTTCCATCAGACAGGCAGTCCAAGTACAGAGACCTCAGTGTCCTACTGGTTTTATGTCCCCAAAACAACTATTACCAAAGCACATTATACTCAGTAGACAGTGATAAATGTTTTCTGTCATTGTTGACGATGGTGATGGTGTTGATGGTTGTGGCAATGAAGATGATGATGAAGGTGTAATAAAGCTCAAATAGTACATTGGGACCAAACTGCAAAGATTTTTGAAAAGGCATGCAAGTTGGAACAGTTACATTGCTTCAAATAAGGGTCCTCAAATATATCCAAATTGTTTGATTCATTTACACACATAAAGAGCCTTGGTGCATGGACTAGAAATGTCTTCAGTCATTTCTGTTTAGAGATGGAGCAAGTTTTCAAAGTCTGATGATTAAAACTCTCCGAAAATGTTTAGGGAACTCTAGTAGGTGAGGAGGAAACAGCAGTAAACAAATGAGCTAAAAATCCCTGCTCTTTGGACCTTCCTTCCATGCGTGTGAAAACAAACACATCTCCAGTAAAATATTTATAGTTTGGGCAGTATAATTAGCAGCCTGGAGAAGAATAACACAAGGCAAAGGAAAGGGGGGCTGATGGGGTCGGCTGGGTGGTTTGCGAACCTTCTGGGGGGTATCATTGAGTAAATACTGATCAAATATCTGAAGAAAGGTTTGCTTTAGCTTATCGTTTCAGTAATTCACCTAATGTTATGCTTCTTTCATTGGTTCGTCTAATCCAGACACGCATGTACTGAAATACTCTTCTGTGTTGCGGGAGCTGGGTGAGATGCAGTGGGTTCTGCCTCCTCAGGAGCTCACAGCTTAGTCTCAGAAGCATGAAAAATGTGTCAATTATACCTCACACTCACATCCTCTTGAAAGTCGATCCTCAATTAGGCAACGCTTTAGCAGCTGTAGTCAATCCATCGTGTTCTCAGGTAACAAGAGTATGCCTCATCCGAAATATCCATCAAGGCAGCATGTACTGGGGCTCTAGCCCTGGGGAGATCCCTCTTGAGAAGCCTGGGTCCTTTGAGCAAATGCTTGGAGCCTCTGGTTAGCATTCTGAGCCCAAAAGGAGTTGAAATGCTGCCATCTCATTGCAGTGTGATAGTTCGAATTTAGACACAGTGTTTATTTTTGAATGCCAGGCATAGGGCTGGTTTGTGGTGACGTGGTTTGAGAGGACTTGGGTTGTTTGCCAGGCCCCTCTTGAAGCATGCTGTGTCTCACCTGTTTAGTCTATTAAGACCGAAGCCAACAGTCCCTCTGTCTAGGGAAGTCGAAGATAATGTGACTCACAAACATTCTGCTTTGTATTGTCTATACCATTGTTGGTTTCTCTTCTGGAATTGGCTGGCAGGATTGAGACCTACCTTGACCTTGTGAGGTCATCCTGGAGCTCCAGGCAAGAAGCAGAATGAACAGTTGTGTTTGTTTTATTCAGGACTGATGAGTCTTTCTGTAGTAAGGGCCCCACTTGGTGAAAGAGAAGAATCTCCTTTTTGTTAATTTTGCCTTTGAAACCAGAAACATTGCCTTTAGCGTGGTTAGCACATAGACTCAGTCATGAGCTAAATGAGTCCAGTATTTCTCTGAGTTTAAAGTTTGGAAGCTGGGCTAGGGCTGATTAAATAGCTTTCTTAGAGCCACATGCTTCTGTTGCTTCCCTTTCTCTCCCTTTGATTGCTAGCCTGGCATTTCTGGCTTCCTTGCTGCCATCCCACAGTTCCCTGTCACTCCAGAGCTCTGTGAGCTCTGCCTGTTGACCCCACAAATCCCCTGTGTTCCATGTCTGGTGCTCTGGGGAGGGAAGCAGATGGCAGGGCTGTCTTCTGCCACCCAGGAAGGCAGGTGGACGGGCAGTGAGAGTTACAGCAGCAGGTGGGCAATTGGGGTTCTCAGGGCTGAGCCGCCGGAAGGAGACACCGAATCAACCGCGACCCCTGGGCAGAACAGCTCACCTGGAACCAGCACTGCTGGCAGAAGGTGGCAGCAGCTGGGAGCAGTTTCGGCTCTTGAGCAAGTGAAGAACAATGTTGAGTGGATGACTGGGAGCTGCTACCTTTGTGGATTATCACTTGCCACTCACCACCTCGGTGCTGTGGCTGCATGGAGGTCCCCAAGCTCTGTGACAAATGGGTTTTTATTCCAGTGTTTTCTTGATCCTGGACAACTTCCTCTCACTTCCCCCCTCTCCTCCCTTATTCCCCCTCAGGTCTCAGCTCCGAGCTAAATGCTCAAAGTTCAGCAGACATGCCCCTCTGCTATGCTCCCGCAGCCCCAAGCACCAGGTCTACCACACCATTATTGCCTCTATAAGTCATTTTCCACACTGCGTGGGGACTTCCTGGGTGGCTGGGACTATGTCTTATCCCACAATGTGTTTCCAGGGCCCTGAAAATTATACTGAGTCCTGTGAAAATTTTAGCCTGGAGGGCATCCCATCTATGTGCGTGGTATCACTAGTTGATTACAGACAGCTCTTGATTATCTACTAAATGAAAGGAACTAGCAGCCTGGAAAAGCTTGGGTGTTAATCCAAAATATACTTTGTTTAAAAAAGCCTTTGCAGTGCTCTGTAGAGCAGTTTGGGGGAAGGGGCAGACTATGTAGCTTCTCGATACTGTCTATATTTATTACATAAAAATTGGGATTTTGGTGGTGTTTGAATATTGATGCCATAAAATACCTTCACTGCCTCCCTCTCCAGTATGATTTCATCCTTATTGGTTCTACTTAGGGAAGACACGAACATCTGTTTATGGAAATGGATGTGTTTCATTGACCTGCGGTTGCCCTGATACTGTATGTCATAAAGGACTATTATATAAATTGAACAAAAGCTTGAGCAGGGTTTTCTAAGTTATTAGTTAGTCCTCATGTTCAGACCTACTCCCGGTCAGTATTAGGAGCCTGGGGATATGCCAAGTGGGGTGAGCCAGGCCAAAATGGGATGTAATAGTTTTCCAGACAAGCCACATGCGATAACTGAGCTTTCGAAGTTCAGGCATGTGATTGGCAAGTCCATCAGGGTGCATGGGTGCAGAGGGGACAGTAGGACACCGGCATTTTGTATGTTACTGCCTCCTTAGTGCAGATCCTGTGTGTCTTTGCACGTTGGAAAGAGAACTGGCTGGCTTGACGTGATGACAATGACAAGAGTGTCTTCTTATTTAACCCCATCTTTATGCCAGATAGTAGGCTCAGTGTTTTGCTCACATTATTGCTTACCCTCCTATATCCTGAATGGGAGATACTATTTCCATTTTACAGATAAGGAAAATGTGTTCTCATAAAATTAGGTCAGTTCCCAAAGTCGTGCAGGTAGCAAGTGGTGAAACTGGTTTTCAGAGTTCCGTCTGGCTGCTTTTCCATACTTTTCCCACTAAACCTTCCTGCCTGAAGGGCCAGCCTGGGCTGTCCTGAATTTCCCATTCATTGGTAGCTGTATGACTTTTACCAAGGCACATCAATCTCTGGACCTCAGCTACCTTTTCTGTAGAATGGGGATGGCACTTATTGCCTACTTTGAAGGGATGCTAAGAAGACTGAAGGAAGTTAGATACATGGTAGTCTTTAGGAAGGTGTTGTGAGTTCAGTATCAGATGGGGTCATTATCACTGTTTGTCTTTCATCATGACTGCTAGAGTTTCTGGGTCATGGACTGAGAACATTGAGTTAGCATTGACCATTATTCAAAGAAGCCATGCAGCCAGGGCCTTGGCTTTGGTGATCTGCACAGATTTGTCAGCCCTGTGAGCCTCCTGGGCTCCTCTAGAAGCTGACAGACTGATGGAGAAGCAAGTGGAGTGTGGCCTCAAGCATGGCTGAGCAAGGGGTGGAGAGTGGCTCTGTTGTGATGTGGACCGAGGACACTTGAGCTCTTGATGGCTTTTAGGGGAATTGTGGCCTTTGTGTTTTTGCTGTCTCCCATTTTAAGGAATGTCTGAGTTCCTTTTATGTGGAGCTCAGTGGGTGGGTGAGTAAACTTCCTTCATTTCGTACTTGATCTGTCTCAAGAGTTTGCTCAGGAACAAGATAGAAAGGAGTAGTTAATGGGAGCAGAGAGAAGGAAGGGCATTCATGCAAGCCAAGATATAGGAGGAAAAAAGGTTTCATCTTTGTTAAGTCTGATTTGACATTAATGACAACAAAGACAATTATAATATTGATAACAATAATAATTATACTCAGTTCTTACTATGATACATGCACTTCCTAAGTAATTTAGGTACATTACCTTAGTTAACTTAAAAATAATGTTATGAGCTGAGGATTATTTTTATGACCATTTTTATAGATGAATGAACTGAGACACAAAGAGGTGAAGGGACTTGCCCAGTGTTACCTCCTGATAAATGAGGAGTTAGGATTGGAATCCAGGCAGTTTGTTTTCTGAGCCTCACTCTCAATAAATATTCTCTGCTACCTCTTTGCAGTAGGTAAATTAGAGAATAGAATAATTAACTCATTTCAGAATAGAAGATCTATGTTGTTCGATTTCTTATTATACAGGTCAACAGAGGAGAGCCAGTGACTCCCTAAGTAATTTATGTTAGCTCTGGTCTGCATTGCGAGGTTTTTTGTTTTTGTTTTTGTTTTTGTTTTATGGTAAGTTTAGGATCAGGAGCACGATAGGTGAGGAAGCCCAATTATTAAGCCATAACACATTAATTCTGAATGATTGCATTTATCTGAATGATTCCAAAGAACTTCTCTCTTTCCTCCTTGGCAGTTTCTCAGAAGTCATGACTCCCGCTGGCCTTTGTCCACTCGACTATTTCAGCACCACGGACAGGGCCTGAGGTACTAGAATGGGCAAATGTTTTACATAGTTTAAGCCCATATTCTTGGCACAGTTTATCTTCCATCTTCCATAAGACACATTTCTAAGCATTGTAGTAAGTCACACTAGCATTGTATGAATATACACATGCTCACATCAGAGTGTATAATGCTTTAAACATTTTCCAAGGATAATCTGCATTGTTGGTACTGGCCCTTTTCTGCTTTCTCTGGCCTCATTAGGACTTGACACTTTGCTTTACAGTATGGCTTGGCCTACCTAAGATTTTGGTCTTTTAATGTAATTGGTGCCAAAATCAAATATAGAAATTCATCTACCTGTTCTTCAATATCATTACATGATAATGACACCATGGGCCCTGATAATGCATATATATTGCACGCATATTGTGAGCTAGTCTCTGCCCTGAGTGTTTTGCATGTATTATTTTATTTAATTCCCACAACCACAACATTCCTAGACAATGTATTACAGTTTTATAGAGGAAGAAAATGGGACACAGAGAGACTTAAGTAAATTGCTAAAACTAAGTAAAAAGATTACCCAGTTATGTCATAATTAGTGGAGCAGAGCCCACACTTTGAAGTTCAGGGTAATCCTGTATCTACCTTCAGGGGATCTATAGAGTAGAAAGGGAAGGATAACCTTTTCTGAGTAGAGATATAGGAGATTTGGTTGGTATTTGATACAGTTGATGCTCAGTCCCTTGTTCTGCTTATGATCCAAGCTTCTTTAGACACGAGGGTGGTGACACTTTACAGGCCAGGGATGGCAGTATGAAGCTGCCTTAGGAGTCATAAATGTGAGCTCAGAAGCGAATCTGGGTATGCCCTGTAGGAGGATTAATAGGCATTTCCAGTGTGGATCATTTTGTTGCGACATCTGTTGCTAACCCGCTGCTGGGAGGGGGAATGTCAGCCATCATGCTGCCTGGAGTAATCTTTAAAACAGAAAGCATTTGTATATCTCAGGGAGCACTGGTGTTCTGTTGGTTGGCTGACATAAATCCCAGTTTCTTCCATTTCCTCACTGGTAGGCTTGCATTTGTGTACCAAGACCTATTGTGTAAGGATGACCATATGGATGGAGGGAGGGCTCACTTTGGTGTCAACTAATCTCATTAGTAACCACAGAATTGCAATATCACTGCTGGACTGAACCACACATCCTTGTAAAAAAATCGTTTTTATATGGCAGAGGAAACTGAGGCCCAGAGTAGGAAAGCCAAACTAAAAATCAACATTTGGCCCTGTCCAATGCTTTTTTCATGATTCTATGCTGTCAAACTGCAAACATGATTAATATTAATAACAAAATATTTTCAGTAGTATTACCATTGTTGATAAAACTTCCACTACATGTAAAGCATTGGGATTAAGATTTGAAGTTTGTCAAGACAAAATAAGCAGAGGGTTGACAGCCTCGGGTCAGAGATATAAAACAGAGATAATACCATCACCATCATCACTGCGGTTACCACCACTGTCACTGTCACCATCATGTGTATTTAAACTGCCACCATTATTACAAAAACCTATTTTGAGCACTTACTATGTGCCAGGCATTGTGCTACATGCTTTCTGTTAGTCTTCTTTAAAAATGTATGGCAGACCTGTTATTGAGCATGCTTACAGATTAGGTTCAGAGGTATTAAAATAACTATTACAAAGCCTTCTATTATGAAGCTCCATATGGGGAATGCAGTTAATCTGGTACAATAGAAGCTTAGAAAAACCAGAACAGTGTAGAGGCTTCATGGAGAAGGTAAGACTTGCAGAGGGCCTTGAGCTAAGCTGTGAAGAGTGATAAGGACAGTGGAAGTGAACAGGATGGGGAGGACACTGAAGTAGGCAGTAGTTGAATGGTTTTTGCAGTGAAGAAGGTAGGAAGTTAGAAGAGAATGATGTGTAGAGTGGTCTGAGGAATGAATGAATGACCTTCTAGTAAACTGAGCCCATTCTCTGTTCCAGGCCTCATGCAAAGTGGCACTGGGTGTGCAGAGGTGAGAGACACAGACCCTGCACAAATGAATAGGGGAAAGGACCTCAAAATAAACCATTGTCCTGGTTGATGGGGTTGGGCAAGGGGCAAACTCAAAGGACCATGTGAGTTCACAGGGATGGAGCCCACCGATTACACAAAAGGGCCAACATCTTAGGTAGGCAAGCCATACTGTAAAGCCAAGTGTCAAACCTGTCGAGTCCTCTCTGTGGGGCTACACTACTGATATTGTTGAGGGTAGCCTGGAGACAAGAAGACCTGGAGCAGTGCAGGTGAGCACGTGGTCCCAGCTGGTAACTGGCTTTGAAGGTCATCCTCTTTCCCTGCCTGTCTGTTCGCTGCCTGTGAGCAGGACAGGGGGATCTTCAGTTAGTGGCACTCCCTGGGACAGTCAGCTGCCAGAGCTGCAGGCTGAAGCCCAGAGCTCCCCCCAGCCAGAGCTCAGGACTGTCAGAGGGTATCACTACACACAAAAGCTGTTTCCACTCTGTTTCTGGACTGGGTGTGTTTGTGTTTACCGTGCCTGCCACTCCTGCCCTCCTCAATTCCCAGTGCTGAGGCTGTGCCGCTGCTGAAGGGCAGGCTTCCGGGAGGCCAAGCTTGCTGTGGGGGGAAGGAGGGGAGGGCGAAACACAGCTGGTGCCAAGAGAAATATTAACTTGACATTTAGCGAAAGGGTGAATTCATTTATTGCACTGCCACAATGAGGTGTTTGCATCCTGAGTGGCCTTCTGTTTTCCTATTGTCTTTCCTTCTTGGTGGTCTAGCCAGTCCATAGTCTTGGCAGTTTAAATCCACACGGTAATGAAGGGAAGCATCCTTGTCAGTTCAAAGCTGGTCTCTTGTCTGTCTTTGCCTTTGTCTATGTCTCTCTCTCACATACACATGTACATGTGCATGTGTGCGGAGTCCCCAGAGCTATACTGATTATTCGGAAGTCAGCTTCCCATAGTTCCTTCTTTGCTAGCCCTAAAGTTGCCACTTAAGACCAGACAACTTCAACACTTTGAAATGCCTCCAACCTGTCCTGGCTTTTCAGCTTCTGACAAAAACTATTTCCAGACAGGATGGAGCATGGATTGAACTCTTGCTATGTACACTCAGGAATGCTAAGAACATGACAAAAATTGCTTACAGAGCCACAAGGATTTTATTATTTATGGGGCTTTTGCTTTTTTATCATCTCCCAGTGGCTCAGTGAGATGATCAGGGTGGGTGCTATTCTAGGTGAGAAAGCTAAGACCTTGGCTCTTGTGTATTTGTAATGTGTCAAGCTTGGTGCTGGGTTCTTTAATTGCATTACATCATTTAATTCTCACCAGGACACAGTGGGGTGGGTCTCGTTGTCCCATTTAATAGATGAGGAAACTAGAATGGTTTGAGGATTTTTTCAGCTGGGAAGTGGCCATATCTACCTGACCTTAAAGCCACTACACTCCTGCTTCAGGGCATGGGTTATTTTGGAGGATGGGTGGAGTCCAGTGACTTCTACACTCTCTGGTCCTGTTCTACTCCAGTAGCCTGCAGTGGTCTGCAGTGGAGTCACAAATGTTCTGGAGAACTGCTTCTTTTGCTTCATTGTTCATCTTGCCCCCAGAATCCCCAGAAAAGACATGGCTTCTTACCCTCTTTTCTTGCCCAGCTAGATCCAGTAATTCACCATCTGAATATCTACCTGAGGATAACTCAGAAGCTGATAAAATGTTCTCTCTAGAAATTGCCTCCAGGGTTTGACTATGACAGTCCTAAGCTGGTGGATGGCACTACTGATTTGAGCCCATTCTAAAGTCTGGAACACCCTTATCCCTCAGTCCTCTTTCCCTGAATTCACTTGCCTCAGGTCCTTCATTCTGTATCAGGAGGGAGATCCCACCAGCCTGACATGATAACTTGACCTCTAGAGTTTACAGTGATACATGAGGCGTGAGAGAGAAGTGCAAAACACCTATAAATATGTCTACCTACTATGCACCTTTTCTTCAATTGCTAAGTTAGCATTCTCAGCTCACACAGGCTATCTCCATGTTCATATCACCACCCACCGCCCACAGCTCAGAAGGTGTGGAATCTTGCCACAAAATTATGCTCTTTTATAGTGATGGGCCTGACCACAGTTGAGAAGGGCAAACCCACAGATCCAGAGCAAAGTCCTATTCCAAAGGCCCATCTATGTGCCTGTTTCCCAGTCAGTTTACCAAACTGGCTTGGAATGGAAAGTCCAGTGCTTATCATTGGCAAAGTCTTTGTTCCCATCTCAAACCCATTCTTCAAAGCCTATAAACATTTTTTCTAGGGCGTTCCCATTTGTCACTAGAGGGAAAATCCAACTGTAAGAGCCTTGGTTGCCAAACAACAGGGCCAGTCACTTTTTAAAAAGGATTTATTTATTTGAGAGAGAGAGAGTGAGGGTACGAGCAGGAGGGGCCGAGGGAGAGGGAGAGAGAAGGTCAAGCAGACTCTGCACTGAGTGCAGAGTGTGATGCAGGGCTCACTCATGACGCTGAGATCATGACCTGAGCCAAAACTAAGAGTCAGATACTTAACCAACTGCACCACCCAGGTGCCCCACCAATCACTTTTTGATGTGCCAGTCTGTTCTCAAATGCAGACCAGCCTCAGCCCCTTTGCCTCTGTCAGATGTTGATGGGAGCTGAGTGATTGCTGATCTTGGTTGGCTCTAAATGAATTGTTTGGTCTTGGGTCTTATTTAAGACTGAATAAGTCAGTCCTGGTGCTAGTGAAACTTTGTATTTTTCTCCAGTGCAATATCTATCAAATGGTTTTGTCATGTGGCTATGTATCAAATCTCCTGGGGTTGTTTGTTAATATGCAGATTCCTGGATTCCACACTAGAATGTCCAACTTAGAACTTCTAGACTGTATTTTTTTTAACAACCAGTCCTCCTTCCAGTGTTTAGAAACAACAGTCTCATTTATCTACCAGCTCCCAGGCAGAAGTAAATTTGTGATGAAATCTTCCCAGCGTGGGTGATCTTGGCCAGTTCTCATTCCCTTCTCTACCCTGACAGCTTTTATTATACTTTTAAGGAGCAGAGCTTTCATCAAAAGTTCAAGGTGACCCTCCTTTGATTTATTTTCCTCTTCCCAAAGCACAGGAAGTAGTTCTATCTGGCACTCCTGGGATACTTAGTGGACAAAAGAAGAAAATTTCAGGTTCTAATAAATATACCTGTACCACCTTCCTGGCGAGCTTCATGGTATTCCATATCCTTTTGTCACCTCTACTGATGATTTCATAAGGGACTTGGAGCACAAACTTTAAGGGCTGGAAGTTAGCAGTTGCTAAGTAGTTAAAGTGTCCTCACACTGTCTACTGATAACCAGTATGGAGAGACATTTGATGATCACTAAATAACCAGAGACTCTTCCACTCTTCCAAGACTGCTTGCAGTTGGGTGGAGTATGAGCAAAAATGGTGTGTGTTTCTTCCAGCCTGAGATAGTTCAAAGCCCCTTCCTACTTCCTCATGCTTTCCTTGCCCTCTCATGGCAGTCATAGAGACCATGTTGGGATGGTAGAACCATAAGTTAAGACAAGCCTGGATCTCCTCCTTTTAAAACAAACTACCTTGGAGAGCCACCTAATCCCATATGATTTTGCCTGAGTGAGAAATAAATGATTAAAAGTAAGTCTTTGGAATTTTAGGGTTTCTTTGTTACTTCAGCACAACCTTGTGTATCCTGATTAATAAGGATGATATTGTCGTGAAGAGACTTACTTGTACACGACGGTCTGGCATTTGTAACTTGCTTCTCCTCCTAAGGACTGAATGAAATGAGAACTTTCTAGGAACTCTTTTAAGCTGCGGTAGTGATTTACTGAAGCAGAAAGAACATGGTTATTTTGAGTCTCAGAAGAAGAAAAACAAAACAAAACAAACTTAGAGCTGTTGTCTTCCTCCCAGAAAGGAATTAAAAAGAGGCATATTGACATGGGTAAAATATAACACCACTGCCTGATCTGGTGTGAATGTGTTCTTTGAAAGTATTAATTACACACTCCTATCATTTGAAAATATTAATTTAAATGCACACAGCTTATAAATCTCTTCTTATTCTGTTTGCTGGCTGACTTGGGACAAAGCTAGCTGAGAATTAATTGATTAGTAACAAGCTGCAGCCTGTATATGTGTTCACTGACAATATCCTCAAGACTTGGGCTTCTTAGAGCAGCTTTTCTGTCTGTGGGAGAAGTGATTTTCTCTTTAAGGGACTTTTACCACTCATTAGAGCTAACTAATCTGATCCTTTCTCCTCTGGCAATGGCAAAGTCACTTATTTGAGAATGGGCTCTTTACATGGTATTTTCATAGTTGTGTGTAAGAGGCTTTTTTTTTTTTTTGCATATGTGATATATAGAATGACATAGATGGTGAGCACTCAGGAAGAGGTCTTTTGTCCATCATGACATCAAAAGGGTCTTCTGTCTTTTGTGACTGATTGCACACTGAAAAATTCCATTTTGAGTAATGTGTATGACTTTACATTAAAGATATGTCATCCCAGAAGGGGTTTTTTTAAATATAAATACCTTCTTAGGGAGGGAAAAAGAGTAAGTCATTAGCAGCATAAATATGGCTTCCTTAGAAGAGTGGGACACAAGTCAGATACATTTTGATGGCAGATGTAAAGGAGAGAGACGAACCACTTAGGACAGAGTATAGTGGGGTAAGTGTGAGTGGGATGGATGCTGGAGCAGAGGACCTGCATAGCTTGAGAGCTTTGACGCTAAATGTGGAAAAGGAGATGAGTTTGGGTGGTGAGAGGTCAGCATTTGTTCTAGGGTTGAATTCTATCACATTAAACATATGCTTCTTGAACATTTAACTGTGTTCTGTTTTTTTTTTTTTTTTTTTTCTTGTAACTCTCATGCTTGAGTTGTGTCCTGCCATATATAGATCAAGTGCATTGTCTGTTCTCCTCAGATGTGGAGGGGTTGGCAGGTACGAAGGAGAGAGAAGTGAGGTGGCATCCAAATCAATAAGTACCTGCCTTTCTGCATATTGGTCTGGGGAGTGGGCTGGGAGGTGGGTAGGAGTGGATGGGCATGCAAAGGCTCTGACACTTGTCTGGTGAAGAGGGTTTTCAGCCCAGTGATGCAGAGCTCTTCAAGCCACTGGAGCTCCTTCTTCTTTCTTCATGTTTGCCTGGTACCTCAGCCTCAGCTTTAGAGTTCAGAGCCACTTTCAAATGAGATTCTGAGGGAATTGTTCCCTTTTTTTTTTCTTCCAGAAGAGCTTTTATGAAGATTTGGGGGAAATCACCTCCCTCTTGAAGGTGTCTTGTGTCCAAGTTAACTCCACTATTTCTTTTATCTCACTGTGTTGACAACCACCTTTCTCATGGCATTTACCAGAGCATAGTTCTTTTGTATCAGGTAGACGCTTCTCCAGAATTCCTTTTTGTGTCGATACCATTTTTTTAAGAAAAATATGTTGATGAGTCTTTTAAAGGCGAAGGGTGAGACCTCAAGGAGAATGTTCAAGCTATCAAAAGATGCCATAAATTATCTTCTGCACAGTGTGGATTCTGTTACCTGGAGGATCTTTTTTTGTGTGTGGAGAATGACAGAATTAGTTGAGTATGACAGTTTACCTGTAGATCAGGGCAGAGCTGAACTGTTGTGCATCAAATGGGCTCTATCAGTCAGGTTATGCCATACTCTGCTACAGTAACAAACACCCCCAACAAATGGCACAGTGCAAGAAATGTTTATTTATGCTCCATACATATGTGATATCAGTCAAGAAGAGCAGGGGTTTGGAAAGAGGGGGACTCTTCATTAAGGTCAGAGAGTGAAACAGACCAATAGAAGCTCCCTCTTGGCATTTGCTTCCAAAATCATCCTGGCCCAAGACAGTGGTACTCTGCCCTGGCTGAAATCTCCCATCCAGAAATGGTACACACTTTCCTTATGACTCATTGGCCAGAGCAAACCACTTGGTCACACCTAACTTCAAAAGAGGCTGGAAAGTATTCCACCAATTGCTCAAAAAAAAGGAAAGAATTGGAATAGGGTGAATATCCCTGAGGATGGCCATAGAGATGAAGCCTATAGTAGCAGAAGGGTATGGGTCCAGAGGCTTTTGCTGGGAGAGTGAAGGACTTTGACTTATCAGGACCACATTTGTACCTGGAGGGACTGTGAGGGGAAGGGTCAGGGAAGGAGTGCTTGCTTGTACCATGGCTTAGAAGGAACTGAGATGAATTCAGAATCCCCTTTTAGATTCATTTATGCATTTTATATCCTTTCTTCACCTTACCTGTGAAGTCTTCAGCAGTCTGGGTTGTTACTTATGTCTGTGTCTGAAAGCATGGCATGGAGTGGGGGAAGGAGGGAGGGTCTCAAACAAGTACCACATTCAGGGTGTAAGTTATTCAGGGACACATCACAGGCTGTGCATCTCAGTCCAGGTGCTGAATAAGCCAGAGACAGCCAACATAACATTATTATTAGGCCTACATAGCATTAACAGCAGTTAATATACCTGTTATTTTTTTCCTCCTAGATCATAAATTCCTCCAGGTCTAGGACTATTTCTTATTCATATATATATATATATATATATATATATATATCCTCTGCAGAGCACAGAACTAGTTCTCTGGACTCAGTAGATGCCCAAATGCTTGAGGCATGTATCTGGGTGAATGATACATGAGTGAGTGCATTTCTGCCTCTTGCCTTGTGCTGGAAAGCCTTGTGATGGGCAGGTAACCAAGGAAGGACATGGTGGGGGGCATTGTCTTTGCTCAGGGAGAACAGCTCTCTGCACTCTGCCTCCAGCCTTGACTTCCTTTTTAAAAATTTTATTTTATTTTTTAATTCTGTTCAGTTATCCACTGTATAGTACATAATTATTCCTTGATGCAGTGTTCAGTGATTCATCAGTTAAGTGTAACACCCAGTGCTCATCACAGCACGTGCCCTCCTCAATACCTATCACCCTGCTGTCCTCTCTCCTCTGAAACCCCCAGGTTGTTTCTCAGTTCCATAGTTTCTCATGACCCCTCTCCCACTCTGGTTTCTCCCTGTTCGGATTTCCTTCCTTTCCTCTATGGACCTTCGTGCTATTGCTTATGTTCCATGTATGAGTGAAACCATATGATAATTGTCTTTCTCTGTTTGACTTACTTCACTTAACATAATCTCCAGTTTCATCCATGTTGTTGCAAATGGTGGGTATTCATCCTTTCTGATGGCTGAGTAATATTCCATTGTATATATGAACCATATCTTCTTTATTCATTTGTTGCAGGGCATCTCAGCTCCGTCCACAGTTTGGCTGTTGTGGACATCGCTGCTATGAACATGTGGGTACATCTACCCCTTCTTTTCATTCTGTCTGTATCTTTGAGGTAAATACCCAGTAGAGCAATTGCTTGTTTGTAGGGTAGCTCTATTCTTAACATCTTGAGGAACCTCCATACTCTTTTCCAGAGTGGCTGCACCAACTTGCATTCTCACCAACAGTGTAAGATGGTTCCCCTTTCTCCACATCCTCGCCAATATTTGTTGTTTCCTATTTTGTTAATTTTTGCTATTCTAACTGGTATAAGATGGTATCTTATTGTGATTTTGATTTGTATTTCCCTGATGGCTAGTGATGTTGAACATTTTTTCATGTGTTTGTTAGCTATTTGTGTGTCTTTTTTAGATAAGTGTCTGTTCATGTCTTCTGTCTATTTTTTGACTGGGTTATTAGTTTTTTGAGTGATGAGTTTCAGAAGTTCTTTAGAGATCTTGGAATCAGCCCTTTAACTGTCATGTCATTTGCAAATATCTTGCCTCTTAGTTTTGTTGACTGTTTCCTTCGCTGTGCAGAAACTTTTATCTTGATGAAGTCCCAGAAGTTCATTTTCCCTTTTGTTTCACTTGCCTTTGGAGAGGTGTCTTGAAAGAAGTTACCATGGTGGATGTTGAAGAGGTGACTGCCTGTGTTCATCTCTGGGATTCTGATGGATTCCTGTCTCATACTGAGGTCTTTCATCCACTTTGAATTTATCTTTCTGTATGGTGTCAGGGAATGGCCTTGACTTCTAAACCTGTTAGAGGAGCAGGGGCTCCTTGACCATTCTCACTTGTGCTGATGAATAGTTGGCTCTGGAGAAGGGCTCCCTGAATATGCCCAGAGGTGGATGGCAGCCTAGGAGCCCTGGACCAAGAGCAGAGGTGTGGGGGGAGGGATCGCAGGCAGGCAGACAGACAAAACACCTGTGAAGAGTGGAATGTTGTGGGCAATGGACAGGATGCCAGCCTTGGAATATCTTCCCTTGGCCACTTATTCATTGGTTTACTCACTCCCTCACTTACCTACATGACTTCATTCATTCCTTCTGTCATCCACAATGATAAAACCGAGTGTGTATGGAGGTCTCGATATAATGCCTGGCCCATGATTAGTGCTAAGTTAATGTGTTTGTTCATTCATTCAGCGGCAGTATTTTCTGAGAGCCAGCTTTGTACCAGGCGCTCTTCCAGACCCTGGAGATGGAGCAGAGAACAGACAGACAAACAAAGGACTCTGCTCTCATGGAGCTCGTATTCACACGCACGAATGGCAATTGTTATTATTACTTTGAAGTATTTATGATGTTCTGGGAATCCATAGAAATTGACAATATGGTCTTGCTCCTCAGGGAGATGAAAAACTAGTGGGAGACAAAACACATGCACGTGGAATATAAACACCACGAGGGAGTCTGTGTTAGATGGGAGTTGGTAGGGAAAAGGGCTGTGTGGCTGGGCTGTCAGGCCCCAAGTGAGGGAGTGCTTGGGGTGACAGGTTTCAGTCTCCAGCAGGGCAGGAAGATAGGGAAGCCTCTGGTAGGGTGGGTTGGGGGTGAAGGGCTGAATTGGATAGATTGGGACTGCAGACTACTCTACTTCCTGCTAGCTTTGTGACTGTGGACAAGTTACTTAACCTCTCTGTGCTCCTTTTCCTCCTCTGTGAAATCTCCTAAGGCTGATAAGAGTTAATATTTTGTGAAGCTCTTTGAGCACTACTGGGAATGGAAAGATAACCATTATGTGCTGGTTGGTTGTATCAGTACACAAATAGAAGAGGAGAGTTGGGGGGGTGAGTACTGGAAGATATGGCTTGCCATGTGGATGAGAGCTCTGAACAGCACAGAACTGTTCTGGATAGACAGGACCCTGCTCGGATGCCACACCCCAAGGAGACATTTCATTTCCTCCATTAGGTTCAGGCCAAAGCCCTGCCCCCTCCCTTTTCTGTCAAGGAACTGCCAACCCCTCTCCCCCATGGTATTTGTTGGCAAGACACAGTAAAAGCATTCCTGAATTAAAGGCATAGTGAAATGACACTTGAATTCTCCAGGGAACAATTCTGCTATGATGGATAAACATGTTAATTACTCAGAATTTAACCTCCAGCTGCTGCAAATGCCGTGCTTTTTCCTCTCAGCCTGAGCTTGAGGCCTGGGGTGGTGGACTCTCGGAGAGCGCTCTCTGGCCTGGGAGAGCCTCCCCATCCCTGCACACAGCCAACATCTGGGATGCAGTAAGCGGAGAGGTAGAGATCTCAGGCTGCCATGCTAAATGGCTTGAGTTCAAATCCCAGTTCTATCACTCATGACCTGTAGGCCCTTGAGCAAGTGTTTCAACCTTGCTGGACCTTACTTTTTCTATCCGTAAAGTGGGTTGCCATGAAGATGAAGTGTGTTAACAACTGTATCGGGCTTAAGGACTTAAGCATGTCTGTGCTGTTACTATGATTACAAGTCTTAGGCAGATGGCCACCTTGGTGCTCAGCTCTCCCCTCTGCAGGATTTTTTTGGGGGGTTTCCTTTTCCTTTAGTATCCCCACTTGCCTTGCTCTAAGGCCTCTTAGTGAACTTTGCAACTCACTTTTTCTGGAGCCTAATTTTAGCTCTCTCAAAGGAGAGTGGAATGAGGCACTTTTGTAAAGTCTTCCAGGACATGAGTGGGGACTGCTCATCCGTTGATTTATATATAGAAGATTTAAAGAATGCCTCCTGATGCCAGGCCCTCCACCAAATGCTGGTGCCACCGCCTCCAGTGTGATGTGGCCAATAACTCAGGCGGCTTTCTTGTGGGAAGGCGGCAGAACCATGGGTGAGCCATGTGTGACAGCAGGGAGCAGTGGCTGGGATGACAGAGGCTGGGGGGTTCTCTCTGGTGCTGTCCCCTACGCACCAGAGATGGATTCCTGTCTCATATGGGGGCAACACGTGGCAGCATGGCCTTCGGAATCCAACAGACATGGATTCCAGTACTGGCTAAGCATCTTTGCTGTATGACCTTGAGCAACTCATTTAGCCTCTGTAAACATTAAGTGTTGATTCAGAAGTGGGGAGAGCAGCAGTGCCTTACTGGTAGGATTGTTGGGAAATGCAGACAAATCTGAAGTTCGATCTCTTGGAGAGCGCTCAGTAGGTGCAAGCCAATACAATGATGCCTATATTAGCTGATGATAACCTCTTCTAGTTGGAGTGTCCTTGCCAAAAAATAGTATCTCCCTCACTGAGCTTTAGAAAATTAAATGAGATGTGCTTGGGTGGCGCAGTCGGTTAAGCATCTGACTCTTGGATTTGGCTCAGGTCGTGATCTCAGGGTCATGAAATCAAGCCCTGCATCAGGCTCTGTGCTCAATGCCAGAATCTGCTTAAGATGCTCTCTCCTTCTCCCTCTGCCCCTCCTCCCTCAAATAAATAAATCAATCTTTTAAAAAAATTAACTGAGATAATTAGCACAAACCCCGCAGCACTCTGGATGTAGAACAATGTTAGTGATATTTATCCAGGGCTTTTTCTGTCAGTGTCCCTCTTCCCTCAGCTCCTGCTTCACCTGGGAGCGTGGGGGAGTCCCCCCAACTCCAGGGGAGCCCCAGTTGGGCTCAAGATTCCCCAAGGAGCCAGGCAAGGAGATTCCGGCCTTCAGGTTGCCTTCCATAGCATCGTAAATTATTGGGCTCCTCGGGCTGGAAATGGCTCACTGCTGACGGGATCATTAAGAGTGCCAGCCAGATCTGATCTCCACATTCAGAGGTTTATTAATAACACCTCGAATTTATCTTCCTTGATGGGGAAATTTTGCCAGTATCTGATAAAAGCAAAATGCACAGTGGCCTGGTGCCAACAAGAACCCTCTCCCTATCATCAGCTGTTAGCGGAACGCTAGTACAGCAGGCTGCAGTGGAGCTAATGGAAATACAGAGGGGGAAATGAGTTTTGTATCTTTAGCTCAGCGTTTGGACTTCAAATCTCCTCCCAAGGCTCTTCTCCCCCAGACTGGGCTATGGAAATAAATTTCAGATCGGCATCTTCCTTTGAGAGTGTACGCCTCATCTTCCAAGACCCTTGTGAACGCAGTACTCTCAATGAAACCACCCTTTCCCCCTCTGAATTTCCATGAATCCCACTTATCTTTCAGTGGAGACCGTAAGCACAAAAGAATATCAGAGAGTGCTGTCAGTGGAGCTGGCTACAAAAGAGAGAAAGCGTTGCAATGGCATGTGATAGGGCTTCAGCAGCACGGATCCTGGGTTAAGTTATTGAGGAGGAAGACCCCTTAGTTTATGTTAGCTGAGTGGGGTGTGGGGTGGTATACAGCCAAGCAGGACGACCCTTTGGGGTAGAGGATTCAGGCAATGATTCCAAGGCAATCTGGAAATATACTGTTGGAGACTTGGCAGTGGGAAGCCTGAGGTGGCAAGGAGTGTTTGGGCACTGCATGGTAGGTGGAGAAGCAAAGGGTTTTGGAAGCTTCTAGTTCAAAGGCGGTCTTAGTCCATTATAAATCATCCAGTGTGCTCATTTTACTAATGAAGATGTGAAGCCTCTATGGGGGAAGCCATTTGCCCAGGATCCCACAGCAGTGTTGGCAGAGCTAGAACTGGAATGGATGCCTGGTTTCCCTGTCCAGCTGTCTTTCTACCAGAAATTTCTTTCTTATGTGCTTAACTTTAATTGAGCCCTTTCTGTCTGCCATGCACCCTGCTAAGGAATGGATGTTCTCTATTGACCTTCACAACAACCTTGTGGAAAAGATGCTCTTGGTGCTTTCATTTGACACTTGGTACCATTGGATGGAAGAGTTTAAAGGACTTGCCTAAAGTTGAGACTAGTAAGTGGTAGATTCAGGGCTCCAACCCAGACAGCTGCTCCGGAACCCTGCTTATAATCATCTGTCTAAACCAGTGCTTCTCAGTGTGGGGTGCCTGGAGAAGCAGCCTCAACCTGGAAACTTGTTAGAGATGCAAATGCCTGAATCAGAAACTCAGGGAGTGGGACTAGCTATGTTTGAATATGTTTGAGTTGGTCTAAGCCACAAATCTGCCAGTTTTACAGTGAGTCTCTCTTCCCATGCTTTGTAAACCAAATAGCTGGCTTTGCATGCCTCAGGAAATTTACAAGGTCATTGCTACCTCTCAGCATCCCAGCTTCTGGTGGCCTCTTTTAACAGTGGGATTCTTTAGTAAGCCCGAGATTGGCCCAGGTTTTCCTCCACCCAGAGGGTTTAAGTGTGTCTCTGAGCTTGAAGACAGCAAAGTTGGCATGGCTGAATCTTCTGTTGGCCAGAGGGGATTTTGAGAGTCCTGTCTGCTTTCGTGTGAACTTGGACAATTTGGTTCAGTCAAGTGGAAAATTAACAAACCAGAAAGGAAGGGGACACAATTTGAGACCAAATGTTCATTGCAACCAGGGTGCTGCCAGACTTCTGAGCATTGCTCTTGTGAAGCTTGAGGGATTCCACACTGGAGTTGTTTTCTTCTTGATTCAACAGATATTTATCCTGCACCCACAAATGCCAGGCTCTTTGCCTAGGACTGGGGATGGAAAGATGAAGGGATGTGGCCCCTGCCCACAGAGAACCCATAGTCTATTGTGGTTCTCTAGTGATAGGATTCTCCACTGGGGAAAATACAGTGTCTTTTGGTTAATGCAGTTGATGATGTCTGGTGAATAGAATGTCATAAAAATAAATCCCCCAATTATCCCCTTGGCGATCAGTGACACTGCATGCTAATGAAGGCAGCGCTTCTTTGGTGGTATGGGGGAAAAGAACTGCAGCCCAGTGAAGGAGAGTCTGATGAAGACTTCATTATTTAATGAACCATGTCCTGTGAACAGCTGTGGTGTTAACCAGCCAGGACAATTATGCAAGTTGGATTATGTCTCCAGTAAATTGATTCTACTTTATTTGATTAGGTTGGTTCTCCAAAGACAAATTCTTCCAAGTTGGGTTGGAGGGGGGAAAAAAACAAAAACAAAAAAATGCACCATTTAAACTTTGCTTCTAACTTTTAATCTTTGAAATGTTTTTGCTGTCAGGTCTTAAGAGGAAACCCATGATAGCTGTTCTATTGCCACCAGCAAGAGAACCAAGAATAATCATGCATTTACAATAGCTATTAACATGCTCTATACAAGACTCACACAGTCTTTTCTCAATGAGCTTGTCCACAGAGGCAATAAGAAATAGGCAGAAGCTGTGACTACTCCTTTGTGCGCCCCCAAAGTATCTGGGCTCCAGCTCACCAAGCAGTTATCTTTCTTAGCACATAGCCCATTGTAGGCACACAGCTGAACATAATGAAAAGAAACAGGATTGATGTGAAAATTGTCCTAGAACCCCATCCTGCCATTTTCAGATTATCAGACCCCACCTAGTCCAGTGTCACTGTGGGCTCTGATGGATTAGCAGCTTAAAAAATCTACTTAATAGGTTATCACCAACATAACTAAAAAATGAAATAGAATAAAATGAAATCTAGTGCATCTCATTCTACAGAGTATTGCCTCATGAAATGGTGTTTTGGTTTGTTGCGTGTTTGTGTCTGTGGTGTGTTCTGAACTGGGTGGCAATTCCCGCAGCCAGATGGTCTCTAAGTAGAACGGGCTGATCCTGGATGAAATTCATTTCCTAGAACGAGAGGAACCCAGAAAGGAATCACTTGTCCCGGATGTGGTCTCTGAGGTCGTGAAATCACTGGATGAAAGCTGAATTCGTTAGTGGCTTTTAGACTTGTTAGAGCAGGGTACATCCAGCTCATACACCCAGAGTCCACAAACACAAGTCTGGCTAATCTATACTGACCCTTACTACATGTGATTCATTCTGATCTATTCTATTCTTCTATACTCTGTTCTATTGTACTCTTCTGAACTCTACTTCTGTTCTATTCTATTCATTCCATTGCATTCGTTCTATTCCATTCCGTTTCATTTGTAAAATCATGGTCAGGACTCATTAGGTAGATCGATTTCATGATCCATTAATGGGTTGCATTAAAAAGTAACACTAGATTAGGACACCTCCAAATTCCCTTTCAACCCCAGTCTTCTGTGAATGCAATGTAGATCATCACCATAATATTAGGATGCAAATTCTGTGCATAGCAGTCTCCCATAGAAGTTGTTGACTGGCTGAAAACTGTTATTAATCACTCATTGATTCACTTGCTCATTCATTACTTATCATGTAACATGTACTGCCTAGGCTCTGGTGATGCACAGACATGTGCAGACATGAACATGACCCCTGTCCTGCAAGAGTACCTAGTTATGGGGATACTGATTGGGCTTCCTGGGATTGTGAGGGTCCCAACAGCTCCCTCTCTTGGAAGAGAGGATCCATGAAGCTTTATTTCCAGCACATTCTTCTTGATGTTTCTGGGCAAAGTATCTAGCTCTAAAGCCTTAGTCCAGTAGAGAATTTAACATGCCACAATTAATAACACCAAACACAAAGTGAATGTATGCTGCAAAAACAAGGCTGGTGCAGTTGGGGTGGCCCTGTCCTCTTGGGCTCTCACACAGGTATTAAGAGCCCTAATTGCTTGTGTATTGATTAGTGTCCCATATAGACCGCTAATCCTGTGGACCAACTTGCAGGGACTAGTAAATGAGATGGCTCAGTGTTGGGAGCTAATCAGATTTCGTATGCTTAGACCAGCTTTATGCTAGGGTTTGAGAGTGTTCCTGAGCCCCCAAAATGCTCTGTTTGACCATTTCTCAGATGGGTTAGAGGTAAAGTGGGCCCAGGGGTGTGGAGAGGGTCTAGACGTTCCTTACTACTCCCGTGTAATGAGAAACTCTCCTCAGATATCCCGTTCAATGTGGATTCTTCCTGAAGTTCTGGCCTTCTAAAGATGTAGGGAGAGTGGCCACACGTCACTTTAGAATCCTATGCTAATTTTTCACTATTATTTATTTTGTTCCTCAGCTGGATTGTGTACTCCTGGAAAGGAGAACCTGGCTGGTTAGGACCAGGCACTCCATGGCTCTGGGTTACTCTTTCTTCATGGTTAAACAGAACAAATACTGCCCCCCTCCAACCCCACAGTCCCATGGGGGAAGGCTAAGTACAATCTAGCCCTCGGTAAGGGCAATTACCTTCTTCTCCAGTCCCCCTGCCACTCCCCAAAGCCAGCATTGAGCAATGGCTTATACCCCACCTCCCCAAGAATCCCGGGTCCTCCCCTAAGTCCTGCCCTAGAAACACCACAATGTCATTGGACCTCCTGACGGTCTTTATCTGTGTTTCTATCCTTTTTTCCCACCCTCACTTCACGCCACACCCCTCATTTCATTGTATGCCCATCAGCCAGAATTACAGATACTTCCCCAAACCCAAGGGGCTGTTGGCCTGGCAGCTCCCTGCTTCTGCTCATTGTTTACTGTTTTCCCCAGGGAGTTTCCCTTATGTTCCCCACAATCACTTCATCCAGCACTGTCCAACCCAACAGAATGATCTCTTTTGGTGCCCAAGTTTCTTCACTTGACCATCATAACAGGGGCCAGCACCTAGCGAGCTGTGCACAGTGGAATTTGAGGCTTGAGCCCAATGACATCAGTGAGGTGGGATGCAAGTTGCTGGATAGGGTGCCATGACATTCTGACTCACCTGCCAGACCATCTCTTGAGCGAACCCCCAGAGACCCATGCACCCTCAGGAATGTGTGTGATGGTGGGTGTGTCCGCTCTCTCAATGACCCACAGAGATGGTCTCTTGAAGAGCAGACCCTGGTAGGGGAGGCAGAATGGCTTGGGGGAATGACTCAGGCTGTAGTTTCTGAGTGAGGAAAATGGATTCCAGTTCTATGAAATGCCATGCCTTCCTTATATCTTCTATGCTGAGAGCTGCAAAGATGAGGCAAGGCCATTTCCAGTGACTATCCTGGGGCTGTGAGTCTCTGGATCCTGGGTGTTTGGAGCTGGAAAGGTTTTGTTGGTCCTCTCTTGTCTGCTTCTCTCCTTTTACACATGAACAAACAGAGGTCCAGAGCTGGGCCCTGGCTTGCCCAAGATCAATGAGAGCTGTAACTGCTGACACGTGGGGTGATAGCTGCCTGGGCTACAAGGAAAGGGGGCCTGCTGCTACTTTCTCTCCCCCTAGTTGCCACTGTCTTCTCTTGGGTGTCCTTGTCTTTCCCTGGAGCCAAGAGACAGGAAGGAAGGAGCATCCGTTGCCATAGCAACCAGACAGTAGGCTGCTCTCGCCACTGACTAGAGCTCCTCTGACAGGGGCTGCTGCTGGTTCTGCTGCTGGGCCTTGACGGGGGTGCTGGGACCAGTCACCTTATTTGCCATGAGAGAAAACAGGAGCAACGACAGACAGCTTCTATCCTAAATGGCACAGGCTTTAGCAAGGTGGACCTGCGGGCGCGTTGCGGCCATCCTCTTCCCTCTGTTACACCACTTTCCCCCCTGCCAGAGACTCCAACAGAATTTAAGTACCTTTTTTAGAAAGAGATCAGTCTCGAGCAGACTCTGGTCTTCAGATGCCGGAGTTCGACTTTTGAACTGACAGCAGCTCTGGCGGAAAAGGGTCTGTTTGTCAAACCTGCCAGAAGAAAATCTAAAACGAAGAGCTGGAGTGGGGGAAAGAGGGAAAAAGGGACATTTATTTTTGCTTTCAGACATCTTTAAGTCTCCTCAGTCCTCCAGGAGGAAAATTGGGGCTTTAGAAGTCAATAGACTTTTCATAGGGGACCGAGGAGATTTGGGGTGAGAAGGGCCTTATTAGGCTATCTCCTCCATCCTTCTGCCCCTGGCCTATTCTAATCCCACTTGTTTATAAGATTCTCTAGAGAAGGCAATTGCATAAGCTCCCATAATAATTTGTTCCACTGTCTAACAAGTCTTGATCTTAAAACCATCTTCCTTATGGAGGGCCAGATTCTTCCTGTTGTCTCCAAAGTTTGTCTATGGGCCAAGGCTACTCAGAGGCACTGAGGTTTTACAAAATGAGCAAGGACTTGGTCCAATCATCAGTGTTCAAGTCTTGCCATTTCCACTCATAGGCCAAATGACCTTGGACAGTCACGTAACTTTTCCAAGACTATTTCTTAATCTGTAGGGTTTGATGTGATGGTTATAGGGAGTAGTAAGTGTCAATATGTCTACCATGATACCTGACGTTTAGTGATGTTTAATAATGCGCCATGTTGCTCTGGGTTGGCCCATGGGTACTGTGGTATGGGTACCTGTTGGATCAAGACCTTAAGCATTGACCTTTTGGTTGTTGGATCTTGGGGTAGTTGGAGGGATGGGGGACTAGAGCAACAGGGACAGCTGAAGGGGCACTCTTGGGGGCTTGGCCAATGCCTGTCTGCCCAACAGTACAAAAGTTTTCCCTATTAATAGAGGCCTGGGGCACCTGGGTGGCTCAGTGGGTTAAAGCCTCTGCCTTCGGCACGGGTCATGATCCCAGGGTCCTGGGACCAAGCCCCAAATAGGACTCTATGCTCAGCAGGGAGCCTGCTTCCCCCTCTCCCTCTGCCTGTCTCTCTGCCTACTTGTGATCTCTGTCTGTTAAATAAAGAAATTAAAATCTTAAAAAAAAAAATAGAGGCCCATTTGGCGGTATCTGTGGCTATTATCCAAAGTATCAGCCCTGGAGATTCCTTTGGAAATGTCAAGCAGGGGCACCTGTGTGGCTCAGTCCGTTCATCGTCTGACTCTGGATTTCAGCTCAGGTTTTGGTCTTGGGGTTGTGAGTTCAAGCCCCTTGAGGGGCTCCATGTTGAGCATGGGAAAAAAAAAAGCCAAGCAAATCCCTATTTTCATGTCTTTGTGCCAACCCATGTTTTCCTGCCTTTTTGAATCCCACCCATCAATAAGATGCAGCTCAAACCCTACCTCATACATGACTGTGAATTCAACTCTAAGCCTATAAACCTCACACCTTGCGTTCTTTATCCGGAAGGGAAGAAAGTCGATTTTTCCCTGCCTCACCAGCTGAGCCGCTGACTGAATTGAACCATCCCAGAGCATGGGGCCCGAGAATCATCAACGAGGAAACTGAGGCCAGAGAAGGGCAGGGCCTTGTCCCAGGCCATGTCAGTCATCAAGAACAGGTCTAAAACTTCAGTCTCCTGACTCACTGCCCAAGCTTCTTGTCCAGTCCTCCATGACTGAGGCTGATCCTTGAGCCTGGAACTCGATCAGGGTGAGGCCCGGACCTGCGCTGCACCCTTCCTACCACCCCCTCCCCGCGTCCCGCCCCCGCGGCCCCCCCCCCACATCCCCGCTGAGTCATTCTGAAGGGGGGGGGCGGGAATCACACTGATTTTGGAGATGGCATCCACCAGTTGGGAAAACTGAAGCTGGGCAGTCCGCGTGGGTGAGGTCTCCCATCTAGGTCCCCACCAGGCATGGGGTTGGGGTGGGGAGGCATCTCCCTGTGCTGGGAGGGCAAAGTGTCAAGGTTGATGAGATAACCTTGCTTGGCTTAGCTTTTATAGGACTTGCTTTCAAATGGAAATTCTTTAGTCAGGCTTGTGCCTGCCGCTGTCAGGGAGACGCTGGCCAGCCTCTGAAACACCTGGTTTATAGGAACATCTGGAGGGGTCATTTAGGCCAAGAGGCTATGAGATAAATGGTGTGTTTGTGTGTGTGTGCGTGTCCATGATCCCCTTTGCCGGCTGTAAACTCTGTCATTGCGTCATGGAAAAATCCTTCCTAAGTAAGGAAAGTAGCAGGTGCAAAGATGCTGATGTTGGATCCCGTGAGGAAACACAGTTTTCGTCACAACAATGGTATTTATGCACTGGCTTGGCACGTGGTTGGCCCAGATGGGGAAAATCCTGTTAGGAGGGCCAGGCTCCTTTGGGTACCGGGCACAGAGTGGCTTCCAGAGGAGTAGGGGACAACACGGGGTAAGGAAGCAGGGGGCTTTGGAGAGTGTAGGACCGGAGTTCAAATTCCGACTCTGCTGCCTTCCAGCTGTGTGGCCTTAGGCAGCTCTCCAACACTCTGGGCTGTTTCGTGGGGAGCGGCTCAGCGTTAATTCCAGGTTCCTTTTCACGGGGCTTTCAAGGCTAACTGCAGCGGATATCTTAGAGGAAGATGGCCCATAATTTTGAGCCTGCTTGCTTGAGGCATCAGAGTGGACTCAGGGCAGGAAAGAGATGCCTGGTGATGGAGAGACCCATAGGTGAAATGACCCCGTGGGCTGCCGTTTTAGCCACACTTCTGTGTTTGAAAGCTTTCCAGCTGGCCTGCTTCATTTCCTGAGTACTGACGAGGGAGCAGCTGGAGTCTTCTTCTTTGCCGGTATCTGGAACAGCTGCTGCAACTTATTAGTGCACTTAGAGGAATTACCTGGAATCACGGCGGACATTAAGAAATGGGAAGGCATTTCTGGAAGCCAAGCTAATGTTTGAGCGTAAGGGAGCAGGGTCTTTCCTTCCATGGTGGGTGAGACACAGGGAGGTCTGGCCTGTGATTATGCTCTCACCGTGGGCAGTAATTTCATCTGTCGTACTCAGCTTGGGCCATAGTTTGGGTCGTGTGTGAAAATGAATGACTGGATCATTCTGGGGGACCTCTTTGCAGGTCAAATGCTCGAGGAAGCCTCCATCTCTAGGCACCTGGGGGGTGACAGCTGTCTTGGCCGGTACGTGAGGACAACTGTGGATAGCACAGCTCTCTGAGCCTTTCCCCTACTCGCTCCTCTCGGTTTATCTGGCAGCATGATAGTTCCATTAAGCGTCTTCTTCCAAACCCAGATGTTTGTCTCTCGAGTCCACTGATTCCATTTCCTGATGTTTAGTTGGTGCTCCCGTGTGGCATCGCATTGCTGGGTGGCCTGGGCTTATTTTCTAGTAGCTTAAAGTCTTCTTGGGAAATGTGATTCATGAACAAGCAATTATTGGACAACAGTAAAGACAGTATAAATTACGGTTATAAATGGAATCTAAGCAGGGTAGATATGTCTAGGGCTGATCTAAATGTCCTTGGAGTTTAGAAGCTGGAGAAACCTCAGAAGGCTGATAAAGATTGGCTTTGGATGAGCCATATGGAACCAGAGCCCTGCACAGCCTACTGGAAAAATGTTCCCACTGCAGGGGGCCACGCCCTCTCTGTTGCCTCCCCATTTGATGAGTGTTGAGCGTGGGGCAGTCACAGAGCCTGAGTGAAACAGAAGGAAAAGAGTTCTGCCTCCACTGTCCTTTTGCAAGCTAAGAGTTCCATCTAGCTTGGGGACTGCTTGGTGTTGCCATACATCTACCATGATGGCCGGGATAGGTGGTCTCTTTGTACCCGTTGTAGGTGATGAGTGGCTTCCAGCTGTGACCCTGGCTAATGAGATTGGGTTCAGAGTATGTTGCAAAAGGCAAACGATCACCATTTAGCTCTCGTGCACATCCTCAGTGCCCTCCCCTGTGTTGTGCTGAACAACAGCAAAGCCCCAGTCCATCCTACCTGCTAGGCATTGCTGTGGTCCATTTGCTTCTTACCCAGTTCAGGCTGCCATCATTTCTTGCACAGAAGACTGCCGTTGTGGCCTAAAAATCTACTGACATTCTCTCCTAGGCACACCCTGTCCATCAAATCCATCCTTCCAACCGTGGTCAGGGTGACCTTTCTAAAATGGTTTTCTGACCATGTTAATTTCATTTTAAAAGCTCTTCACTTGTCTCCATTGTATGTAGTAGAAAATCCATCTCCTCATTGTGGACTGTCTGGTCCTGAACTTTTCTCATTCCCTAAGTGCTTTTCACAATGTAACTTTAAAACAAAAAACACTGGCCCCTACCCATGTGGCTCCCTCTATGGGGACGTCTACCTTCTCCATTCTTCTCTCTCTCCTTGGCCTAGCTCCCTCCCATTCACCCTTCATGGTCGTGATTGTTTACCAGACCAGAATGGCTATTCCCATTGCATACCTCATAGCTTGCTGTAATTTTTCTTTGAAGTACCTTTTGAGTTACCATCGATTATCTGTGTAGGGGCTTAGATGTTTAATATGTCTTTCCTCCAGTCACTCACGAGGTTCCCAAGGGCAAAAATCACCACCCCTGTCTTGTTGCCTACTGCTCAAGACCTAGCACAAGGCCTACAACTCAGCAGGTTTCAGGACATGTTTGTAGAGGTGGTGAGTCTTTTAGGTTTCCAGAGGTTCTTCACAGCTTCCTGCTGGGTGTCCTACTGACTGGGGAACCACTGGAGGTGAAAGCTTCAGGCAACTCGGCCAGATGTTTGTGTCTTAGATGTCTGCTTTGTTCCCAGGCACATAGCAGAAGAAACTATTTCGACTCATAAACCGAGCAAATTTATAGTGGAAATCAGTGGGAGAGAATGAATATGAATCCCCATGATGTCATTTTAAGGGCTGCTTTATAGATTGTAATCACCCATTTAGAGTTTGCAGGCTATTAATTTTGTTTGTGGAGAGCCAGGACTCTTGGGGACAGAATTTACTGGGCTGTGGTGTCAGACACGTGGATCTAGGTCTTCAACCTCTGAAAGGGTTTGGAAAGAGAAGGATAAACAGTCTTTGAGTGGTGAGAGACTCAGGAGGCTTGGCTTTAGCTCCTCCTGGATATGATTCCTTAAATGTTTTTACAAATCTCTGTTTACTGTTTTATTATCTTAATGTTACCCTGGTCTCCAGGCCCCTGCTTCTCGTAAGCTAAGTGACTGTGGGATTTTGTGTTTTGCACTTGGCAGAGTGAGCTTCCCTTCTTAGACTTTGAGGAGCCTAAGAAGGAGCAAATGGGATGGGGCAGAACTTGGTGGACTCTAGTTCTACCTTTTAGCTTGCAATCTGGAGCCAATTTTTGCTATTGTTGTTGTTAATTTTTTGACTCTTTCTTCCTCTATAAATCATGACTACCATCCTTAGCCTGAAAAGGTGATTCTAAAGACAAAGGAGATGAAAGAGAAAAAGCACTTGGAACTCAATGAATTGTACTCAAAATAATAAAATGAGTATTTTGATTGCTGTTTTAATGTAATCCTGGTTTAGGGGGAACAAAGTGAAACTAAGAGTCAGGACACTTGGTTCCAACTCTGTCACTGACAGGCTGTGTGACTCAGGGCAAATTAGTCAACCTTTCTGGTCCCAGATTCCGCACAGTGAAATGAAAGGTCTGGCTCAAATCATCTCAGTGGTGGTGCTACTCAGAATGGTCTGTGGACCAGCATCGCATGGGGACTTGTCAGAAGTGCAGATTCTCAGTCTCCACTCCAGGCCCCCAACTCAGGGTCACCCAGCATGTCAGTGACAGAGTTGGAACCAAGTGTCCTGACTCTTAGTTTTCATTTTGTTTCCCCTAAACCAGGCTTACATTAAAACATCAATCAAAGTAATCATTTTATTATTATTTTAACACATGTGTCCATAGCTCTAGCATCACATCTGATGTTGGCTCTCTGAGCAGCAGGCATCCCAGGAGACTTCCCCCTCAGGGTCTTTGGGACACAGTGGCCTTTGGCCAAGAGGAGAGAGAACAGAGTAGGATAGAGGAATGAGCCTAGGACCCTAAATCAAGACTCAGTTGGGATTTGAACCCATGCAGCCTGAGGCAGTATCTGTGCATAGCTACTACTGGGTCACCTCTCAGTAGTATGGCCTCTGTCTCTTCCTTGCCTAATGATCATGGCTGAGTCATTCAAACTCTCCTGGCTCTTTTTCCTCCTCTGCAAATGGGGGGCATGCTAGGCTCTATGGTCTAGGGTCATTGTGGAGATTACATGTGTTACATGAGAAAAGTGCCTGTAGGGCCTGCTCGTGACCAATAAAGGGTGTGCTAATTAATGTCACCTTAGTGTCCTTCTCCTCATACTCCAAGATGTGACTCCATGGGATGGGAGTAAATTGGAAGAGGAAGGACCAGAATTCAAGTTGCAATTAGGAAACGTGTGCTCTGTGACCTTGAGCAACCCATTTAAGCTTAGAGAGGTAAAATTTCCTCATTTCTAAAAGGGGAATGTTTATTTTTTTCTGCTGGTATTTATTGGATGTCTATAAAGTGCTGACGCTGGGCAAGCCTGACAGCGCATCATGAGGAAGGCAGATGCGGTCCCTACCCTGTCTCCCCACTTGCTCGGAGCCCTGGTCTCCTTGTGGGGTGTGATGACATCATGCACGAGCAGGCCTAGCGTGCTTGTTGACCTTCATCATTTTACCAACACAGATGTCTGCAGAGTATGTCATGGACTTAAATGGTGTTGACCGTTCTCGTGCTGAGTGTTTTGGAGATTTTCTGCTATTAGTTGGGCCCCAACAGACCCATGAGATAGAAAGAGGAGGAGGCCTTGCCCGGACAGCTCTAGGTGCCTGGGGCTTGATACACCTGCTTCCTCAGAGCCTGACCCACTGCTGTGCCCTCCAAGGGGAGAGCTCCTCTCCATGTTTGGGGTGGTCATTTGACGTGTCCCTCAGTAAGGTGATGTGGAGGTGAGTCCATCTCAGCCTTTACCAGGCCTTTTTTCAAGTTCTTTTTCTCTGCCTGCATGTGTTCTGTCCTGCAAACCCAATTAGATGCCCTTGTATCAGGCAGGGGGTTGGCACTGCAGAGGAGAAAGGGATGGATGGGCAGGTCTTGTAGGGTGGTGCTGGTCAGATTTGTCTCTGAGAAGGTGCTTTGAGTATTTACTGGGAGAAGTGCACTTGGCCTTCAGCCTGGCTGTATGCAGATGAGGTATGACTGTGGCTTAACTCTGGGTAGCTAGAGAAGAACGGTGATGACAGTCCCACAGTGCTGCCTGCGAGTTGCAGCAATGCTCCTGGACGCAGGGTTCCTCGAGAGCCCGGCTCCTCCTGGGCAGAGGGACGTGACTGCCACAGCCACCCTGCCCCAGCTCGCCTTCCAAAGAGCACCTTTTGAGTTTGGATTTGTGCTCTGTGCTTTGAGCCATGGTCTGTTCTTCAGGTCAGCCCAGGGCTTAGTGGGTATCTCTTGTAGGTCCAGCCCTCTGATAGGCAGAGGGGGAGATACAATGGCTGAACTCTGCCCACTGGAGTGTGCTCTCTAGTTGACGATGTGAATCTAAGTCACAGGAAAATTGTCACTATAATTGATGACTTGAGAGACACAGGCAAAGGTGAGAAGAGAGGACCTTGAGACCTGGGGTAAGGGAGGATTTTGTGGAAATCATGGTACTGTGGCTAGACCTTGAGGATAGAAAGACAAATGGATGGGCTTTTTGAGGAGGAAGGATATTTGAACAGAGACTCGGGTGGTAGGTTAACCCATGGCAAAGCGCTTGAATTGGGTGACTCGGTTTAGAAAGTTGGGTGTGCAAACAATGTCATCTTCATTTTTTTCATGATCTCATGAACTGAAAGCTCACTCTGACTTTTTAACTCCATGTCTGTTGGGAGGATTTCCCCTACTCCAGGTTGGGCATAGCTGTTGAGTCTGAGAAAGAGCCCAAGCCACAGGTTTCTGGCTGCTCACGACGTGTGCACCCAGTCCCTGCCGAAGATGTTTGCTGTGTGACATCCACGTCCATTCCGATTTGAGGCTCTGCCGCCTCCCATGGTGCACATGGAGCATCTGGGTCCCTTGGCAGGCAAATAACCTGCACTGCTGGTATACCTTCCCCAGGTCACACAGCCACTCCCACCAAGGTCTCACCTTCTTATTGCCACTGGGACATTGTGAATCTCTTGTTCATAAGCCCTAACTACTACTTCTCTTTAGTCTGGAAGAAAATCTGTTCCTTTCTCCTTTGGTGCCACTCCTTAGCCCTCCTCTCTTCCTGGAGCCCCACCGTGTGACCCAGAAGCAGAGCCTTTGTCTTTAGGCCCTTGGAAATCCCCTCATTGAGACTACTTGGTGGATATGAGCAACCCACAAGGAGGACGGATAGTGTTTATGGAAACTATCCCACCATGTATTTTAGAGCTAGAAGAACAGGAGTAACATCTTTGAGTAGTGGAAGTCCATCCTGCCCTTTGGGCACATAATAATTGGCTGCTGAGGGCTGTGGTGGATATAAGTACTGAGTTACTGAGGGGCCAGAAAGGGCCAGAATCAGGCAGCTGGCACCAGTGACTCACTACTGGGTGATGTAACACGAAAGCAAACATTTCTGTGACCATTCAGCCCCAAATGCTCTCCCCGTGTCCTTTCACTATCATAGGACATATTGGCCCTGACTAGAAGGCTCATTCTCTAGAACAAAGCAAATAAGGAGAGTCCTATTTCATCTGGCTGTCAGAGCTCCCTGCTCCTGGCCTCAGAGACTGACTCCAGACATCTGAAAGACCAGGGCGGAGAGGTTTTGTGTACCATGGGTGGAGACCAGGGTCTCTCTCCTGTGGAGGTGAAGGCAGGATCTGTGACCCCTAGTGGATGGGAACTTCAGTGGGATCATCTTTGGAAACCCAAGAGTCTCTAAGATATGGTTATTGGCCATTACTAAGCAATAACAGATGGGAAGGTAGTATTCTTTTCCTCGTCCCTTGCTAATAGCATTCAGTCATTCTCAAAGACCTTCCCAAGTGAAGAAGTCGCCTACAGGGTGAAGAGTGTGGCCTCATTTAATCTCTTTTCTATTTCCACTCTATCACTTTTCCTTTCATATATTTCTGGAAGGTAAGGTGGTCCAGCTCCATGAGCATGAAAACTGGGCAACTGGGGTATGGTTTGAGGGACCCATCTTGGTCCCATGGACCATCAACATGTTTTATGGATTCCTTAGCATTGGCCTGAAATGTCCATGTTTGTTACTTCTTTGGGTCAAGGCATGAAGATATCTGTCAAACTGCCAGTCGTATCTCTGATATGGAAGATAAGAAGGGATGATTAATTGAATATGAAAGGGCTGATCTTGTTTTAAAGTCAATAGACAGGGCTGGAAATTAGTTGTAATCTTCCATTTTATTGCTGATAAAGACAAACAGTATAGTTCCATGGACAGAATTTGGAGCAAAGCTCATGGGCTCAATGTCTGGAATTTGCTAAGTTGGACAAGTCACTTGGCCTCTTTGTTCCTTAGCTTTTTCACATATAAAATGTGAGCAATATTAGTACTTAAGTGTTAGGGTTGTGATAGCTAAAATCCTTGGGTTAGCATGCACTTAACATATATCGTATACTTAGTTCCTGGAACATAATAGGTCCTACAGAAGTGTTTGCTAAAATTCTTATTGCCCAGGACTACACATCTTGTCTTTGAAGATCTAAAAGAACTGTGTATATTGCTAGGACCACTTGGATTTGAAGGTGACTGAGATATAAAGGAATATGATAGAGACCTATTGGTGGAGTGGTGAGGACCAGAGAGGGCTGGTGAGAAAAGTCTGTGCGTACTAGCTCAGGGAACCTTTTAAAATTCCAGTGCCTGTCTATTCCCATCAATTAAATCAGAATCTCCAGGATTGGGCCCTGCTTCTTGGTATTAAAAAAAAAAAAAATCTCTCCCAGACGATCTCTCCAGTGCCCAAGCAAGGTGTCGAACTAGTGGTCTACAGCTTCAGGAGTCTAATAAAAATTCTATTATGATCTTGTTCAAACAGCTTCAGTGCCTCCATCCCAGCGATTTGGATTCCATGGGTTGGCGCCCAAGAATTGGCATTTCTAGCCAGCTCCTAGGGGGTGCCATTGAGAGCATAGCACGGGAGGGAACATGCTACCTTGCATCCACACTGCACTGTTGTGGAGGCCAACAGGCAACGTGGCATTAGACTTACTTACATCACTTATGGATTTTTCTGGAATGGGGTGGATTTTTACATCACTTACATCACTTACGGATTTTTCTGCAAGTGGGTGGTTGAGGTAAGTAGTAGTCATTTGTCAGAAGTTCCTTCAGTTATGAAAATGCCCTTAATAGGCTTCAAAATCCATTATGAGATAATGATCATTAAGTACTTACATGAGCGAGGCCTGAGGGGATGAAAGAAAGACAAGACTTACCCCTGTGGGGTTTATAAGACACACACCCTTGAAATGGCGGACAGTGGAGCTGTGAGGGACATGTTAAGTATTATTATTTCCATCTCAAAGTGAAGAAACCAAGGTCAGAGAGGTTCGTCTAACCTAAACAGCTTCTTGGGGGCGGGCCGGGGGACCCAGGATGGCTCCCAGGGCAGCATTAGCTAAGTGATTAAGGAGCACTGTGGGGCGAGGGGTAGGGAGCCGATACAAGGTTGCAAAAACCCAGAATTCTCAGCCATGAGCTTCTGCAATTCAGAGAAGTACACCCTGTTCCTCAGGTCTGGATCCATGGGTTAGGAGCAAGTTTACTCTGCCTTTTGGTGGAAGGAGGCTTGGAAGTCAGAGGGACCAGGGCTGAATTCCAGGTCTGCTGTTTCTTATTACTGTGACCTTGCGGGAGCCTGAATATAACCCCTATGTCCCAGTGACTGGGAGAAGGACATTAGATGAGATAGTAGATGTAAAGGACCCAACCTGATTTCTGGCAGCCAGTGCGCCCTCCAAATACAGTGACTCCTCTCCACGTGGACCGTTGAAACTCTGCTCCCAGACCCTGGAGCCTGGGACTAGAGGCCACCCCACCTGACTTGAATTGGCTTTGATTCACCATCATGCTCCCAGGTTCACTGGGGCTCTGCTTTCAGATGGGTTGAAAACATCCAGGTCCTTGTGAGATGTTCCCATTACTGTGATTTAAAAGCATCTTGGATGCTTAGTGTAGCTTTTGCCAATTTTTCAGAGAATTAAACATTTAGCACCCAATCAGATAATTTCCAATGCTGAGCACACGTGGAAATGTATGCACACCCCTCTAGGGGGTCAATTAAAGTGGAGTTGAAACCAACACACTAATTCTCCAAAGTGGGGCAGCATCTTCGTGGTTGGCGAAATGAGTGATGTGTGTAATCTGGTGGAGTGTGACTCCGGAATGGAGCCGAGACAGAGGGGGATCAAGGTCTGCGCAAGAGAAAAACTTGGTGCATGGTTGCAAGAGAAAAAGGAAGGGGGGAAAATCCCTTAAAGGTGGATCTAGTTTACCTTGAAACAGATCTACTTAATGTTGTTAGAAGAAATTTGTTTCTGACGCTTCTTCTCACCATTTGCCATTTCTTACGGAGTCGAACCAGCATAGGAGTTATTTCTCATTCTCGGCATGATTGGTTTTGAGAATTAAATCATTTGTAAGTCAAAAGATTTCCATAAAATTCCAAAGAGGTTACTATCCAGGTATCTGAACTTAGCTGGCTAGGAAGAAAGAGAATCACATTAAGGAAGCTTTCCTTATTTCCCAGCTTAAAATTGTCTTCCAGGTCTTACTCCATCCCAAGCCAACAAAGGCCCTGCCTGAAGAAGAACCTCTCCTTTATTTTTTTAAAAGATTTTATTTTATTTATTTATTTGTCAGAGAGAGTGAGAGAGTGAGCACAGGCAGACAGAGCAGCAGGCAGAGGCAGAGGGAGAAGCAGTCTCCCTGGCGAGCAAGGAGCCCGATGTGGGACTCCATCCCAGGACGCTGGGATAGTAACTTGAGCCAAAGGCAGCCGCTTAACCAACTGAGCCACCCAGGCGTCCCAAACCTCTCCTTTTTTATGGGGTCCTGTGACCTGAGTTAGTGAGGGCTGAGATTCTCCTGGAATTTAAGAGGCGGCTGCCAGCTACTAATTAGCTGCTGGGCTGGAGGGGAATTCAGGCAAGAGAATGAGACGGGACTGGCTAGGGCTATAGTTCTCAATCCGGGCAGCACAGTATAATCCTCCAGGGGTCTTTCAAAAATCCTAATGCCCAGGCCCCACGTCCACTCATTAAATCAGAATCTCCAGGGTGGCCCAGTTCCCTAGGATCCCAGGAAGCCGTCAGGACAGAGAAGCGCAAGTCCTCCAAGAGCTCCTCGGGAGTTTGGGTTTGAGAGCAGAGGCAGGGTCAAAGATGCTGCAAGAGGAAGGAGATGCTGGCTTGAATGGCACCTACACACCCAGCGGTGTTTGTAGAGACTAAGCTGCAAAATTCTCTGAGAAGAAGGAAGTTGTGAACATTGCATTTGTTGCTAGATATGAAATGGTAATGCAAAAATTCTGTTCTCTTGATTCTAAAATACATTGATTATTAAGATGCACCACTGATTTAATAACTGCTTTTTTGAAAAATAGGGACAGGAATAAACTCTATATTAAATATGTATTAAGGGGCACCTGGGTGGTTCAAAAGCCTCTGCTTTTGGCTCAGGTCATGATCTCAGGGTCCTGGGATTGAGCCCCACATGGGGCTGTCTGCTCAGCGGGGATTCTGCTCCCCCCACCCTCTACCTGTCTCTCTGCCTACTTGTGATCTCTCTTTCTCTGTGTCAAATAAATAGATAAAATCTTAAAAAAATATATATTAAAATATGCATTGATTATAAGATATCTTTTAACTTTACAATCACATGTTAGAAAATGTGACTCTTGAAATTGATCTAGTAACATAACAATACAGTACTTTACATAATGTGCTCATTTAATCCCCCCAAGAACCTTACCAGACGGGTGCTACCATTGTCCCCATTTTATAGGGGAGGGATTGAAGGCACAGAGAAGTTGATCTGTCCAGTGCCACACAGCTGGTCAGGAACAGAACTGGAATTTAAAAAGTTTGGTTTTCAGAGCGTGGCCAGAAAATGTCGTGAGAACCAAGGCTGTCTTTTCTCAGAGTCCAAGGACATGGCTTTCCCATCAGCAGAGCCCAGAACCCCCCAAGAACAGGAGCGTACCATACAGTTGACTTCTGTTGTGTCCTGCACATGGGGCCTGGCTGAGGGCATGAGTGAATATGACATCTTCACCAAGATGAAATCCCTCACCAGGCCCTGAACTCAAGGGATTGCTTCTTCTAATTCATAGGGCCTTGGCATGAGCTGGTTGGAGGCCTGCCCAAGGGACAGGAGCCAAGGTGATGAGGCCGAGGAGGGATCACTGGGCAGTGAGCAGGCCTCCCAGCCACTTCCTGGCAGTTCTCTGACCGCCTGTGCATGGCTTCATGAAGAACCATTGTAGTGGACCTCCGCGGTGGCATAGGGTTAGGGAGAAGGAATTTGAGCTCCCTCTTGCTCTGGGGCCTCTGAGGACAAAAGTCTGTGTTTTCTGTGGCAGTTTGCTCCATGGTGCATGCTGGAAATGGGAGGGGAAGGGTGGCCTGGAACCACAGAGAGCTACCGCTGTCCTGACTTCCTGAACCCAGCCTGGCTTGTGCAGGTTTTGCCTCCCCTGTTTTTCCTTTTCTCAGGCTCCTTGATGGGAAGGCAGGCTGCATGTCGCAGGCGCCGCATTCCAGAACACCACGGGTAATGGAAAGTACAGAAACAACTTAAGCCGCTTTCCAAAGCCTGATGGGCTGCAGTGACTTCTCAGAAAGCATCCATTTGGACCCGGAATGGGAATAACGTTTCGCGGCTCACTGGAGGAGGGCCAGGGTTCTGCAGCTCCCGGAGTGGGCCAGATGAGAAATCCAGACGCTGGCCTGGTGAAGGAGGTCCTTTCTGCTTCTCATTTGGGCTGTCAGAGCAGCAGTCGCCTTAGGACCCTCACTGTAAACCTTACAGGATTGCTCCGTGGGGATACTTTCAGACAGAAGGAAAGGTCTAATAAGTCCGGGCAGCATATAGCTGGTGTTGGAATCGGTTGTTTTGACGAGGGGCACACGTGCACGGCAGCAGTAGGTCAGGTGGGGTGGGGTGGCTGGTGTTAGGGAGTTAGTGTGTGGTTTGTAACTCTCTCTTCCTATCACATTCCAAAAACCACCTCCATTGCAACACGCAGTTTAAATTAATAGTCTGTTGGCTCTGCAATGGATGTTCAGAAAGCCCCAGGCGCCACATACCGTAAGATGGCACACCTGTGGAGCCTGCGCTGGCAGACCTCTATGTGTGGGCAAATGGCCACAATGGTGATTATCATTATTACTCATTATTACATAAGCAGAGGGGCCCGTTTGACACTTGGGGTGTCCATAGGGTGGGTGTCCGGGATTCTCTCTGTGCAGGTTAGCCCCTGCTTCGGCTGTCCACAGTGAAGACGTCCTGTGCTCTCCCCCCTGCCTTGCACACCTTGGGAGGCCAGTCAGGCTGTGGGGTTGGTGGCTGTCACTCCCCTGGCACTGAAAAGAACACCACGGGGTGCTGGGGGCCTTTCGTTTCAGGACTTGCTGGCTGTCAGGCAGGGAGTGGCAGGGAGCCTGAAATTAGGGGACCTTTGGGAGGTCACCCCGTCATGGGAGGGGATAAACGCAGCAGGGTAGTGGAATCATCTGGGATTTTTTTCCTAGAGGACACCCTCTTTTCCATTATGGTAGGTTTGCTGTGGAGTACAAGCATCCATTTTTTTTTTTAAAGATTTTATTTATTTATTTGACAGAGAGAGATCACAAGTAGGCAGAGAGGCAGGCAGAGAGAGAGAGAGGAGGAAGCAGTTCCCCGCTGAGCAGAGAGCCCGACGCGGGACTTGATCCCAGGACCCTGAGATCATGACCTGAGCCGAAGGCAGCGGCTTAACCCACTGAGCCACCCAGGCGCCCCAAGCGTCCATTTTTAATAAGCTCCTTGGCTATTTCTGATGGTTCTAGATGCCCCTCGGATAAACCCCTCCCCCCGACTCTTGGAGGGACGTTTGTGGTCACCCCGTTCTTGTTGGCCAGCTTTCTCTGGGTCAGCAGAGCATGCTAGGTTACAACAACAATTGTAATTCAATTCATGACACTGGTCTGGATATACAAGTAGAGGTTGCTCTATTGTTGACAGTTTCAAGGGCCTGCGTTGGGGTGGGAATGGTGAGCAAAAGGCCTTTGGGATGGATACCAGTTGCTGCCCGGAGGGTAGCGGTATCACTGCTGGGACCACTGTGTGTTCTCATTTGGGGGCTGTTAAATGCACAGATCTCTTCATTTGGGTTTTCTTCTTGGAATCCAGGCAGGAGAAATTAACCAGGGAAGGCAGTGCATCTTCCCTCCTCCCCTCCTGTGATGTTCAGATCTGAGGAATAAAGAGGCTGAGGCATGCGAGAGCAGATATAACCTGGCTGCAGAAGGAAACGTGTTTTATTTTTTCTCTCCCCTTCCTCTCCTAGGTAAAGGCTGTCTCTTTTGTACCATCTGTCTTAGAGCGCAGCCAAATTAATTATGTGTGTATTTAGGGCTTTCCTAGTCTTGCCACCCGACATGTGTATAGCGCCTTCCAGTTTACAAAATGGGTTCACTTACTAATCTCCTTTGACTTAATGAGATGATGATTCAACGGGTTCTAAATCACCAGGGCAGCACCGTGTACATGCATGACAACCACGGAGCTAGAACGAAGCTGTCACTTAAATGAAAGAGGCTGATAAAGGCCCATATTCCCCCAGCAAGAGGGAAACAGCTGTCAAGTTTCCATTGAAGTGCTTGTGGTTCTGTCTTTAGCTCTTTTGTAACCTCTTGTTTAAGATACCCGGGAATTTTGGGAACAACATCCTATGTGAGTTGAGGCTATTGATTTGGGCTTCACGTTGCATAATAGTGGGTATCATAGGGCCGCCTGGTTTGGCTCTAGCCTTGGGATGAGAGACAGCAGAGCTCTCTTGGCTATGCAGTTCTCCAGAAGCCAGAGGAAGGCTCTGATTATAACCTCCCCCCACCATACCCACACACAGTTTGCTCTGTATCCCACCAGAGTTTTCTTCGTCGGGACTGGGTCTTCAGTCTTCACCATGAGGGGTGTCTTACCTTCTGGAACAATGCGACAATTCTTTGTCCTCCTCAAGTGCAACCAGGTGAATGGTTCAAAGGCAGAGGGAAGTTCGGGCTCACAGGGGGGCTTTTCTGAAGCCCCAGAAAGAGCTCTGCCCCTCTGCACATCAGCCCCCTAGACCTTCTCTTAGAATTTATAGTTCCCAGGAAGCAGGTTGGCAGGTAGGGTCTCTCATCTGTTCCCTTCCTGTTGCTGTGTCACCTGCCTGAGCAAATGGGACTAACACATGCTAGAGGAGAGCTGCCATTCTGTTCAGAGAGTAGCAGAGAGGCCAGATGGATGCTGAGTTCACCCCAGTGTGGGGCTGGGATGGTGGCTCTGTTGCTCTCAGGCCGATGAATGGAGAAGCTGGTCATTGATCAAATATTGTTGTAACAGACAGTGTTATGGAAAACCTGTGTCTCCAGCAGGAATTTCATTCAGGGCCAATGAACCCCAGTTTGGGGCAAACCTGTCTGATTGTCCCCCTTCTAAAACATGAGTTAGACTGTTTTAAAGATTTACTCCTATCTTTAGTGTCCAATTGTGGCTTTAACAAATGGCCACAGACTTTGTGGCTTTAAACAGCATAAACACATTATCTTTATTGTTCTGGAGGTTACAAGTCTGAAACCAGTCTCAGTGGGTTCATGACGACGTGTTGGCAGGATGGGGCTCTGGGTGAGAATTCATGTCCTTGCCTTTTTGTCCTTCCAGAAGCCCCTGTGTTGCTTGACTTCTGGCCTCTTTCACATCACTCTGACCTCTGCTTCTGTTGTGACATCTCATTCTCTGACTCTGAGCCTCTCGCTTCTCTCTAGTGACAGCCCTGTCATGATATTTAGGACCCACCTAGATGATCCAGGATAATCTCCCCATCTCAAGGTCCTTAAACCACATCGACAACATCTCCCTTGCCAAGTAAGGCAACATCCACAGGTTTGGGGATGAAAATAATGGTCCTCTTTGGGGAGCCATTATTCTGTATACCTCAACTTCCAGTCAGCAAGTTCTCTGTTTTATTTGCCAAAGCTTCAGGGAGCCTCACATTTGCTCATTGAAAACAGTAATTTTAAGAGACAAAATATGTACTTGCCAAAAAAAAAAAAAAAAAAAAGGAAAAAAGAAAAGGAAGAAACTTTACAAAAACAGATATGATTTAAAATATTACTTACACTTGGTTTCTAGTGCTTTGTTTCCCCTGCTGAGTGGTGGCAATTATGTTCATTGACAGTTTTCAGTGTATCCTTCCAATGAGAATCCATGTATATACAGGCTTACATGCCCACAATGTGTGTCTATGTGTACAACTCTTTGATTTTTAAACACAAATGATAGCTCATTTTTTTTGATAGCTCATTTTTTTAAAAAAAATTTATTAACATATAATGTATTAGTCCCAGGGGTACAGGTCTGTGAATCGCCAGGTTTACACACTTCACAGCACTCACCATAGCACATAATGGTAGCTCATTTTTACCCAACTATTTTTCTTAGTGATCTGTTCTTATCAAGGTTTGTGTAGGTGCCCTTTTTAATGGTGACATAATGTTCCAGTGCGTTGATGTATCAGAATATTCACCACCAGCCCCCAATTCAGAGAGCTCATCATCATTACTACTTTTTTGCTGGAGCACATGATGCAAAGGCAAAGACCTTCTTGCACTTGTCTTCGCACACAGGCATATCTATGGGGTGAACTCCTGTCGGCGGCATGGCCAGATCTCAGGTTATGTGCTCCTTGGACACTGGTAGTTACTGTTCCATTGCCTTCCAAGAAGAATAGATGAGCAAGTACCAGGAGGCCGTGCGTCCGGGTGTGGCCAGATGCCACATTCAGCGGAGCTCTGTCATGACACTCACTGATCACTCCGGGGCACCTCCTCAGAGCCCAGTCTCTGACCCCATCTCCCATCACCCTGAGCTTTAAGGCCAGGATTACAAGTGCCCCCTACTGGGCCAACTACCACACACCTGGCCCCAGAGCTGCAATCAGGACAGACATGTTGACTCCACAAAGGCGAGTTTCTGAAGCATCGCATCCCAAGATCCCGTGTCCAATGCCGGAGACTCATCGTTGTGTCTCCTTGAAAACCGCGGATTCCTTTTGTCTCCCCAAGTTCCTGGAGACAGACAGTGTCGAGATGTTGACCTGAGTCCCGCGGGGCCGGGCTGTTCTGGGAGGGATGGGCCCAGAAGGCGTTCTGCATTTGCCAGAGATTGCAGCCGTGCTGCTTGGGCCCAGAGTGCCTGGATAGATAGGACAGCTATTGTTTGTGAAAGAGATCTGCTGCTTCATCAGAGAAAAACTGTGTACAGAAACCTGGCAGAGATTTCTTAATGGCTTTCTGATTAAAGGAGCAAATAACCTAAATGCCAGATTAGTAGCATTTGGGGGATGAATGCACAACGGGGAGGGCATGTCTATTTTCTCCTTTCCCTCAGCCTTGCTTGGCAGCATCCATTTGTCACTTTGAGGAAATGAGAAAAGGACTGGCTGATGTAGCAGAGAAATAACCGGGAAGCGAAGTGTGAACCTGGCAGCTTTCTTCGTAGTTTGAGGGCGTAGGTTGGAGATTCTGACTCCCAGAATCCTGAAATAAAAGTCTGGATAGCCCAGTGGACCACCTCGGAATGCCAAGCTATATTAGTGTGCATTGGGATTTCCAGCAGGAACCTTCCAGAATGGTTGAGGAGGGGCCCAGCAGGGCCTCCGACTGTTGGAGCCGTCATGCACATGAGTGGTTACTTCTCTTCTCCTTTTGACCTCAGAACATGATGGAACTGTTATCAAGGGAACCAAGTTTGTCTCCCCAAAAGCATGCTCCAGTTGCTGTGGTGACCCCCTCTATCCGTCTTTGAGCAAGTTGGTTAGGGGGATGGTTAGTTCTCTCTTAGGTCTTTGTCATGGGGTGATGTATCTAGATGGGGGTATAATCTGGGGGAGGAGGGTTAAGAATTCTTTTCTCTGTGGACAAAAGGAAAACTCCCTATACATTGGCCAGAGTGATATTTTTTGAAATGTAAATCAGATCAATTATAAATTCTAAACCCTTTACCATGACGTCCAAGGACCACCACGATCTGGTCCCTGACTGTTTATGTCCAGAGTCTTCACTTACCACTTGCTCACAGGCCCCAAACACACTGGCCTTCTTGTGGCTCCTTAAACACACAAACGTAGCTCTTGTCTTGTGACCTTGGCCATGCTGTTTAATCTGTCTGGCATTCTCTTCCTCTGGTCTTCACAGTCGGGTACCAGTGCATGCTTTGGCTCTTGGGGGAGATGACCCCTCACCCTTAGACACAGCCTGCCATCCCCCCCCCCCTCCTACTTCTGCTACCTTACTGCTGATTTCCCTCATCATCCCTAAAATGACCAGGAACTAGTATTTCTTTGTTTATTTGATTGTTTTCTTGCCCTTTGGGTGTCTCCCCACTTGAATGTAAATTCTAAGAAGGCGGAGATCTGGTTGGTCATCATCAGTGCCTCTGGGGGTCTGAGTCCAGTCAGGAAAGCAGGGCCTTCAAGAGAAGGAATTCAGCATGAGAACTAGGTACCTGGGCTAAGGAGGAGTGGAGGGGCCAAATAGGCCACCACGGGGCAACCCAGAGGTTGGGCAGAGAGAGGAGCCGAAGGCAAAAGGAGGAGGAGGGGTTATGGAGGAGCTCGCGTTGCTCCGAGAAGCACCGCCTGAGAGAGGGAGAGGGTGGAGGAGAGAGACAAAGGAGCAACCTCCCGGCTTCTCCAGCCTCCCCCAGTAGCCCAGTGCTCCCACTGGCAGAGCCCAGCAGTGGACCACCGGCAGAGCCCAGCAGTGGACCACCGGCAAGGGTGCCACCAAGATCACATAGTCTGTGGGAGTTAGCCTCTTGAACCAAGAACAGGGGAGAGGTGAGGAACAGCTATGAGGGGAAGCGGTTCACGGGTGCCTTTCTCTATGCCCAGCATCTCTGGCAGACCTTAGCGGGTAATAGGTCCCCAATAAGTAAGTATCGAAAGGATGTACGAACGTGCCATTCCACACGAGTCCATTCCAATGTCCGTTCTAATGGGGCTAACCCCTGTTAAAATGCCAGAATGTAAGAGGAAAGGAGCTCTGTCTGAGGCCTCGACTTGACAGTCATACCCTGTGGCCCCCTGACAGGTTCTGAGCCTGTTCTGTGTCTTCTTTCTCTGCCACCAACCCCCGGGAAGGGAGAAGGATTCTTATTTCTGGAAATAACATTCCTTCACGATCCCTTTAATCCGAGCCTGCTGTCAATTCTGTATGTGCGGGGTTATGTTGCTTGAGGAATTCCTTTGAAGGCAATTTTAAACTTTCATTCCTTCATTCAGTTTTTAAAATTTCTTAAGTTTGGGACCCTTCCCAGTGCTCCGGATTTATTCATGGCCTCGGGGTGCTAGAAGACTGGAGCCAAAGTCCACATGCTTGATGACCTCTATCCAGTGGCCTAGGAGCATTGATTCAGTGTATCAGAGCCTTTATTTGTCTATAAGGTGGAGTTGAGAACACCATGGAGGGGACATGAAATCATGAAATGGTGAAATGAACAAGCCAAGATAAAGCCCCAGCACATACGAGGCCTGATAATGTTGAATGCTTTCCGGTTCCTTCCCCCAAACACTGGCAGGTGGCTCTGATGTCCCCCCCACCCCCCCGCGCCTGCTCCCACCCAGGGCTCAGTGCAGCTCTGTTTGGATTTTTAGGTTCCCTCCTGCTGATTACCGTCCTCGGAAGAGTATGGTTGGAGCCAAGGCTGTGGTTGGCCACTTACCATTGTATCTCCTCATTTTGATGATCCGTCCTGTGAAAGGAGTAATTGTGGGTTTATATACATTTTGCCTTATAGGTTGTCTGTGTTAAAAAGTAAAATTGTAGTCTGCTTAAACTGATTTCTGCAGGTAATTTATGGAATGCACATTTCTTTTTTTCTCTTTTTTTCCTCTTTTGCTTTCTTTTTTGCTGAGGCGGTGCCTTGGCTTTCTTGTCCCCAGAGTTTTGCTTGAGGGTTGAGTTTTGAGCTGCAACAGTTTTTCCCATTTCAGTGTTGGGGTTGACTGGTGCTTTATCAGAGCTCTGTAAGTCCCTTGCATTATTGGACATCGCAGCAGGTTAGAGTCCAGGGACTTTTATTTAAACCTCTAATGTAACAATGACACTGTCCCGTAATTAAGCATTTCTGGAAGTGACTTCGATGGAATTGCAGAAGGGAAGGTAACAGCCCATGGAGGCTGGGGCTGAATTCGCGGAGAAGAAATGCATGGGCAGCTGCAGTGCGGGCGGAGGGTGGGGTGGGGTGTGCGCGTGTTCACTTTCCAAGATTTCTGTCCGAGTCGCTCATGTGAAGGTAGGTGAAGGGCGCCTTTTAAAGAACACATTGTGTCTGGTGAACATCCTGGATATCGAATGTCCTGGTCTTCTTTCCTTTGCCACTCCCTGTCAGCCTCAAGAGACACCCAAGAAAAATATGCTGCAGGTTTCAAAACAGTTAGCCTCTTCCCTATCATTTCACAGAACTGGGCTTAGTCAAGCTTGTGATGACATAGAATTGTCCTCACTTTGAAAAGTCCTGGTTAAGTCTTTTGGGTTCCTGCTCTTCAAAGGTGGAGTCATTGTGTTTTTCTTTTTCAGAGGCACCGTCAGCCTTCAGAAAGTGGAATTTCCCACAAGACCAGAAATCCAACAGCCTTCATTCATGACCTTAGTACTTCCAGTTTGAAAGGACAAACTTGCCCTGCTTTCAGTGTTGAAGGAAAACAGCTAGCTCCCAAGGATGGGTCTGAGCACAGAAGTGATTGTATGCTAGACTCGAGGTGCATGAAAAGATGGTCCCCAGTCACGTGCCCCCTTCTCTCTCGGGAGGAAAGTGGAGTTGTGAGGGCAGCAGGCGTGGCAGGAGCAGGGGCGGGGCTCAGAACCTCGAAAGCCTGATTGACTTATCTCTCCCAGCACTACCTCTCCCTTCAGAAGCTCCGTGCTCTTTGTATTTTAAGTGTGCTCCAATGTGCTATTTATTTAATCTCCCCTGCAACTACGCCCACTTAAAGTTCTTATTAGATACTCAATAGTGTTCCTAGAATGATCCAATTTTTAAAAAATAAATAGTCATCTTCTGCAGAAAAATCTATTCATGCACCCATTAAACATGTTTAGTCTTTAAATTATTGTACAGTGAAATGGACTTTCTTTCCATTTATGTACAGTTCTCTGCAGTTCAGCACACGCATGGACATAGGTAACCACCATCAGAATCAGGATACAGATTGTCCCTTCACTTAACCCCATGAAACTCCTGACCTCCCCTGGTAGCTCCTGGCAACCACTGGTCTGTTTTCCATCACTGTAATTTTGTCTTTTTGAGAATATCAGTGCATAGAACCCTAGCCCGTGATCTTTCAAGAAAGCTTTCTCTTACGGGTTGTTTTTGATTGTAGCAGGTGGTCGTCTGCATCATGTCCTTATTCTTTTTTGGGTAAGCTTAGAAGAATTCGAATGGTTTGTTGAACAGGAACTCACCTGAGGAGATTGGTGGCAGGGACAGTGACTAAAGGGCAGCTTTGAGACCTTCATTTCTGTCCCAGACACCGACACCTAGTGGTTTTTGGTAACTTCTGGTGATGGCTGTCCATTTCTCTTAAGTAAATGCAGGTGTAGCCTGTGTGCCTGCAGAGAGGCCGGCTGGGAATCCAGACACCTGCTAATCATCAGAATATTATCCACAGAGCATGGTGTGCTGGAACCGCGGGCCCAGCTCAGACACTGACCTCACACGAAATCACATCTGTGTCCTCAGGAGCCCCCAGGCTTCTGGGGCTGGGCTCTGCCAGGAGAATGGGGCTGTTGGCACGGGGGCAAGAGACTGCTGGATTCAAAGTGGAAAAGGCACTGCTCCAGGGTAATCGCCTGCCAAGGAGGTAATTGGGAGAATCAGTTTGGTGATCTCCCTCTGACAACCAACAGGAAACTTCCCAAGGAAGCAGAGGAGATAAGCCCGTCAAGATCTTCTCTGCCGTTTTAGGTCCAGGATTGTCACTGCTGCGAAACAGGGCTCTGGTCTTCCAAAAAGGGGAGCCAGTGAGATGCAGCATTCTTCCTCAAAGCACCAAGGAACCACGGACTCCATGGCTAAGCTGCATGGAAGCAGCCACATCGGTTGTCTGGTCAACCTTCTTCTGGTCTAGCAAGTGCGGAACACTCACGTTTGAGACATGAGCTTCAGGCTGTGTTATGTGATTCCATCTCTTTGTCTTTCAAAAAAAAAAAAAAAAAGGCCTATTGAAATGGGGGTGGGAATATGCTTTTGTACTTAAGCCTCCACTCTCTGGTCAGATATTTGTCAGTCGATTAGCTGTAACTGATGGCTGTTATTTGCTGCTGTCTAGAGGCATGATAGCGAAAGAGTTAATAGCAGGGCTCCTGAGCCAGACCGCAGGGATTTCAGGTCCCACCTGGCATCTGGCTGGCGGAGCGGACCCTTGGGCAAGTTGTTGACAGTTCCGGCCTCGTTTCCCCATCTGTAAAGTGTGGATGTCAATACTGTCTCCTTCATATAATCAGTGTGCAGCTTACGTTCGTCAGTATATATCAAGCAACTACCAAACACCAGTTGCTTTTGAGGGCTCCACATGTGGACTGTAGTAGTAGCTTGGGACCCGTTCAGTTTGATCACTGTTGCTTAGTCTAATAGTGTCACGGTGAAGAGAAGAAGGCTGAGGTCTGCAAAGGCTTAAGACTGTGCCTGGTGGCAGAACCAGGACTAGAGACATCTCTTTGCTCTTGTCCCTTTTTTCAGTCTGCAAAACAGAAAACGGATGATCTGTATACAGTGCTTGTTATGGGCCTCTTTATTCACTGGAAGCCGCTGGTCACTTGGACTCCCATGCCTTGTCAAGACAGTTGTAACTAATTTCCAGATCAACAAACCCAAGTCCCTGGAGAAAGATGTCACTTCCTTGAGTAGAGTTTTGGTGTTTTGTGTGTGTGTGTGTGTGTGTGTGTGTGTGTGTGTGTGTGTTTTAAGATTATTTGAGAGAGAGCACAAGTGGGAGAGGTAGAGGGAGAAGGAGAAAGAATCTCAAGCAGACTCTACACTGAGCGCAGAGCCTGACATGGGGCCGGATCTCATGACCCTGAGATCAGGACCTGAGCCACAACCAAGAGTAGGATCCTTAACCAACTGCTCCCCCTAGGCGCCCCCATCAACTTTTAGCATTAAGCACATTTTCCGTGTTTATTTATCAGCATAACGACCACCATATACAACATATGGAGTAGTGTTTAGGAACCCAGGATGTGTCCTCTGCGAGAACTTTCATTCACTGGCCAGGATAGAGAACAGCTTATTGCCACTTGATCTCGGCTCGCCCATCTGGGTCCACTTGTTTCTCTCTTGTGTTCACTCTTTCCATCAAACGGTTCCAGTGACTAACGGCCCAGTTTAGTGATGACAAGTTTGTTAATAGTGGAGCTCAAGATAAGGCAGTGTTAACTCCCTTCGCCCTGAGAGTCTGCTGCCTGCGTGTTGAGTGATCCCGGGACTTGTCAGCCCTTGGAGCTGACTCGGGAAGTGCCGGCAGTCGGGAGAAGCACGCTGTGTGTTCTCAGCGCGCACACGTGTCCCCTGGCTCAGTGCTGAGCATGCCAGCACCCCGCCCCTTCCAGGAAACTGCTCGCCCTCCCTGCAGGTGATACTCATGCCAACTCCCCTCGAGAAAACAAATGGCTTTAGACGTAGCAATACATTTTCTTAGATGTGCCGAGGTGTTTGGGGCTGTTGGCTTTCGCTCCGTCCACAGATCAGGTGACTTCCATTGTCCATATAAGTGATCGGTAGTCACATTTAGGATCTTAAATTGGGACTTTCTGCTGTTGATGGGGTTTCTGGACGGGGCCACATCACCTAGTGTGCTTCAGCTCCGGGTGACAGGTGGGAGAGGAGGAACTCCCATTGATTCAGAGCCTTCCCACGCGGGTGTGGGGTCTGTGCTGTCCCAGTGCAGGCTCTGTGGAAGTGACGGCTGTTAGTGGGGTGCTGCTGAATGAGCTGTGCAGCGTGTCCAGTTGTCAAGTACAAGGAAGCACAAGGCGATCACACACAGTGGGAGGGGCTGCCCTCCGCATCCGTGTCTTCGCTCTTCCATGTACCTCCTCAGAGAGCAGTGCGCACTCTGAAGTGGGAATGGACTGGGTCTGTGGCTGAATGAGTTCAGATTTGCTGAGCAGGCTGATTCGGGAAACCGCCCTCAGCTCTCCCGCTGTTTATGGTGTTCAGACACCCTTCCTAAGTGAATGTGGCATTTGTATTGGATGAAGGCCGTAGTTCAGTATGAAACATGATTACATGTCTACTCTAATCCTTAGCAGGCAATGCTTTCCACTTAAGGTGTTTTAAGAGACATGTGTACTGGTGGACTCACATAATATTTCGGTCAAAAGCATTCACAGGCCAAGATGGAAGATATGATCAGGCTTAGAAGCCTAACCTCAGGAGACCTGGGGTTCTGATCAATGCTGCATAAAGTTTAGGGAATGCCCGCATCCATATGCAGACTCATACACATATATGTACATGCGCGTGTACACACACACACACACACACACACACACCATCTCCAGTCAAGTTGGCAAAGACTAACTGATGAGCTAATAACATTGCTCTATGCCACAGAAATTCACTAGTCTACAAATACCAAGAATTCTAATGTCTTACTCTGCACTTTTAGGGAGGAATAGGCTAGAATTAATTGGGAACCTTCCTTTCAAGGGATTATTGGCAATATCCTTCACTGGTATGGAGCACTGTTTATTTCTTCATAAAATTCCACAAATTGCAACAGAAGTCACCAAGGTGATATTGTGAGAGATGGGTATTACCAGGACTTGAGCTGATCAGTGGAGCCAGCATCACAGGATACAGGATATAGATTCATGTGGTGAGAGGGCTATGCTTCCTTCTCCGTACTGTGCAGCGCAGGGAGGAAGTCTCTGCTGGGTTCTCCCACATCCGTAACACCTCTCTGAACTGCGGTAGTCAGCGTCAAGCCTCAGGCTCTGAGTCTTTGCTAGTCTAACGGTATCCAGGGAGAATCGAAGTCATCTGGATTTTCTTTTTTGCTGTATAGGGTTACTCTCTAATTGTGGCAAGTGAGACAGGCTTTCCATTTCTGGGAGTAGTATAAAGTTCCATTGAAGAAATACATTTAGAAGGAGGCAATTTAAAGGCAAAAGGATACTACATAGTTAATTGTGCAGGTGGAACCCAGTTAAAAGATGTTGTCTGCAGGGACAGGACAGGTTAGGATACCCTGGCATAGAGGATGGTGAGTTTTCTGTGAGGAGGCAGTCAGGCTGGGTTCCTGCTTCTTGTAAACCCTGCAACCATTTCCAATAAATAGAGCAATCGTGATCTCTAACCTTCGCAGAGAGGCTAAGCAAGTATATTTCATACCCCCTCCCTTTAATCATCCAAATGATGCCACGAGATGTGTATAATTACAATCCTATTATTAGAAGACGTGGAAGTGTGGGGTGGTGGCTGACATTTCTAAGGACGCTGGACTGGTAAGGGGCTGAGCCAGCATCTGACCACAGGCCGTTTGACCCCGGAGCCTGGCACTTCCCCCTTATGTCCATCTCATACCTAATAACATCCCCAGCAAATGACCAGGGAAATGGAGTAAGAGAAAGCTCTACACATTCCAATTGACTAATGTTGGCAAATTGAGTTTTTAGCAACGAGAAAGAAAAACACATTTTAAAAAAACAGAGCGAGGAAACACCAACCTATATGTGGGCAGTCGAGCCCCATGTGTAATCCCCGTGTGGCAGCATGACTGTCACCTCTGTTTCCTGTCCGTTCGCTGCTTCCCACACACCAATGACTGTTGAAGATCGATGGATGTTCTTAAAATCCCTACTTTGCTCATTAACGACTAGAGTTTACAATTCTTTCTCTCGAAGTCGGCATCCCTGAAGCCTCTGGATTTGGAACGCCTGACTTGTCTATGTGCCAATATTTATACATTGCTCTGAAGGTTTTCTGCATTAAGGGAGGGATCCCTTTGCAACTAGACTTGATTTAGAGCCCATCTAGCGCTCTTCCAGTAGCATTCTCAGCACGACCTGTATGGGGTAATAGATGCTGTCTGTAAATCTACGTGACGTTCAGCTCTGCTGCGTGCATTTACTCCTTTTGGGGTAAGTTTTCTGGGTAAATTTCAAAACCGTCAGGAAATTTCCTATGTTGGTAGATTTTATTAAACCTCCAAGAATGTAATGAACTCATTTTACAAATTGTTAGTGCTTATAGAAACTCATGATAAATGAGACGCTTAAGGCCGTTTCATGAGCAAACAGGAGAAGGTGGTTTTGTTAATGCTGGTCCCATTCTCTGATACTGTGAGAAATAAATGAATGTTTATCACCTGTTGTTATACCCTTCGTTTGAGAATTATTTAAAAGGCAATTACATATATTTGCAGAGAAATAACACCACCCTTTAGTTCAGTGTTCACGGCCTCATGGAGTCTGCCCTGAAAGAGAATTACAAGATGGTACACGTTAGAGTTTCTTCTGCTCTAAGTTTAACATTTTAATATGCCCATATCACTTAAAAAAAAAAAAGATTTTATTTATCTATTTAACAGAGAGAGAGAGAGAGATCACAAGTAGGCAGAGAGGCAGGCAGAGAGGGAGGGGAAACAGGCTGAGCAGAGAGCCTGATACAGAACTCGATTCCAAGACCCTGAGATCATGACTTGAGCTGAAGGCAGAGGCTTAACCACTGAGCCACCCAGGCGCCCCTGCCCATATCACTTTTAAGAAATAATTTTAAAAAATGACCAGTGATCAGTCTCAGCCTCTGTGAAGTGGCAATTTGGTCTGCTCTCCAGGAGGCCCGTGGGATCTCATCCCAGGCACTTTGGTTCTAAATGTTTGCTTCCTGTGGTACGAGGGCTAGCGGCGCACCTGCTTCCTCCTACAGCGCCCCTCTCCACTCACCGCTCCACAACGCTGAGCAGTCGTGCTCCCCTTCCCAAGCGCCGTGTTTCACGCTCCTCCTCAGTGTTTGGGCTCCAGTCACGTTGGCTTTGTCCGATTTCCCCATGTCCGTAGTCTTTTCTCGTCCCTGGCTTTGCACCTGCTGTTGCCCTGTTGGATACGTCTTTCTGCTCTGGTCTCCCTTCCCTGCATCGAGCGTCTTCCACCTGGACAACATCAACTTCTCCTTCGGGTGGCAACTCCAGGGCCACTTCCCTTCCTCCTGTTCCTCCGTGAGCAGCTCTCCTAGAACCGTGTTCCGCGCTTTACACTCTCATTTCAGTTTGCGCTCCCTTGTTCATTGGTGGTGACTCTTGACGGAGTGTCTGCCTCCTTGATAGGCCACGGCCTTTCCTGAAAGCAACTGCAGTTTGTAACTTGGGCTGTGGTTGTATCCTCGGCATCCACCTGGGTGCCCAGCACAGGAACCCTCAGTGGAGTGTTTGAGGAGTGCCTCCGTGGATGGAAGCGGCGCCTCCCTCTGTGCTCTGCAGTATGGGCCTCCAGGCCAGAAGCTGGCATTCTGCCATCTTCCTTGAGTACTCCCTGATGTGGCCTCTGATTCTGACCCAGCACGACAAGTGTGTGAAGGGATCAGAGACTTCTTGGCGTTTGGTGGAATTTATCAAGAACCTGACACACACACACACACACACACACACACACACAGAGAGAGAAGCTGTCCTCGTGGAGCTGTCAGTCTGCACAGATGTGTGTTGCTTCGCTGATAAGCACCACGCTGGCTTGCTCTGGTTTGGCTGGCCTTTCTTTCTGGGCTGCAGGACTACAGGCTATGGGGACTGGCCGATCTGGAAACACAACAGGTGGAAGTAGGTTCTATCTAGACAGTCTGGACACTCAGAACAAGAGAAAATATCTTCGTCTTGAAATTATTGACAAAGCAGAAGTCGCAGGTGAAGAGAGAGAACGGACATTCACTGAGCTGTAGGCACGGTGCCAGCGTCACACGTCTGCACACCCATTGTCTTCTTTCATGTCTCCATCATCACAGACTAGGAAACTGAGGCACCAACAGGTAGGAAAGGGCTGGTGGCTAAACCTAGGCCTGTTTGGCTCCAAAGCCTCTATTTCCCATCACCACATGATTCCACAAAGGATCTCCAGCCTTCCTGGGTCTGACTCCCACGGTCAGGCAGCTCATCCTGCCAGAGGTGGGAATATATTCGGCCTCAGGGGCCCAGGCCATGCAGCCACTCGTGTTTCTCATCAAGCCATCGAGCTCTCTCTGGAGGCTGGGCCCCATGGGAGACTGCTCGAGGATAGAATGCATGAACAACTCTGCCATAGCAGAGCTCTGTCTCCCCCTCTGATCCCCTGGGCCCTGCGTAGTCTACAGAGTCCCACACCATGTGGATTTAGCTGACAGCATACGAATACACCGGTCCATGTGCACACACTCACGAGCTGTCTTGCTGTGAGAACCAACAGACTGAACACCAGGAAAGGCTTTTCAGACCAACACCTGGCTTGACCTCAGAAGGGCAAACAAGTGTCATCTGCTGGAAGAGTCTTAGGTGGAGGAGGGTCAGGGAGAATATTCCAGACAGAGGGAGTGGCATTTGCAAAGACCTCGTGGGGGGATGGAGGAAGGCATACCACACCTGCATCACGGAGGAAGGGCCTGTGGGGCTGGCGCTTGTGGAGGGGGAGGGGCCTCGTGGAAGATGTCACAGCAGCGATGGGGGTCAGACCGTTACTGAGTTTGCTCTGCTATCCTGTCTTGAATGAGGAGGGTAAGGCTTGGGATCTGCCCTGGAATGGAGGTGGAGAAAGGTTGGGGAGGAAGGCTGTGATAGGAATGGGAAACAAGGGTTTCTAACAGCGTATTTTAAGGAGAGTGGCAGAAGTAGCCAGTGATAGGGTTGGGAGATTAAGGCCTACCTTCCTGCTAAGCCCTGCCCTGAACTCCTGGTCCCTTTTACAGCATCAGTGTCTCAACATCTAGGTTTGGGGTGTCTTGGGAAAAACTCCCTCAGCCCTCCTCACCAGCCCCCCATCCTAGACAATGACGAGTCTATGTTTCTGTTTCTATAGGCTTGCTTACTCTGGACACTTAATATAAATTGAATCATGTAATAATATGGTCTCATGGGTTAGGCGTCTTTCACCTAGCATACTGATTTCAAGTTGTATCCACATTGTAACATATATCAGTACTTGGTTCCCTTTTATTGCTGCCCAAGCACTTCTTGGCGCCCTGAGAAGAGTATCCATGAGCAGTCACCAGTTCCAATGTGTGGTTAGAGCAGGGTATTACAGAGTCAGTGATTACCTTTAATTCAATTGGACCTCAGTGGTCTGGATCAGGTCAGCCCAGACATGGGCCTCCTACTTTCTCTTTTGCCCTGTTGAGTAACAGCCATGCATGCTCTACCTGCCCATTCCTGTTACAGCTCTGGGTCTTGAGGTGTGAGTGTTCCTTCTATCAAGGGCCACCATGGATGGTTGTAGGTTGAGCACTGCCCAAGGGTGCTTAGCTGAAGGCACAAGAAAGGGCTCAAATACAGTCCCATATGCCAAGTCCCATATGCCAACCCAGAATGGAGCTATGCCCATCCAGAGAAGGAGTTTACCTTTTTCTAACCCAGAGCTTTGTCAGGGCTCTGGCAGTTTTTTGGTTGGCATTCTGCTCTGTCTTTGGTAGGTGTCAGAGTTGAGGTCTTGGACCCAGGTAATATGCCTTATATTTGAATTAACAAGATTTGGGTATTGACAGGATAGAGGATAAAGTTACAGATATTTTCTAGTTTATGGATTTTTTTCCCATAAGAAAAATATCCCCTGCCTTGTGTTCAGAGATCTACAGCTCTACCACGAGCAAAGGAAATTTTCAACTTTTCTGTTTTCTCCTTCAGTTCTCTTCTGAGTTCTAACATCTCTTGCTGTTCCCATCTGTGTTTCTAACTTTGGGATAGAGCACTTCTGAGGTTTGATTGGTGTTAAAAATTAATTTTCGCAGAAAGGGTATAAAAATCACAACTATCAGTTATCAGAATGAACATGTGTTAAAGCTTTTATTCTACTGAATCGATGAGGGAACCCGTTGAAAAAAACAGACACATTTATAGGTCAGGAATAATAGAAGAAATGTACAAATGAAAGCCAAGCTGTTTCCTCTACAAGCGGAGGGGGAGTCTGTTGAACCTCTCTTGGACAGGCCAGAGTTTCCATGGCCCCAGCCAAGAACTGTTTGCATTGCTATCACGTATCCACAATTTACAGAATGGTAAAAAATTTCCATACAGTTAGAATCAGATAGCCCGAGGAAGTATTCTCTGGTCCAACCATGCAAATTTTTCTACGACGGCACACGTCTTCCCCTGTACTGGTGCTTTGGAGCGTCTCTAGAACATTGGTGAATTTAGATATGCCTTTGTTTTTCTAGTTGAAATTTCAGTATGAGAACAAGATTTCCTTCAGATTTCAAATGGACTTTGGTCTGTGATATTCTTGATTGGAGGAGCAAGAATCTGGACATTTTCAGACACTGTCATTGGTTGAAATAACAAAGGGGAGAGGCACTCGGGGCTTAGAGGAAGGGAGAAACCTATTAGACCAGAGCCTGGGGACTTAAGGCCTGGGTTTTCTTCTTAAAATCATGACACACTCTTTATGTGACCTTTGGGCTTGCCATTTATCTCCTTGCCTCTCTGAGATGGGAAAATAAGTGTTATTTGTAAAGTACGTTGAGCTTCCCTGATGAAAGGTACCAGTTAACTGCAGAGTGGTATTATTAATTTGTTCAGCCTTGCCCTTTGTATTCCTGCTGGGATTTTGATGTTCTGGGTAGATTTGTCTTCCATCTCTTCTCTCTTCCCACCATTAATTTCCACTGTAGCAGGTGGGACTCTCACCGTGAGGCTAAGGATTTTCAGTGGCTGCTTTGGGTATTTCTTTTGACTCCAAAAAGATCTGTTATAAAAAAGCCTAAAACATCCGCCCTGGTTTCTTTCCTTTCCTTAAAAATGTTTAAGTAAATAGTAGATGGGATAATTAATTCTAAATGTAGTAGAGCATCCAATAGTCTCATAAAACCTGCTATAAGTTCACAATTAGTCTTGTTAGAGCTTCGTGTTCATTGGCTGTGCCAGGCACAGCTCCAGTGACCCAGTGTTGCAAGAGGGGGGAAGGAAAATGCTGGAGCTTCCAGAAAGAAAAAACAAAAACAAAAACAAAAACACAACAAAAAAAACCCCCAAAACCATAAAGGTGTGGGAACATTCCTGAGATCTGCATATCCAGAATAGACTCCATTGCTGTTCATTACGAGGAGGTCTTCAGCACTGTTTTCGCTCTGCGGGGGTGGAAGGGGGGAAGTAATAGCCATTTATATAGGAATGTCCTATCCTATTTGCAACGTGATATGTTGTGTGTCTGCTCAGCTTCACTTCTCAAAACTGACTCACAGTGGAAAGAGAAAGAGTGGCTGGAAGACTTATTTTTCCTTTAAGCTGTGACATTTTATGACTTAATATCCCTCAGTTTCTCCCCTGAGTTGAGATCATATTCTTCTACAGATCAAGGCGTGTGATTCTTAACTTCTACGACACCAAATCCTAGATCCCTTGCTTGTACCATCGAGTACCTTTGGGTGACCCAGTATGAGAGGGAAGATTACTTTTGTCTTCCCTGTCATGCCAAGTTTCTGTAATACTCCGATGAGGCTGAGGTTTGAAAACTGCTTTGTTATCTCTAGACAAATGGGGGCCTGGGAAACAACAGGGCACTAGATATTTGTTGCTTTTCGGGAGGCAGCTCTAGGTCTCAATTACACTTCACACATTTATCACAACACTTATTTTTGATACATTGTTTCCCCAGCCAGTCTAGCCTCACTGCTCCTCTGCTTCTCAATTCCTAAGGTTTTTTTTTTTTTTTTTTTTTTTTTTATTCTCTCCCACTGATGCTCTATTTAACCATAACAATCTGATATGATTGTCAGTCTATTTGTTGGGTATTCATTTTGTCTCCCTGTGAGACATACATTTTTGTTACAGGAGACAATCCTATTTTATGTTTCCTTTTTGTCCTCTGTAACACCTAGCAGGTGGCTACTGAACACATTCTTTCCAATTTCCTAAATGCACATGGCATTGGCTAGACTTGCACCAAGTTACGTGGATTATCACGAAGTTCTAAAACAGAGTGCACTGATTATATACATATAATCAGCAGGACTGACTTGAGAAATAAGCCAGGCTCAATTTTGAAAGGGGGCACGCACAATGGTGATCTGCCTGGATGGGCAACTCCTGGCATTGATTAATGGAAGGGTATAAACCTTTCATTGTTTGGATGGAAAGAAACCATCTCTCGCATTCTTTTTCTCCTTGGATGAACTGTTAGATACTGAAGGATCTCAGTAGTCCATGATAACTGCAGACTTTTCAGGTGGTTGTGAACACCAGCATCCTCCCACTGACCCACGGTTAGGGTCATGTGTAGAAGCAGGGAGATGAGTTAGAAGGACAGTGTAACAATCTGGAGAAAGATGATGGTGTCTTAGACATGGGCTGGTGCTCTGGGATTTGGGAGAAGTATGATGTGTTAAGACTATTTAGAATGAAGAGCCAGTTGGGGCATCTGGGTGGCCCAGTTGGTTAAGCCTCTGCCTTCGGCTCAGGTCATGATCTCAGGGTCCTGGGACCGAGCCCCGCATTGGGCTCTCTGCTCAGCAGGGAGCCTGCTTCCCACCCCCCACCCACCTGCCTCTCTGCCTACTTGTGATCTCTCTCTCTCTGTCAAATAAATAAATTTAAAAAAAGAAGAAGAAGAAGGAAGAGCCAGTTATATGGATAAATGATCAGGGCCATTTTAGTGATTCCAGAAGTCCAGAGAATGAGTCCTTAGAGAAATGCCCCTCTCAGTCTGGAGATACTTCAGTCCCAGGAGGTGAGCTAGCAGGGACAGAACTTGGGTGCTGGTGTCGCTGTTGTAGTCAGTTCCAGCTTCTCTGATGGGTTGGCATGTGGACCATGTGATCCTTTTAGCTAATTCCTCTCCTTGGGGAGATAACACCAATCATTCAAAAGTCTTAAAAATGCATGGAGTATCTGCATAGTCCCCCCATCCTGGCCCAGTCACATCACGGAAAAGCTACCTGGGTGCAGACTCTGCATTTTGCATGAGTTAGCCTCTTTATTGGGAGGGGCCCCAGAACCTGAACCCCTAGGAGCAGAGGTCCAGAGGACATTCCTTCTGGTCAGGATCTGGCCTGGAGCACAGCCCAGAAAATACTGCCAGGGGATGGAATGGGCTGTGTCCATAGCTCCTCACCCTTCCTGACCTCCCTTGAAGAGGGGAGGGCTTCTTCCGGGAGAGGCAAGGACCTCTCTAAGGCAAGGATGACTTACTGAGAAGGTCTCAGCGGGTCCCAGGGCAGAGATGAGGAGAAGGGATGAACCGTGGAGCCACCAGCTGCATCAGGAAGAGCGGCAGTTAGAAGAATCCCAGCTCTGTGCCATTTCCTGCAGTGGGATGTTGGGCAAATGGTCCAGCAGCCCTGGGCCATGGTTTCTTTTGCTATAAAGTGGTCATAATAGTAATAGTAATAATTTCTTTGTGGAGATTAGATATGTTACTATAAGTTAAATATTTAGGGTAGTGCCCAACCCAAAAGATATACCATATACATATTTGCTACTATTAATATTATATTATTAATTTATCATATAATATATTCTATATATTATGCTAAGATATTATAAAGTTATTATGTAATTAGTCTACTCTCAAGCCAGACCCAGTCACTAGCTTTTTGATACCTACCACTGTGGATTTGGTTCAGGGTAGTTACGGGCTCAACCTGTGTGAATCCCACAAGGACCTCACTCCTAATGCAAACACTCTGCCTGAGTTCCTACTCAGCCTGGGTCTGTGCAGAAAACTTCACATCCTTGGACCACAGACCTGTAGTGTCTGTTTCAGAGGGGAAGACAAGGAAGCTGAGAGGGTTAACAGACTTCCTTGGGACCACACAGGTAAGGTGAAAATCAGGTTCCCCACGTGAAAACCACACCCCCTCTCCATGAACAGGGGAGGGAGGGTGGTGTGTGCAGGGGCCGTGGGGGCAAGTGTTCCCACCTATCTGCTGTATACCCATTGCTATAGGAGGCACTCCCAGGGAGTTATTCTCAACCAGATCAAGATTCTGAGTTTGCAGATCTGGGGTTAGGCCTAGGGATCTGCCTGTTAGCTGGAACCTCTGGGAGCTTCTAGCACAGGGGGCCTCAGAGCATACAATAGGCATCTTGGTGGAAGGTGTACAAGGGGTGGCTGCTGAGGGGCCTTATTATGGAGGTAATTGTCAAATTGAACAAAAGCGCATGGCAGGCGTTAATTCCATGCATCGCTGCTGTTCCCGCTCTGAGAAGCAGCCCGGTGAACCAGTGAGGCCCATGATACACGTGTTGTCCGTGGGGACAGGAGTGGCCAGGAGAAGCTTCGTAAATAGAGCCCCACAAATGGGTCGGATTTGTGACTGTGGAGGTGCGGAGGGAGGACAGTGCACAGGGGCCATTTCAGAGGTTCAGAGGTGCAAGGAATTACATGTGGTGGGCGGCTGAGTACTCTCCCTGGTACTTTCCCGACTTGCTGCAGTGAACTGATGGCCTTTTTCTGCAAAATCAGTGGCTTTTCCACAGTGTCTTCCTCAGCTTTCACCAGAGCCCCCTTGGAAATGAGACGGAAACCAGCATAACCTTTGGTAAGACACGTGGAAGAAAGGGGATTGTGTAAATGGGTGGGTCCTTGGTGGGCGCCATTTTCTTTTTCCTCGTGGCAGTGTTGCATGTTCCTTTCACCTCCTTCTTGCCCTTCTGCCAAGTGAAGACGGTTCTCAGCAGTGTAGCGTGCTGAGAACTTCCTGCAGAAGTCACTGATGTCCATCTGCTTTGGGGGTTTTGTTGTGGTTTTATAAGTCTTGTGCTTGTGAGTAGCTTGTTGAGCTGTACCCTCTGCGGGAGCAGCCATGGGGGTCTATGAAAAATTGAAGGCAGACCTTCTAGGCCTTCTCCATCCTCCACGTCATCCAGCCTCTTAATTTTGCCTTTGCTTCTTCTTACAGTAGTGCCGCAGCAAGTGAATTGCTCACCGGGTCTCAGGTTCCTCTCTTAAAATGCAGGCCTAGTGCTAGATGTCTTTGATGATTTCTTCCCAGAGTAACATTCAGCCACTTTTTTCAATCCATGGAGCCATCCTTGGTGTTCCATTCTCTTGGCTTTGAGGACTTCTTCCTATGTTAGCGGTACTATCTGAGCTCACTCTCTGAGCAAAGGGCCAGATTCCTGGGTGCATTCCCCGTTGAACCTACTGCTCAACTAGAAGTAATCCCGAAAGTTGAGAAGGGAAACCAGATGCCCAGGGCCATTCCCTCAAACCTTTGTCCATGAACTTTCCATCAGTAAAGGCTTCTCTGTGGTCAAGCCTTTCCATATAGGAAGAACCTGCTTTCGGTATAGTTTACCATCTATGACCATCCAGCAACCAGCCATGAAAGAGATTCTCAGATGATAAGCCCTCCATACACATGATAATCATTACCCAAGGTTTTGCCCTGAAGCGTAGATCTGAAGAGGGACCTTACGATTCATCACTGGGTGTGAAGTGCTGAGGAAGCAACAGATGTCACCCTTTCATCTAGAGGGAGACAGTCTCCTAGAATGGTGGACATTGAGGCAGGACAAGTCCCTCAGCCTCTCTCCCTGCAAAGCCCACCATGAGCTTGCCTGTGGTAGTGAGGCTCACTGTCCAATAGAAAGGAAACCCAAGGGCACTTAGCCTTGGCTAACAGACCAAACTGAGCTCCATTTCCTCTGATCATTGGTAATTATCAATCACCTGCATTCTTCCCAAAGCTGTATACGTCCCTCTCTTTTGAAATCTCTGGGACAGCAAATGAAGCCAGGATTAGCCAGCCAAGGTTTGTGATGCCTGGTATGCTCGTGTTCGTGTTCTTGGCTCACGGGCTGCCTTTGCTGGGATGAAATAGTGGGCCTTCCACTGGGCATGGCTCAGCAACTCTGCTAGTGTCTGTGCTTTATTGGGCAATAAATTAATACAGAGCCCTGCCAAGGAAAGAGATAAATGGATAGGACAGCAAACACATTTTTAACAAGGAAAATGGCTTTGTTTCTCAGTAGCATCATTTAAATGATTAGCTCTGTAATTGCGTAGGCTCCTTGATTGGGATTGGGGGAGGGGACCCTGATGAAACCCATCTCTGGGAGGAACTGTGTGGGCACCCTCACTGCCTGTGGGGGTTTCACAGAAGAGGAGGAGGATCCTGGGTCCTGGGAGACGCTTGCATTTTCGTCACGAGTGACACAAATTCTGCCTGGGTTTTAAGCCTATAAATAGCGTGTGGTTCACGGCTGGCTGTACCTGCAGGCTATAATCAGGATAGTCACACTTGAAGGAGTTAGGAGAAATCTTTTATGATTTGTCATGGTCGTTAACTGCCTCCTATGGTTAATAATGGAGAGAGGGAATGAGAAAGGAAAAGATAGACTCTGAGAGGAAGCTCCTTGTTTGTAACACCAATCTTGACAAAGCTCAGAAAAATGCTAGACGTCACCCTAATGTCACGACTCAAGGAAAGGCAGCAGAAAAAAGAACGCAAACCCTTCCCTTTCTTGTACGGTCATGTAAACACCTGCTTGTGCACGTCTTGTCATAACTAGTTTCTAGAAAGGGTCCTCTCCCTACCAGATTATCAGCTGCGTATGGGGTCTCGGTCCTTCGTTCTCTGCAATATTCCTTGTGTTGGGAATGTTGCCCAGCATATAGTAGGAGATCAATAAATGTGTGTGAATTAAAGAAATGATAAGTGGACTGTTTTCCACTCCCCACATTCAACGCATTTTTCCTTTGCAACTCAATTACACTTCCACCGGCTCCTTCCCGACAGCTCTCTTTCCTGAATGACCACTCTCTCCTCCGCTTCCTTGATTAGTGTGGTACTTTTCTTTTCGGATGAAAAGAATTGGAAATTGAGTCCTTGCTTTGGACCATCTTTTCTATTGTTTCAATTTGACTTAAACTCTTAGAGTATCGATCTCTTTTATATCCCTTTCACAAACCTTTTCAGGTTGCTATAAAATTTTTATCTGCGTTTCTGTAGGAGTAGATGAGTTGCAGAAATGTGAATTCAATTTATCTTGCAAGTATAATATCTTATCATAATAGACCCTTCATGGAATAAGTACATCAGAAAATAATTTAGCCTTTATGGGATTTTTTCCCCCCACTTCAGATGATTGGTCTGTATGCTTAATCGCTCAAGAACTCAGCTTTCTGTAGGAATGGAATTTATGTTTGCATGCGATCAACCTCCTGATTTTTGTCATAGAAAGACAGGAGGAGAAAAAGAATGGGAGGGAGGCAGAGGAAGAGTACTAAAGAGAGAAAGCAAGTAGGGATGTTTGCCAATACCCGTAGAGTATTTTAATATAAGTTTTGAGGGCTTATTTACAATTTACAGCTGTCTTATAGAAAATATTTGCATCAAGGAGGTGCCATAGGATTTGAAATTGGGGAAGAGGGCTGACCAATTGGTGTTGCTTCTACCTTAGGGGGGATATATCTTGGTGACTTCTGATAAAGGGAACTTTGCAAGCGCTCTTGTCTCTGTTGTTTTTAATGGTTCCATGTATTTCTTCTTGGTAGGGGGTTTAGAAGAAAAGGCAGCCCTTTGCCAAGAAATTGCTTTATTGGAACAAATCATTTGCAATAGTAGTGTGTTTACTGAGATAAGTGCCATTTTAACTGTAGCGTGCTGTACCCCTGGCAAAGAATCTCGAAGATGACTCAAAGCTTTTTTGAAACACTGCCATATGATTAAAGAAAAGTGACTTAATGATCTAACATTTAGCATTATTCTGTACTAGTTTTACTCCTAGACTGGAAAATAGTTACAAAAATAGCTTCATTTAGTTAGAATGAGAAATATCATACAGAGAGATGTATGTATTTATATATTTGCTTCATTTTGCAAATTATGATCTGCAGAAATAGTCCAATATGTGTGACCAAAAAGATTAATTGTGGGGACTCTGCTTGGTCCTTTCCATTCATTTGTTAACACGTATTCGTTGAGGATGTGCCTTATGCTGAGCGCTAAGAGAGCCAAGGGAGGAATGTTAACACTTAGGACACAACTTCAAGGGGTTTGTCGTCTAGATGAGGAGACAAGGCACATACACAAAAATAGTTAACCATATATATTGAGTAGTATGGAATGGAGAGTTCTCAAAATATGAAGAATGAAATATGCTTTGGAATACCAAGCAAAGGGAAGTTGGGGAATCTATACGTCATTGGAGGGAATTCATTCATTCATTCATTCACTCAATTATTCATTCATTCATTTATTCACTCCCTCATTTATACATTCTTTCATTCTGTGATTTTATATAACGCATTTACTATGTTCCATCCAGCAACCTGGGTGTTGGGATTATAGCCAAGACAAAACAGACAGGACTCTGTCTGTACAGAGTTTCTCTCTTCTTGAGGTTAGACAAGCAATAGACAAGTAGGGAAGTAAATAAGCAAAGTGATTTCCATGTATGGTAAGCCAGTGAGGGAAATGAATCTGAGTGAGGGGACAGACCAGTGCTGTGGGCACCTGCAGACACATGCACACTCACTTGCACACCCAGGATGCAACTTTAGAATGTGTAGTCAAGGAAGGCTTCCGTGAGGAGCTGGCCTGAGCTCAGGCCTGAATAAGGAAAAGGAGCTTGCAAATGTGGTGGAATTCTGTCCTTGCCTTGAAGAACCAGGAAAGTATGATTTGGAGGATGGGAAAGGGACAAACATTGTATAACATTTCAGACTATCTGAGTTCCTTTTCTCCTAAGGTATGGGTCTGGAAGGCTCTGCATTAAGGTAAAACCTCAGTATTTCTCAAGTGAATCAGTGAATATTCTGGCAGAAAGCTGGTAGCTACTGACAGGTGAGAAGTTTGTGTGTGTGTGTGTGTGTGTGTGTGTGTGTGTGTGTGTGTCTTTCCATAAGATCATTCTGGAATGAGAGTTATTGGTGTGCTCGGTGCCAACCGGCGGGCGTCATGCTGGAAAATTATATTTAACATTTATTTATAGAGCACTTACTATGTGGAAGACACTGTGTTGAGTGCTTTACAAATATGAACTTATTTAATCTTTATAACTCTTTGAGGTAGTTGCTCTTCTTACTCTCCTCTGACAGATACAGGAACCAAGCCATAGGGAGTGACCTACTCAAGGTCACATGGCTGCTAAGTGTCTGGGTCTACAGTCCAGCCCTTAACCACTGTGCTTCCTCTCCAGGAGAGGAGGGATCACCCACATCACTCAGAACATTGCAAAGTGTCCTCATCCGGGATTGGTAGAAAGAGAAGAGGGACCTTTTTCCTTGGTTAAGGGCTCTAGAGCTACACTGCCCAGCAGAACTCTCTGTAAGCATGAAAACCGTCTCTCTGGGCTGTCCAATGCAGACTCAGCCACCAGCCTGAGTCTGTTAAGCACTTGAACTGTGACCTAGTGGGACTGAAGGACAGAGTCTTCAGTTACATTTTATTTTAAAGTTAAAGTTAAAGTTAAATGTTACTTAACTTTGGTTCATTTCAATGTGAACCTTGACACCAAAGCAATACAAAATATTTTTCTGTTAAACACAACTGTGTTGTTTCACTAACACTCATTTGCACTAAATGCCGCAACTGTTGTATCACGTAAGACACTGTTGTATTTTAGGTGTAGTGGGCGCACACAGGTTGTTTCTAGTAACCCCTTAATGACTTTCATTATAAATAGCATGTTGATGTAAAATGTATTTGACATATACGGGGTTACACGTGCATATCATTTAATGTAAATATCACTTAAATATCACTTAAAATGTAAATATCACTTAAATTTTTTTTTTAAACATGTGGGTACTAGGCAATTTAAAATGACAGATGTAGATTGAATTCTATTTCTGTTGGTTGCTGCTGGCTTGAATTTCGCCCTCAGGCCACTCTAGAGGGTGGTTGGTCAAAGGGAAAGAACCTATTGTGTTTTTTGTGGACACTGAGCCATCATCCTGATGACCAGCCCTCCATGGACCCCCGGGACCTCACCTATTCATTCCCATTCCCAGGGACCAACGTGAGCTGTTGTGACATAGCTTTGTGGGAGGCAGACATTTGTGGGAACTCATACATTGCACATAACCTCCATTTTGCTTAAAAAAAAGGGGGGGGGGTGTGGACATGTTTGGAGGTAAGGGATCTTTGATCTTTGAACAGGATCCTGCTCATGTTGTTCTGCTCTTGCCTGTTTCATGGCCAGAACCGAGGCCTGCATTGCTGCTGGGAGGAAGCAGCTGTCCACCCATCCCCTCCGTCGGGGCCAAACCCTGCACCTGGACCCAGAGGTGCCAGGGCACAGGGAGTCAGGTGGCTCTGCTTGCAGAAAAACCACCTGCCAAGACACTCATGCTACTGAAATCCCGGTGGCAGCAGATGGTCAATCAGTGCAGGCCGCCGGCTCAGGCCCCTTCTCACATACCATCTGTGTCCCCCAGAGGTGTGGGATGCAGCAGCCTCCCCGTCCGCCTTGGTGTCAACAGGGGTGGTGGGCGTGTGTGAGAGAGGTGGAGCTCCTCCTCAGCAAGACTGAGTTCACTAAGGACTATCTTTCTAGAATCACTCAAGTGGGGATTTGGAGGAACCAGATGGTTTCCCCTTTTGCCAATGCAGAGCCTTGACTGCCTGCATTGGGCTTCCATCTGCCCAGACTCCTGACTCATGTGTAATCTTCCCCTTCCCTCTGCCTGGAGATTCTTCCCACCCACTGCTCAGGTGACAATCATTCTCATATACATGCAGTGTGTGCTTTTACTCAGGCTGCACATTGGAATTAACTGAGAAGCTTTATTTTCTAAGACAGCAGACAAATGCTGATGCTTTTTCCTGCCTCCCAGGGAGGCTGGTGTCATTGCTTTGGGGTATGGTTTGGTGATCTGGGTTTTATAGGAAACAACAAGTGTTGGAGAGGATGTGGAGAAAGGGGAGCCCTCTCACACTGTTGGTGGGAATGCAAGTTGGTGCAGCCACTTTGGAAAACTATGGAGATTCCTTAAGAAATTAAAAATAGAGCTTCCCTATGGCCCTGCAATTGCACTACTGAGTATTTACCTCAAAGATAGAGATGTAGTGAAAAGAAGGGCCATCTGTACCCCTATGTTCATAGCAGCAATGGCCACAGTTGCCAAACTGTGGAAAGAACCAAGATGCCTTTCAACAGATGAATGGATAAAGAAGGTATGGTCCATATATACAATGAAGTATTATGCCTCCATCAGAAAGGATGAATACCCAATTTTTCTATCAACATGGATGGGACTGGAGGAGATTATGCTGAGTGAAATAAGTCAAGCAGAGAGTGTCAGTTATCATATGGTTTCACTTATTTGTGGAGCATAAGGAATAACATGGAGGACATTGGGAGATGGAGAGAAGTGAGTTGGGGGAAATTGGAGGGGGAGACAAACCATGAGAGACTGTGGACTCTGAG